>NC_134237.1:88991554-89294584 GCF_965152275.1 Natator depressus
ATACCTGGGGAAAGAGCACATTAGTACCAATATTTAAGAGAAAAGGAGACATACAAGACTGTGGTAACTACTGCGGCATTAACCTCACGCCCCGCATAATGAAGATTTGGGAGAAAGTTATTTATAAATGACTAAAAAGAGAAATAAAGGTCAGTGACAATCAGCTTGGATTCATGCTAGGCAAGTCACTAATGGATGCTATTTTGCATTAAGATTGCTTGTGGAAACATATAGAGAAAAGAGGAAAACCCTGCACATAGTATTCATCGATCTTGAGAAGGCTTATGACCATGTCATCTGGTGGTGTATGAGAATAGAACAGATACCTGAAGAGTATACCAGACTCATCTAGGACATGTACAAGAGTGCTGTTACCATAGTCAGAAGGCCATGTGGGGAAACTGAACTGTTTCCAGTAAGAGTTGGAGGGAGTACATCAAGACTTGGCACCGACTGCCTTTTTGTTCATGTTAGTGCTCGATACATTTGCAGAAATCAGAGAATGGCACCCTGGTGCATGCTTTTTTGCAGATGATGTAGTGCTCATAGGGGAGAGCAAAAAGACAGTGGAAGAGTTAGAGAGCTGGAGGTGTGTACTTGAAAGAAATAGCCTGAAAATCAGCAGAAATAAAACAAATCTGTAGATTTGACAATACCCTGCAGGAAGACAATTGTAAGTTTGGAGGGCCAGCCACTACCAAAGGTACAGAAGTTCAAGTACCTAGGTTACATAGTACAGGAAAATGATAAACTCAATGACAAACTTATAAGCAGAACAGGATAGGCATGGACTAAATGGAAAGAAGTGAGTGGAGTGATCTGTGATAGCAGCATGCCTATCAAATTGAAAAGTAAGATCTACAAGATGGTAATGTATTGTTCTGAATAATGGGCACTGAGGAAAAGACAGGATCAGATCCTGAATACAGTGGAAATGAAAATGTTAAGATGCATCCTTGAAGTGACAAGGAGGGACCATGTTCGGAATGAATGAATTAGGGGGAAGTGTGAAGGTGGTACTAATTATAGAAAAGTTGAGGGAGTTCAGGCTTAGATGATTTGAGCATGTGTGAAGAAGATCAGAAGAATATATAGGAAGCAGGGTGTTACACTTAGACGTGGAGGGTAAGACAAGGGTTGGAAGACCCAAAACTAGATGGCTGGATGTCATTCAGAATGATCTCATTGGCTGTGGAGTTTCTGAAGAACTGTTCCAAAACACACTGGAATGCAGAAGGAGGACTCAAATAGCTGACCCCATATAGATGGGACTAGGCGAGAAAAAGGTGATAATTATTTATATTCCTATTAAGATGGCAGTTCATACAGTGAATGCTATGAGGTAAGCTTTTGAGGGAGGGTAAACCAAGACTTAAAACTGCATTGAGCATAGTTTAACATTTGGCCCACTTTATCATGTTAAAAAAAAAAGGTTTATTTTCTGTGCAAGAATCGTTGTCAACATCGCTCTCTAGTTTGGTACATGACAAAGGAATCTGTCATGTGCTTAACGTCAGTCATTGTATTTGCTACCCATTCATTCATTATCTCAGTGTAATAAGTTATATTTCTTTCCCTAAGCATTTTTTAAAAGCATCATTTTCATAATTAGCTCATTCACCTTTAAAAATTGACTTTTAAAAAAATCTGTCAGCACTGGAAAAACAGACTTTTTTTGATCCAAATGAAATTTGCATGTTACAAGTTACGTGTTAGTCCAATAAAAAGTATTATTTTAGCTACCAGGTCTGCTATTACATTTTAGAGGTTTAGTAGACAGATGAATCATTGGCAGAGTATTCAGATGTAATCTGGTTTCTTATAATACCTGTAAGGTATTGCACCCCTCTTATTCACAGTGGGGTTCACACTGATTGGGTAGTTATTTATGTAAGTATTAGACTATATTGTTATCATGACTTTAATGCAGGACTCCAGAGATTAATTTAAAGTCTGATATGAAGAGACAAAACTTGCAAAACTACTTATCCAAGACCCGCACTATGTTTGATATTAGAAATTGGCTCTACTAAGTACAGATGTTTAAACAGAGTAATATTTTCCCTGTGGTTTCCCTTTTTTGCTATGTTCTTTTTCCTCTCAGTGCAATGCTAGTTTTGGTGATTCAAGGGGCCCAATACACTTTCATGGGAAGCCAACGGGAATCTTTTCATGAACTTCAAGGGGAGCTGGATCAAGCCTAAAGTAAGTGATTGTCACTGGGCATCAAGTAGGATATTGTGTGCCAAAGACGAGATAGGCTGGAAATCTAATACGTCATGTCTAATATGAGTCTACTGAAATGCATATTCTCTCAGGGATGGCACCTCTCCACATTGGTGAGTGAAATCCATGGATAGAAGTCAATACACTTAGAGTATGAAATTACATTTATGTTCAAACATACAAGTGAGATGTAATTGCCTGCAACAGCAAACCAAAGTGGCTGAACTAAAGAGACTAGCTGCCAGATGGCACTCAGCAATACAGCACATGGGAATATTGCTAGAAATAAGGTTTTCATCAGCAGAGACAAGTGGCACAGTACCATCCTTTGCCACCTTCACCCCCCTCCCCACTTTCGCAGGAGTGTATGATGTGATTTGTCTTCTTGATGTCCATTATGGGACTTCATTAGTGTACTAATTCTTAGAAAGCTTTTGGCTTTGTTTGACATTTTTCTGAAGGGCAATCTTAAAAGAAAGTTAATGATTCGCAGGCAGGGCAGAAAAGGTGGGGGGAGTTGCATTGTATGTAAGGGAGCAGTATGACTGCTCAGAGCTCCGGTATGAAACTGCAGAAAAACCCGAGAGTCTCTGGATTAAGTTTAGAAGTGTGAGCAACCAGGGTGATGTCGTAGTGGGAGTCTGCTACAGACCACCGGACCAGGGGGATGAAGTGGATGAGGCTTTCTTCCGGCAACTCACGGAAGTTACTAGATCGCAGGCCCTGGTTCTCATGGGAGACTTCAATCACCCTCATATCTGCTGCGAGAGCAATACAGCGGTGCACAGACAATCCAGGAAGTTTTTGGAAAGGGTAGGGGACAATTTCCTGGTGCAAGTGCTGGAGGAACCAACTAGGGGCAGAGCTCTTCTTGACCTGCTGCTCACAAAGCGGGAAGAATTAGTAGGGGAAGCAAAAGTGTATGGGAACCTGGGAGGCAGTGGCCATGAGATGGTCGAGTTCAGGATCCTGACACAGGAAAGAAAGGAGAGCAGCAGAATACAGACCCCAGACATCAGAAAAGCAGACTTTGACTCCCTCAGGGAACTGATGGGCAGGATCCCCTGGGAGAATAACATGAGGGGAAAAGGAGTCCAGGAGAGCTGGCTGTATTTTAAAGAATCCTTATTGAGGTTACAGGGACAAACCATCCCGATGTGTAGAAAGAATAGTAAATATGGCAGGTGACCAGCTTGGCTTAACAGTGAAATCTTTGTTGATCTTAAACACAAAAAAGAAGCTTACAAGAAGTGGAAGATTGGACAAATGACCAGGGAAGAGTATAAAAATATTGCTCGGGCATGCAGGAGTGAAATCAGGAAGGCCAAATCACACCTGGAGTTGCAGCTAGCAAGAGATGTTAAGAGTAACAAGAAGGGTTTCTTCAGGTATGTTAGCAACAAGAAGAAAGTCAAGGAAAGTGTGGGCCCCTTACTGAATGAGGGAGACAACCTAGTGACAGAGGATGTGGAAAAAGCTAATGTACTCAATGCTTTTTTTGCCTCTGTCTTCATGAACAAGGTGGGCTCCCAGACTACCGCACTGGGCAGCACAGCATGGGGAGGAGGTGACCAGCCCTCTGTGGAGAAAGAAGTGGTTCAGGACCATTTAGAAAAGCTGGACGAGCACAAGTCCATGCGGCCAGATGCTCTGCATCCGAGAGTGCTAAAGGAGTTGGCGGATGTGATTGCAAAGCCATTGGCCATTATCTTTGAAAACTCATGGCAATCGGGGGAAGTCCCGGACGACTGGAAAAAGGCTAATGTAGTGCCCATCTTTAAAAAAGGGAAGAAGGAGGATCCTGGGAACTACAGGCCAGTCAGCCTCACCTCAGTCTCTGGAAAAATCATGGAACAGGTCCTCAAGGAATCAATTCTGAAGCACTTGGAGGAGAGGAAAGTGATCACGAACAGTCAGCATGGATTCACCAAGGACAAGTCATGCCTGACTAATCTAATTGCCTTCTATGACGAGATAACTGGCTCTGTGCATGAGGGGAAAGCAGTGGACGTGTTGTTCCTTGACTGTACCAAAGCTTTTGATACGGTCTCCCACAGTATCCTTGCCAGCAAGTTAAAGAAGTATGGGCTGGATGAATGGACTATAAGGTGGATAGAAAGTTGGCTAGATTGTCGGGCTCCACGGGTAGTGATCAATGGCTCCATGTCTAGTTGGCAGCCGGTATCAAGTGGAGTGCCCCAAGGGTCGGTCCTGGGGCTGGTTTTGTTCAATATCTTCATAAATGATCTGGAGGATGGTGTGGATTGCACCCTCAGCAAGTTTGCAGATGACACTAAAGTGGGAGGAGAGGTAGATATGCTGGAGGGTAGGGATAGGATACAGAGGGACCTAGACAAATTAGAGGATTGGGCCAAAAGAAATCTGATGAGGTTCAGCAAGGACAAGTGCAGAGTCCTGCACTTAGGACGGAAGAATCCCATGCACCGCTACAGACTAGGGACCGAATGGCTAGGCAGCAGTTCTGCAGAAAAGGACCTAGGGGTTACTGTGGACGAGAAGCTGGATATGAGTCAACAGTGTGCCCTTGTTGCCAAGAAGGCCAATGGCATTTTGGGATGTATAAGTAGGGGCATTGCCAGCAGATTGAGGGACGTGATCGTTCCCCTCTATTCGACATTGGTGAGGCCTCATCTGGAGTTCTGTGTCCAGTTTTGGGCCCCTCACTACAAGAAGGATGTGGAAAAATTCGAAAACGTCCAGCGGAGGGCAGCAAAAATGATTAGGGGACTAGAACACGTGACTTATGAGGAGAGGCTGAGGGAACTGGGATTGTTTAGTCTGCAGAAGAGACGAATGAGGTGGGATTTGATAGCTGCTTTCAACTACCTGAAAGGGGCTTCCAAAGAGGATGGATCTAGACTGTTCTCAGTGGTAGCAGATGACAGAACAAGGAGTAATGGTCTCAAGTTGCAGTGTGGGAGGTTTAGGTTGGACATTAGGAAAAACTTTTTCACTAGGAGGGTGGTGAACACTGGAATGCGTTACCTAGGGAGGTGGTGGAATCTCCTTCCTTAGACGTTTTTAACGTCAGGCTTGACAAAGCCCTGGCTGGGATGATTTAGTTGGGGATTGGGCCTGCTTTGAGCAGGGGGTTGGACTAGATGACCTCCTGAGGTCCCTTCCAACCCTGATATTCTATGATTCTATGAATACATGCTAGGAACAAAGCATGGGCTCCTAATCCATCCATTCACCAGTGAAATAGCTGCACGGACATATGCACAATAGTTTTTATGACTAAGTATTTAAATTCTATAGTATCTGAACAAAGGGGTTTGGTCTAAGAGCAATGATCTATACTGCCATTCAGGAAACTCAGGACTGACTTCCAGTCCCAGCCTCTGGTTGCAGTGCATGAAAGTGGTATATCATTCATCAACATATTGACCTCTTGATGGAGTGAAATATTGCCCCTCAGCAGCACCCAGAAGACCCTAAAAGAGATTCTACCTCAGACCCATTTGGCCTTTGGTTTTGTATGGCCCTAGGATGGGGTAGTCTGCCCCCTTCAGCACTGAAGTACCTAGTATTCAGCCTACTTTATCATGTCACAAGGCTCTTTAAGATTTTGAAAGGTCCAATATATACACAAGAACTTGGGAATATTGATAGAGAAGAATCCCATCACTGTGTCTTCAAAGGCCTGGTCCCAGGAGCCTTGCAGAGAGGGCAGGGCAAAGCTCCCTGTCACCCAACCAATTGGAAATGAGCAGAGGGAAAGAGGACTAGCATCAATGCTGGCTCCTCCCTTGCAGCAGGTAGAGACCAGAAGGAGAAGGCTGGCTTGCTACTAGGGTGACCAGATGTCCCTTTTTAAAGGGACAGTCCCGGTTTTGGGGACTTTTTCTTAGATAGGCGCCTATTACCTCCCACTCCGTGTCTCGTTTTTTCACAGTTGCTATCTGGTCACCCTACTTGCTACACATCTAAGCTTGAGGACTAACTGGGGAAAGGGGGCTGGCTAAGGCCCTACAGCTGGTTAACTTACAACCCAGCTCGAAGGAGTAGAGCTGGAGACTCCTATTTTGAAAAAGCTGTCCAGGACTCTCTTATGGACTGAGAGGGGGTGCCCTGAGGCAACTAATCAAAGTGAGTTACATTTGGTATAGACTTAATCAAGCAAACCCCATGAAGGGATACATGTCTTGAACCAAGTGAATTTTAGTAACTGGTTGAAAACCTGAGAGGGTCTTGAGTAGAGCCATGCACCTGTAGAGCCATGTTGGGGTATGATGGAGGGCAGTCCCACATAAAAGGCCCTATGTTAGATAACATCTGTTGGGTGCATTCAGTTCTGTTGCTATCATCTGGGTCATCTCAGCTTCACATACCCACAACTCCCCAAATCCTTCCAGCTGCCTTGTATCTATTCACCTCCTTCAGGCTGTGCATGGTGGTACCCTGATTCTCAGCTCTTTGTTAGGCTCAGTTGCCTCCTGTGATCTCTTACAGCCTCTAGAAAACCAGGACGCAGAGCTGAAGTTCAAACAGACAGTGGGAGCTGGTAGCTGAGGAATCTATTTTCTGCAGCATCCTGCTGGCACCAAAGTCAGATGTAACTGTGGGTGGAGAATGGGAGATGGTGCCTCTTGGTATAAAGCATCTGGAGGAGCAGAACCTTATGCAGACCCATAAATGAATTTAATAGGATAAGAGAAAAGCATAATCAAGATGAAGAGGACAATAAATCAAACAGCAGCACATCATTTCAAAGAACTACATAGTATTAAAGGGGAAAGCTGAGGCCTAGGGTTATGTATACTACAGAATATTCTGAAAGGCTAGATTTGCTAGAGGGTCAGAGTTGTGAAAATGAATCCTCCTACTTCCTAAAACATGCTATTAACCCAAAGCAAGAGCCCTGGGGGATTTCTCCAAGGCCAGACAAGCATAAAGGAAGCATAAAATTTATATGCCAAGACAAAGAGTACACCCCTTCCCTTCCAGGATCTGTAAACATCATACTTTTTTCTGCCTCACACTAAGAGGCATCCAGACTGTATCACTGAAAATGAGGTTTTCTGACACAAGCACAGCAGGGTAGTGTCAATATTCCATTAGTTCAGTCATCCTGAAGTCATGCTACATTCTACTCCTCTGATGGATCTGGTTCCATGTCTTGGCTATTAGCCTGTGACCAATGAAGAGAGTTCATGACATGCTGTCTCTTCAGCATTACTGAGAGATAAAATTCCCTCCCTCTTCAGCTTTGTCACTGTTCTGGTTGTCAACAGTGAAAAGATACAGGTAGTAGGATGGGTTAAAACTTGTTGAGGTTGATGGGTGTAACAGCAGCTTTTCCTTCAGGATAAATGTAATGTAATGTCATTAAGGTCTGTTATTTAACCACGTAGTTGAAACAATAGGAGCCCAACCCAAAACCCAGACACATGGCAAGACTTGAGTAGAAGCTGAACTGTGTGAGCCAAGGGAAGAAATGTGGCATCGCAGGGGCTAGTGCGTTGATTGGTGGAACTGTGTTTGTCCACGTATCTGTGAGAGAAACAGCAGAAAGATCAGACAGGCGGAGGGAAAAGGCAGCAATGAAGCACCAGCAGTGCTTAATTTGTAAAGAAACAGGTGCCAGGGCTCAAGCAATTTTTTTACATTTATAACTGATGCAGCAAGCCCAGATGTGCCATGGTTATGAACTGCCAACCCTACTCAGCCCTGGCTACATCTACAAAAAGCTATGGCTACATCTACATTTGAGCTGGGAAGTGTGACTCCCAGGTCATGTAGACATATTTGCACTAGCTCCAGCAGAGCTAGCACAGGTACGTCTGTGCGAGCTAGGACTCACATCGTTCGCACAGAGAGATGTTTGCACAGAGAGGGAGTTTTGGGTAGAGTGCTGGCTGGAAAGAGGCTTGGAACAGTGAGCAGAGAAAGTATCTTTTGCTGTTGGATTCCTGTTGTGTTCAGGGAAATAGAACTTTGTGTATGTGCTTTATAAACAAACAGAATTGCATAAACGAAATACCTGACTGTCATCAATTTCTCCAGAAACAATGGAAACAACTGACAAGGCCTCAAACTTTGGCCTTGGGGGTAATGATATACAGCACTAGGATTTCATTTTTGCAGATGTTTGTTAGCAGGGGTTAGTCTTATTTGCATACATTTTATTTCAAATATTCCACAAATAGTGTTTGCCCACTAATTTTTCAGAGACCCTCCTGGCAATTGGATACTGGGAATTCATTGCTGCCATACAGATACAAGTATAGCAATATGGAACTGACACCCCTTACTAGATCTTAAGAAATATATGTTAGGACAGAAATCTTGAACTTCAGCCAGGTTGACAACTGTTTTGCATCCCAGGACCAGTGCAATGTAGTCAGAGTGCACCAGAAATTCTGACTCCAGATATTCAGATGGCTAGTTTTAGTATATCCAGGGGTGAAAGTAAGTTAAACGACTTACCGGTATGCCAGAGTCCTGAGTAGGGGGTGTGGCCTCAACTGGAAGAGGCGTGGCCTCAACCGGAAGAGGCAGGGCCTTAAATCCCCGGGCCCTTTAAATCTTGCTTTAAAGGTCCCGGGGCTCCAGCTGCGGTAGTGGCGGCTGGGAGTCCCGGGGCTCAGGGGCAATTTAAAGGGTCCAGGGCTCCAGCTGCCGCTACCACAGCGGAGCCCCAGGCCCTTTAAATCACTGAGGAGCCCTGGGGACTCCCGGCTGCCACTGCTACCCCGGGGCTCTGGGCTGTGGCAGAGCTTTAAAGGGCCTGGGGCTCCGCTGTGGTAGCGGCTGCCGGAGCCCCGAGCCCTTTAAATCCCTGCCTGAGCCCTGCTGCCCAAGTCCTGGGGTAGCGGCGGCAGGGCTCCATCAGGGATTTAAAGGGCCCCGGGGCTCCAGCCGCCGCTACAGCCCCGGCCCTTTAAATCCCCTCCGGAGCCCCACCGCCGCTACCCCAGGGCTTTGGCAGCTGGGCTCCAACGGGGATTTAAAGGGCCTGGGCGGTAGCGGCAGCTGGAGCCCCTGAGCCCTTTAAATGCCCACTGGAGCCCCCCACCCCTACCCCAGGGCTCGGGCAGCAGGGCTCAGGTGGGGATTTAAAGTTCCTGGGCGGTAGTGGTGGCTGGAGCTCCAGAGCGCTTTAAATGCCCGCTGGAGCCCTGCCGCCGCTACCCCAGGGCTCAGCAGGGCTACTCCCCCGGCCCTTTAAATCCCAGCCGGAGCCCCGCTGCTGCTACCCCAGGGCTTTAAATTGCCATCTGGGAAAGCGGTCCTGGTACGGGGCACCGGCTCTTGCCGGTACACTGTACCGGGGCGTACCGGCTTGCTTTCACCTCTGAGTATATCCAAGCTAAAACAAAAGTTCCTCAGGGTAGGTATCAAATCAATAGCAGGATGCAATTATGAAGCCTGACAAAGACTTACTTGCAGCCAGAGATTGAACTGGAAAACTAAGCATCAGTGGTACTCTTCCAAGCATCGCCTACAAACTAACCCCTGTCTACCTGAGACATCAAAATCAGATGTCACTCACAGCAGATTGGGCAGAATGTCATAATACCTTGGCCCCTTGCTGATTTACATACTTTTAATCCCCACTGAAATACTGAAAAATGTTGACATTTCAATTAGCATCACTTGTTTTCTGAGTTGCTGGCCATTGAGATGAATAAAGGAGGTCTCATCTTTTGGGGTTTCTTCACAGGTTGAAGACATTCTGTACTGCCAGAAGGGCTACAATCTTATTCAAAAAACAAAAATCCAACTTGTTGAGCCGCCATAAACCAGTCCAACGTGAGACTTACTTGCTTTAGTCTCATACAAACGAGCTCCATAAGCAAAACCATAAAACATGCACCACCGATGCAAATATAGCAAGGAAGCCTCTTTATAAAATCTCAGCGTTTAAAATTCCATAGCAGGGGTGAAACTGAGACAACGGGCCGCAATAGGCAGCACAGGCACTTCTTAGCTTGTCCCATCGGTTTCTGAAGAATTTAAGGTTTCGTTTAAAAGAGTTATCAGCCTTTCCAGTCTACCTAAGGGCCCCATCCCCATAGTATCTGAGCACCTCACAATCACTATTATGTTTATCCTCACAGCATCCAAGTGAGGGAGGGAAGTATTAGCCCCATTTTACTGATGGAGAACTGAGGCACGGGTTTTTAAAGGTATTTAGGTGTCGCTCTGCTCAGCATTGCAAGGTCTGTGCGATTGAGATGGTTACGTCCCACTTTCAAAGGTGACTTAGGCACTGAGGAGCCGGATTTTTGAAGGGATTCCCGTGTTGCTTGGCTGAGTGGAATAACACCTAACCTGTAGGCAGCCCATCATCTCAGTCGAATTTTCAGCCCTGGATTAGGCAGCTTCAAGCTGCCTAGGCTCCCTATAGAGTTAAAGGGCTAGTTAAGTGCCTAAGAAAGGGATTTTTGGAAGGCAGCCAGCTGAGCAGGCAGCCACCTAAGCTAGCCTGGAGTGAAATGCCAAAGAGAGGACAGGGGCTTAGGCACCTAAGCAGCTGACTTGGTGCCCATGGATGATGGGCCAGAGATTGGCACCTCCCTCCTTTTGGGATCCTCAGTCTTGAACCCTCTCCTGGAGTTGGACACTTAAGCCAGCGCAGCAGCTTGGCTAGGCCATGTCCTAGCAGCCAAAACAAGCTACCTCTTTCTGGCCCTTGCTCACACTCTATACCTCTCTCACACTCCTCCTGCAATTCCCTGTGCCCTTGCTGTCTTTTGTACATGTCCTGTGCCACTTGCCACATATCAGTGGGCTTCATCCAGATCCCCTGCTGTGGGGTCTGACAGAGGCGTGCTCAGAGCACACCTCTGAGATCAGTCTCCACTGGCCAGGTAAGCTTTCCCCCAACTAGTCAGAAAATCCTTCTTCAGGCCCTCTGGGACTTCAGCTTGAGTTAGGGCTCCAAGCTGCTTCTTAGCTGTGGCATGGCACAGCAAGGCTTAGGCTGCTTTGAAAATGTGGATTGGGGGAAACATAGGCACCCAGGGGTATTTAGGCACCCGGGGGTTATGCGGTACCAAAGCTGGGACTTTAAAAATGTCAGTGTCACCTGCATGGTGGGCTTGGGCACCCAGGCTGCCTGTTTAGAGGCCTACGTTCCTTGAAAAATCTAGCCCTTAGGAGACGATTCCCATTAACTTTCAAGCCTAAGTCATTTGGGAAATGGGACTTGGGCTTTACAGTGCTGAACACAGCAACCTCTACGTGCCCAGACCTCAGTCACATCTCTCAACAGCAAGGTTTGCTCCCTAACCACTGGCCCATCCACACATTCAGCAGAAGCACTGCTATCTTACTACCTGTAGACTAGAACTGTGCAAATAACCAATCCTCCGTTTGATGGATGAACAAAAACAAACAAACAAACAAAAAAGATTCAGGTCAAACGAAATGTTTCAGTCAACTTCTGTTAGGGCTTAGCCATGAAAAGTACATGTCTCCGCTGCTCTGACCCTTGTAGCATAGCTACGCTGCTATTTATACACATGCTAGTTGGCTGAGAGCTAACACGAGTATGTGTATATGAGCAGGGGAATGACACCCCAGTTCAAAGTCTAGACATAGCCTAAGAGAACTATAAGCTTCCCATTCCTCTCACTGAGGTACAAATTGTGATGTTGCTAATGATGACCATTTGAATGTCAACATTAAGTACTTAATTGCTAATAATTTTAGAGGAACCATTCAGCTATTCTAGGATAGAGTGTGGAGTTTAGCTGTTACCTCCACTTCGCTGAGTCTCAGTTGGAATGATTAGATGAGTTGAAGCCCCCAGGCCATTAGCTCACAAAGTAAGTTGTGTGTGTCCGTTCCCCAAGAGGGAGTATGGTTTGGGCCTTGCTGTACCTAATTACTGAACGCTTTCACTCATTTTCAGAAATATGAATGTATACTATTCCACATAAGGATGGGGATAAACTGATGGCAGAGAAAGGGAGAGCCAGAGAGTGGAAGAAATAGTGGGCAACTCAAGGAAAGGAATTCAAGGAAGGTTAGCTAGAGAGAAAGGGAGGAAATCTTTGGAAGGGGGGAGAATTTACACAAATGGGTCATGTCCATATTAATCAAATATGCAAATTATATCATTAGAATATTTTTATAAAATCTACAGATTTTGGGACAACCTGTCCTGGTCTACACCAACTTCAAAGTCATGCTCAGCATCATGTAATTAAATTCAACTTTTCACCACAGTGTTCAAACATGAGAAAATTGTGTATGCAGGCAAGCCTGGAAATGTCTCTGTTGTAGCAAGACTGGACCAGCAGCTTCTGCTAGTATGGTAAGTGCTAGTAAATAAACTCTCCACTGTGGTCATGATGGGCAAAACAGGTGTGTTTTTGAATCATGTTACTTTGATCATGTTAACTTACCATGCCTGAAAATCTCCGTGAAGATGCAGGCTAACACATTCAAAGCTTCATTGTAGCCCAGGCTAGGTGCAATATGGCCAGTCAACGTGGCTAAAAACATGTTAGCCTGCATCCTAATGGGGCTTTTCAGTCATGTTAAACCAACTGGATTAAGTGAATATGATTGAAAAAACACTCCTGTTGGCTGGCTAAACATGCCCTCTGGGCTCTCTCTGAAGAAGGGGGATGGAGGGAGGCCTGGAGTGAGAACAGGAAAGATCCTGAAGGCTCCACTCTCTTGTCCCAGGCAGAGACCCTAGCAGGGAAACAATATCCCAGTGCAATGCTCTTGAAAGTTCTAGAGGCCACAGGGAATGTATGTATGATACTTCACCTGTCTTCTCTGCACTGCAACTCTTGGTCCTAGAAGCCACCTGCAGGTTACAGTGGTGGAAGAAATCTCCTTGCTTTACCCATTAATCTGATTGATTGTCTTGCCATCTGATTGTGCAAAGACAAGAGCAAGAATTAACCTGTTCTCAGAGACTGAACCGGGGCTGTCCCTTCTCTGAGGTGATCGCACCTCAGCATCCCTATCACCCACTGCTAGTCAGCGATCTGAGAACACTGAGTTTTATGTAGACATCACAGCTTTGCCTTGCCAATAAGCACCAGCTGAAATACAGTTATAGTATTTTATATTTTTAAAAACCTCTCTTTTTATGATTTCACTGGGGATTTAGTGGGAAAGTAATGTGACTGAGGCCAGCTTGGAGGAGAGGAGAGAGTGGTGTGCTTACATGACCAGTACAGCATAGAACGTGGTGTGTCCCTGCTTTGGAGCATGACAGTTCCAATGGCATATGCTTTTAATGATATTTAAATTGATTTTGGTAATGAACCATGCCTGGGCCACATCCTGGCAAATGCCTACCCCCCCCACCCCCAAATGACTGCTTAGATTTGAAGCCAGCATTGACTGCATGTCCTGTCATTTTAATTTTCTGTTTTAGACAGAAAGGAAAAAGGATTTTGATCACTTGCCAGAAGCCTAACTTTAAAAGAACAGTACCAGGGAAAGTAAGCAACCATGTCATAAAAGTAATAAAACAGTTTTCCCGTACCTAGAAATGCTCTGTGACTTACCTTCTATGAGTAGGTGTTGCAAAGCTCACTGCTAGTCAATGAACACTTGAGAACAGGGGCACACACACAAACTGAGGTGAACAAAAGTGGGGGGTAATAGAATCACAGAAGTGGCAGAGCATAGTGGTATTTTCAGAAACACCCATACAATTCCCGGGCTCGGTGAAGTGCCCACTAGAAGCACTATAGCTTATGTGCATTAGCAATTTAAATAGGCTAAAGAAACTTGGATGAGCACTGTCAAAATGGGGTATTTTCAGACATCCTTGGAGAGTGGTCAAACACCCAGGAGGGTGGCAGCAGCGGTGGCTGGGGCAGTGAATGTGATGGGGAAGATGGCAGAAGGGACTAGGGTGCAGGTGGAAGCCAGACTCAACACACTGATAAATAGATGGCTTAATTTCAGAAATAATTCCCCTTGCAGCTGAAGTGCTGGGCAAGGACTCAAAATCTCTCTTGCTAGCATGAAGTAGAAGCTGCTCCAGCATTTAACTGTCTGTGCTATAAGCCATCTTGTGTTTACAACCACAAAGCTTTAAGGAACTCAGTGGCAGCAGAATTCTAACAAGGGAGGCAGGAGTGTCTGCCAGCTTTCTCCTGCGCACCTTATGTGAGCTTATTTATGGACACATTTTCTACAAAAGATATTACAAGCCCGAATGAACAGATAGGGCCTTCAACACGCCCTGAAGTTCAGCCAACTTGTGCTCACTCACCCCAGTGAGGGAAGTGAATGTCAGAGCTGAGTGTCCCACTGAGAATGCCCTTCCCCAAGTAACCAGCGTTTAAAACTGGGACTGTAAGTGCGAGCATCCCAGTTGAAAAGCACAGCATGGACCATTCAGCCAAAGCATATGTACCACTGCCTTCCAGTGGCTCATTGCAGAACAGAAAAGCCCTGCTATGGCTAATAGTAAAGATTAACGCTATTATCAGATAATGTTGCCAGCCTCCATCACCCACTTGTTACATTTTCAAACAAGCAACTTTGTGCTTTGTCCCAAGCTGCCCCTCATGCCTGGGAGGTGCTCCCTGTAAACATCCACACAAAAAAGTAGCACATTATCCTTCTTCAAGTACCTCCTCAAAACTGTCCTTTGCTGAAATGCCTACAAAAAACTTGAGATCAGATAGACAGGGGGTCACAGCACACCCAGTGGCCTATCATGCTGACCAACATTTTCTTATTGTTTCCTTATACTCCCCCATCGGTCTGTATCTACCTGTTGGCTCTTGTTTTATACTTTGATTGTAAGCTCTTCGAGGCAGGGACCATCTCTTTGTTCTGTGTTTGTTCAGTGCCTAACACAACGGGGTCCTGGTCCATGACAAATGAACAACGTATTTCCTAATGCCAAGTGTGAGACAGCACCACAGAATTTAAATTGGTTATACAAAATGTTGAAAGGGGATTGCTGCATGTTGTGACTTGTGGCATGGATCTCCGTTTCACGACAGGCATGTGCTGCTATTTGACTGCAGAATGCTATCTAGTGCTGTGACAGCACCTAACATGTGACATGCCTTTCTGTTAATTGGTATGCCTGCCATATGCTACGAAATCTGGTGCTTAGGGACGAACAGTACTTCAAATGAAAATGATTTGGCACTTAGTGATTATTTCCCTGACTACAGCATTTGTCATAGTAGCAAGTACTTCAGCAATAAAGGTGTCTTTATTTGGTGATAAGCCCAAGGTTCATGCTTGTACATGATTAATAAAACCAGAAAAGTTCATCAGAAACTAACGTTGCCACAAAATTAAAAGAACGCCATGTGAGGCAAATGACTGGATGAAATATTCATTGGAGCATCCAAGCAATTTTCCCTACGGGCAGTGAATTATTATGGGGTACAGGATTTTGTTCTCTGAGGGTATGTCTACACTACATCTGGGAGCAAGCCCCCCAACCCGGGTCCACAGTGCAGATTGCATTATTAGCACGCTAAAAATAGCTGCGTAGAAAGCCTGGTGGGGTGTGAGCTTCAGAACTCAGGCTCCAGCCCACACAGCAACATCAAAGCAATGTCTAAACAATTATTTTTGTGCATCATGCTAGAACAAGACTTTGGACCCAAGATGGACGGCTCAGCCCCATTTATGGTGTAGACATACCCAGAGTGACATCTCACATCATTCCTTACTCTAAAGCAGAAGAGGGCCAGAACAAAAATCTCAAATCTGATAGACACACACTTTCTAATACTGAAAGGCTTGGATTCAAATTCCTGGATTCAAACCTGCTCTGTAGCTCTTTGTGCAAGACAGATCGAGAACTGGAAAGTGCCTATTTTCTGGATCCATTTTGGCTACCTCTTGTGACAATGGCTGATGTTGCAAGAATCCATCACTCAAAATAGCAAAAACTTGATAAAATTGACTGATCTTACAAAGTATTTGTCATTCAGAGCTGCAATCTTGGGAGAACAGCTCACAAGATTCCAGTCCTGTCCATATTCTACCTGTGGTTTGGCTTCAAACCCAAAGTGTGAATCAGAGCCTCCTCAGCAGAATTCAGCTTACAGTTCTGTAGTATTTATTTTCAAAAGGTTTCACTGAGATATAACTGGGTGAACAGAAACTTCCTGTCTGCATGGCATCCATTTCTCTGTGAAAACTATTAGGAAAAGACTTTAAGCAGAAAGGAATAATCATATTTAAAATAGTGAATCAATGCAATACAGTGGTTTGTATTGATAAATTTTCTGATTAAAGGACTGTTAAATGTGGGGGTGAGAGGAGAAGGGCCATGATGAATGGAGCTGTGTAACACTAAGGAGACATTATGATCCTTTTTAAAATCTGCCCTATATCTTTAAATATATGGGGACTGTCTACTGTGGGAGGGCAGTGTCTTGAAGCAGTTCAAGACAGAGGAGCTGAAGCAGCAAGAGATACACACTACTTTCTCATGGAGACATTAGATCTTTCTTTGTTAGGTGTTTCCCTTTGTCTAAAATAAAAGTAATCTAGACTGAAGGCCTGATTCTTATGTACTCTAAGGCCTCTTTATACCTCTCTACCCATTTTAAGAGGTAGTAAATTGGACATAAATGTAATTCACACCCATTTTCCCTTTCCATTACCAGAGCAGTGGAAAGGGGATTTAGTGTACCTGAGAATCAGGCCCAGAAAGTTCCTGTCCACATGGGGGTTTGTTGGATTTTGCAAAGCGAGTGCAAAGTGCTAGAACACCAGGAAATCAGAATGGTAGCATATTATACACTCAAGGTGCAATGAATCAGGTCCATAGTGAACAGAAGACATAACAAGGGCCAAGCCTCCTGGAAGCTGCTGAATGCCCAAACACCCATCAGGAGAGGTCTTTTCAGAGAAAAAGATTCTTGGTTTTACACATCTGTATTCTTGGTTAGTGCTCACATATTATGGCAATGGGATAGGAGACCATATAAATATCAAAATAGATTTGTTAGTTGTTTTGTTTTTCAGGACTGCAAAGCAACTTTCCTATGATCTGTCTTCCTCATATGGCTGATGGGATATCCTGATGTGCACTGGGTTTCTGATGTTAGGAACCCATGACTTGAAGCAGGGAATCTCTCTACGGAGATAAGATTTTCATTCAATCTCCTGTAGCAATTTTCTAAAACATTCTTGTACACATTCTTATTTTATATGCTTTTTACTGACGGCATCAGAACATGGTCATGTAGTGAATATAATATACCTTCCCTGCATAGGAAAACTCACTGCTTCACTGCTCATTGTTACACCTCCTTATATTTTACAAGAGGCAAGTCTTCTATATTTCTTTATTAAACAGATTATTCTATTTGACTCTGAAATCTTACAGATAAAAATATATTAATTGAAATCTTACATAAACAGGGGGAGATGAACCAAAATAAGGATAAGACTAAAATAAACACCTGCTGGTACAAAAGTACTATTACAAAATTCTAGCAGGGTGTTTCTTCATTTCCTTGCACCTTATGTTGTGATTTTCACTTGTGCAAACTGGATGTAAAATGAGAATTCTCCATTCACTTACACAGGTGGTTGCATTTTACACTGGACTAAATGTGGAATTGAGCTAAATAAAGCCAGTTCAGTGACAATAGGAAGAATTTTTTATTTTGGTACTTGTGCTCAAAGAAGTGGATGTTTGGCTCTCTATAATTCTAATTACCAAAAATATTGCTTCCTAGAAAACTTGTGCATAGAGGCATCAGACATGGCATGCTGTTTAACAGTAGATGTTAGCAATACACAGAAACCTCATATTTTTAAAATCTAATTGTTTATAACATTAAGCCATGGCTCTGTGTTTACGTCTAGGACCTCTAGTGTGTGTCATGTGTCTTGTGTGTGCTTGATTTTTAATGATATTCTGAATAATTCATTAGAAAAACCACGTTATTTTCTTTACTCTAGTTTAATTAACCTCCTGGTGCTGTTGGTGTCCCCCAAGATCCTGCCATAAAAGCTTAATGCATTGTGCATTTGCATGCAACATTCCCTGGAAGACGCTGGTGTCCAGGGACTAAGAAGTTAGTAGCTGGGCTCTGACTTAATGTCATATGTGTAGGTGACAAATAATAATGGATCAGTCCCTTCATATACTACCTTACACTAACAGTATTTATCTGCCAGTTGAGAATAGCCAGAATGCAGTAGTGCCCTTTCTTATCACCCTAAGGCAGGGGTAGTGGCATCAAAGCCCACTATGCCAGCGCTACATCAGTTGGAGAGTCCCCCACCCTGGGGAAATCTCCAGCTGGGCTGATTCAGCTGTTTACTGATGCATATTGCCTTGAGAATCCCCGGAGGAAAGCAGTAATATAACCTTGCTCCAGAACACTTCACTACAATTTGAGGCAATATAATAAGTTACTTAGTCTAAAATGTCAGACAACAATGTTACGCAGAGCAGCTACAATTCCAATATTATAAAGAGCCCTATGGGAAAACAAGGAACCAGAAGGCTAGAATACACAAAGAAGCAAATTTATGATAGAAAGTACACAGATCTGAGCAAAGTACAACCTTCCCCCCTCGCATTTTACTTGAATTACGCGTACCTCTAACATACTCCATTGCTTAATACCTTTTATTAAACAACCTCGCTCATGTCCAACTATGAACCTGTGTGTTGTGTTATTTCCACTTTGATGCCCATCTTGTTATGAGAGGTGCTATACTTGGCAAGAGAGTTCATCTTGCAAAATCAAAAGCAATAAACTGTCAAAATAAAAGGACCTAAGTAGCCAAAATGTGTGCAAAGCTTAGCATACCTGTACATAACCAGATGGCCTTTGGGTTTTGTTGTTACCTAGGCAGCTACAGCTCAGAAAAGTCTGATGGGGTGCATTATTAACATTATTAGACCGTGTTCCATCAGTGAATTCACTGAAGGGAGCTCCACGGTGGAGCGTTCACACACTTGGGACCCAATCCTGCAATCAGAGCTGTGTGGTTGTACACCTGCACATATATTGATCTAGTTATATGATCAAACCTTAGTGCATACATGCTCTGACTTCTCCAAATGGAGAAGTGCACAGCCACAGTCCTTGCTTCTGAAGGCTTAAAAAACAACAATTTCATCCTTAACATACACCCATTTGGGAGGGGGGAATAAATGGGTGCTAGAATTTGGTCCCGCATTTTAAAATGTTTTACAGTTTTGAACCAGCTCCTCAGCTGGTGCAATAGAGCTATGCTGTCTTATTGCCATTTGTGATTTCCCATCCGTTTGCCTCAATGGATCGGGAAAAAAAGGGAAATCAGCACAATGAATTGTTTACTGGGACTAATTCTCCATCGACTGTTGCTACTTTCCTTACAAATCTAAGAACGGTGATTGCCTCACTCGTATAACACGTAGAATTAGTAAATGTACAGAGTCATAGCCTCAGCTGGTGTACACTGGCATAGCACCATTGTTCTGCTGATTTACACTGCCTGGTGATCTGGCCCACAGTCTGTAACAGTCAATTTTCCCCCCTTATTTCCCTTCTCATCAATAACAGTAGCAGTGGGTCTTTGCATTAAAATATAAGGGTTTTATTAACATGATTGGATTATTTTCAACATTAAAGAAACTGAACACAAAACCTCTAAGGTGAAGTTATGTTTACAGGCACATGTCAGAGCTTGACTTTACTTCACCATTCAGGAATGTTAGAGTTAAAAAGTCAACTCCCAGGTTTTAGAAACCCAGGAGATGCAGAGTAAAAGGGACACTACCAATGTCAAAAATTACATTTCCATCTGAATACGTTTACATACATAAGAACTTATGTTCTTATGTTACATTCTATGTTCTCTGTTTTAAATTAATCAATTATTAACAATTCAAATGGATAGTGTCCTTTTAAGGTTAAACTTTTAAGAAACCCAACCTTTTGAAAGTCTGGACATTCACTTAATGTAACTGACCTTATAGACTCATAGAAATGTAGGGCTGGAAGGGACCTCGAGACGTCATCAAGTCCATCCCCCTTCACTGAGGAAGGACCAAGTAAACCTTGACCACTTCTGACAGGAGTTTGTCCAATCTGTTCTTAAAAATGTCCAATGATGGAGATTTCACAACCTCCCTTGGAAGTCTATTCTAGAACTTAATTACACTGATAGTCAGAATTTTCCCCCTAATATCTAACCTAAATCTCTCTCGCTGCAGATTAAGCCCATTACTTCTTGTCCTATCTTCAGTGGACATGGAAAACAATTGATCACTATCCTCTTTATAACAGTCCTTACCATATCTGAAGACTTATCAGCCCCCTTCTCCCAGACTTCTTTTGTCAAAATTAAAAAGGCCTATTTTTTAAAACTTTTCTTCATGGGTCAGGTTTTCTAAACCTCTGATCATTTTTGTTGCTCTCCTCTGGAGTCTTCAATTTATCTACATCTTTCCTAAAGTGTGGCACCCAGAACTGGACACAGTAGTCAAGCTGAGGCCTTACCAGTGCAAAGTAAAGCAGGGCAATTATTCCCATTTCTCATATACAACATTCCTGGTAATACACCTCAGAATGATATTAGTCTTTTTTGCAACTGCATTACATTGTTGACTCATTAATTGTGATCAACTTATAACTTCCAGATTCTTTTCAGCAGTAGTACCACTGAGCCAGTTATTCCCCATTTTGTATCTGTGCATTTGATTTCTCCTTCCTAAGTGTAGTACTTTCCCACTTGCCTTTACTTAATTTCATCTTGCTGATTTCAGACCAATTCTGTAATTTGTTGAGGTCATTTTGACATATGTCAGATCCTGCATTGATGCCTTCAGAAATTCATGCTATCTTTTTAATGCATAACCATTTCATTTTACCAATGACCACAGAAAATGGAATACCTTAATTTTAATTGCATAGTGGCTATGCTATTTTATGGTCTTCTTTATGGTCATCATAGTACATAGTACATAGTTCAGGGAAAGCCCCTGGCAGGCCAGGCTGGTTTGTTTACCTGCTGCATTCGCAGGTTCAGCCGATCGTGGTTCCCACTGGCTGCGGTTCGCCGCTCCAGGCCAATGGGGGGGCGTGCAGGAAGGGTGGCTGGCATGTCCCTCAGCCCGTGCCACTTTCTACAGCCCCCATTGACCTGGAACAGCAAACCGCGGCCAGTGGGAGCTGCGATCGGCCAAACCTGCGGACATGGCAGGTAAACAAACTGGCCCGGCCCGCCAGGGGATTTCCCTGAACAAGCCGCACCCCTAGTTTGAGAACCACTGACCTAGGCCCTTATGGCCTTCTGTTTCTGTGTTTCCAAAAGATAACAGATGCAGTAATCTAGAGGCTGCTGATTGAGCCAAAACTCACTGAAGTCAATGAAAGTCTCTCTTGACTTCGTTGGGCTTTAGATTTATGTATTTAGATTTATAAAAATAAAAAGATGCCTTTCCAAAGTTCTTGGCACCCTAATACATAATACAATAGATGAGGTCCTTAGCTTACTTTGAGTTTTCCCAGGTATTTTCCATAGATTGGTTTGGCCTATCCTGATATCAACCCTTACTGTCATAAATATTTTTATTATTTATGCATTGGTCCTTCCTTCCTTATACATTGGTCCTATACTTGCATTAAAAGATATTTCCATTTTTTTAAACTTAAAATCCACAGCTGTTGGGTTACTCATTGCTCTTAGTCTGCATCCACTCCCCTTGAAAAGTCCCAAAACCCTTGTCCAGGCTCTCATCATCTTGTTTCTTAATTACTACAACCTTGTCCTCTTCGGTGTTCCCAGCAGCAACATTGCCCCATTTTAGTCCATTCAAAACATAGTTGCTAAGATAATATATTTTGCCTATCATTCTGACCATATCACCATCCTCTCTGAAGCCCTCCACACTGACTTCCCCTTTTCCACTACATCAGTTTCACAGCTGTGCCCTTCTGAATTTTCATGCTCTTGTCTCTCATCAGGTCTCACTCCTGCCCCCACAACAATGATAGACTTGACCACTGCTTGTCCTCTTCTGCCACAACTATCTTCATGACTCCTGCTCATGAACTGATCTATGGATCCACTGCGTTTTCATTAAAATCCCTCCTCAAGACACACTTTCAGTCTATAAGAAACTAGACCACTGATAATGGATCCGTTGGTGGCAGTTGTGTATAGCTGATGCTTATTTATGAAAAGAAGATAGGTGTGTCACAGGTTAGGGCAACTACATCTGTATTTCCCCTCAGTGGTACAGCAAGGGCACCTACTCTCAGCTTCCACCTCCCCAGCTGTTGCCTTTCTGGGTGGAGTCCAAGAGTGTTTTTTGAGGTTGTCTTAAATTTGTATTTGAGTGTATCATTTTTGGATTACAGTATGCAGCAGTGGCCTCTTATCTTGTATCAATTACTTTTATGCAACATTTCTCTTGCAGCGAGCATGAGTAGGCATAATATGAATGATGTGAGTGACTGTTCGATCCATGAAAATAGTGCTGGCATTTATAATGACTGGTATATTTCCTCAGCTTCTTGAATTCTTCCTGTTAACCACTGTCCACCATGTAGACCATACAGGCCTCCTCATCAGTCATTGCAACACTGTCCAACCACCTCCAGGTGGGCACAGCAGTAGCCGGTTACCATCATCTACTGAGATAGCTGCTTTTTTGGCAGTTGAGCACACAGGTAGAATCAAGGTGCTCCTGAAATTGGGCATCCAGAACAGAGCCCAGTTTTCTGAACTTGTGCATCTCTCACCCTCAGCTTTGAAAATTCTACCAAACTCTGGAGAATTCAAAACCTAGCAATAACAGTCTCTGCTGTGCAGCCAGATTGCCACTTTGCAAATTCCCTACATGGTCATTGTCTGGTGGGGACCAACCAAACTTTTCCATTGCCATGCCAGAAAGAACTTATAAGGCTGTTCTTTCTAATATTTTATCTGCTCCCGCATCATTTACAATAGACAAGGGCTTCTGAGAGAAAGAAAGAAAAGTGGCAGGCTCAGACAATTCCCAGAGCCATGTGTAACTTTAAAGGTCCCCAAAGCATTCAAGACATTTTAAAAAGCAAACCAATTTCCAAAGATTTGGAAGAATATGGTCACATTAGGAAAAGTTCTTGTTTATTTCAACAACCTGGAAGTTGTCAGCAAAAATTCCACTGAAACTGCTGCAGCTGTCACATTTGCGTGAGAAAGTCTTGAAGTATGATGAAGTTATGGAATGGTTAAATGTGTTGGCATTTTTATTTATCTGAGAGTGTGAACTAGTATAGTATGGACGCATGATGGAATTTTATGGATGACCGAATATGGGATATTTGTACTGCGATAGTGCCTTCTAATCCGGGATTTCAATTTACTCTACAACTGTTCATGAACTAAGCCACACAGCAGCTCAGTGAAGTAGGGGAATAGTATTATCTTCATTTTACACACGGGGAAATTGAGATACAGAGAGGTTAAGAAACTTACCTACAATCAGTCATGCCTGTAGTCAGACAGCTGAGAGTAGAACCTGGGTTTTCCTGTTGTGTGCTGTCACTGTAAGGTAAGTTTCCTTACAGACAGGTGCCCTCGGCTGAGAAATTCTCTTGGCCGCCCTAACTTGAAGGGACAGTATTACACTATGGAATCCTTACAGGTGTCTAAACCTATTTGAAAGGTAAAAGATCCAGTGATCTGCTTCCAAAAGAAGACATGATTATCTTTACTAACTTCCTTCTCTCTTACTTGGTACCAAATCAGACAGAACTGACCTATTAGATACGTTTGACAGCAGGACTGCTCCTAATGGCAGTCTTGCACAGTTTGTTGGCCTAGCATCATTCTGTTCCTGCTGTGTGATTATTTTGCCAATGCACTGGAGGATCCAGGGTGTCAGAACCATAAAAAACAAATGAAAATACAAAGTAAGATAAGAATTTACAACATAAGTAGTCATATATTTTCTGAGCTCACAGAAGGTAAATTATATGCCAACCCCCAGAGATCACCATATTATGTGTATGTGGGGGGCAGAGATACCAGTTAAGCTGAACACAGATAAATGAGTAGGCTCTATCTATTTTGGTCTGGGATCATTAAGGCCTACTTTTTTGTTTATGACAACTTTACAGAGAATTTAAACCAGTCATGCACCATTTAAGGGAACTAATTCTCTCTAGTAGTTTTCCTCTCGTAACGGAAGACAAGGATCAGACTTCTCAAAATGTGCCTCAGGATGAAGCATACAGTGGCAGTTATTCACTGTTAATTATTTTATCCTTTCTTAAGATCCTCTTATGTAACTGCTTTGTTATGCAATTAAACAGATGCAGGTTGCCACATGTCATACAGGGTGCAAGGAAGCCTGGTCATACCTTAGATAAGCTGTGGAATTTTTCTGGGTTACAGTCGTGGTCAGTCATACCAGTTAATGGTTATGAGTGAACTGGGACTCATATTTGAGGTGCAAGATCTTAGTTCAGAAGTTCCGTATAAGTAACCCACACAAGTGCCCCCATTTCCTGAGCATCTGTAGTTCATGAGATCTGCAAACCCCTCAGCTTTCCCTGCAAAGGCCCCTTGCTTCCTTTCTACATAGTCAAAAATATAATAAACTATCTGCATTTTGCAGCATTCTAGATGTGCTAAACTGAAGCTGTGTGGGGGCCCTAGCTGGGTTCTCTCCCTCTATGTCTTATACACAGAGAGAGTGCAACATGCTATCATAAACCCCAGCATATTCTTTTAAGCAGATATCTTTTACCTGTTCAATTATTTTACAGGGGATTCTTATTTCAGAATATTTTGGAAAATACCCTAGAAATGTGAAGAGAAAAGTTAATTTGTACGTCTCTCAGTCCACAGTTTTTAGATGTTATCTCTTCTTTAAGTGCAAAACTCAGCTCACCATTAACTATGGAGCTGCAACTGATGCCTCCATAACACAGGTAATGGCTGTAAATTATATTGCTATACTCACACTATCAATAGTTGTGGTGGCTTTGAGGTAGCCGTCAGAATGATGTCTGAATGGTTTGTGTTCTGGCTTCTTCTGGAGATAGATGAAAATTGATGCATCAGGGATGTTTGATACCTGACGTGGACCCAGGAAGGGTTAGAGGGAGTTGCTTCATTCTTTTATCTTTGAGAGGGCCAAGAGGGCGGTATAGAGAGATTGCTTGGCTATCTAGGGGCAATCTTGTATGCCTAACCCACAGTTTTATTTTGCTTTCCCTCCTGTTCAAGGATATATTTGAGGCCATTAGGAGAGATAATGAGGGGATATTGGCTGTGGTAATTCACTATACAGATGACAACCAGCTGTCTGTCTGAATGAAATGGTTTTAGGTTGAGAAAAGCGGCTATCTTGAAGGAATCTAGCAACCTTTGGTAACTCAGGTTCACATGAAAGGGATCTCTAGGATCCTTGCCTGCTGCTGGTTATCCTGAGAGCAGCAATGGCCAATCTGCAACTGGCCAGAAGTTTGTCAGCTTGCAGTTGGACTGTTGTAATGTACTGTACATGGGACTGCACCTGAATGTAAGGGGACTGCTGCCCCCTTACTAACATTCAGTGGGGGTGTTTTGGTTGGCTAGCTCCCAGTACTAAAAGGGGAAGAGTCGATGGAAAAATCAGGACCCTGAGACTGACAGTCCCCAGGAACAATGGGGAGAGGCCAATTCTCCAGGTCAGCCTGAATGACAGGGCACGCAGGCTAATCAGGGAGTCAGGAGGCCAGGGGGGTCCCATCCTCTGTGTAAACTGGAATTGCCTGGGTCAGACAGAGTGGGGCCGAGCTAAGGAGAAAGCAGGGGCCCAAGCTGAGCTGGGGAGCAGAGCTGTGCCAGATCCAGAGGGACTAGAAAAGCTGGCCAGAGAGAGCAGACCCTGTCCTGGGAGGAGAGCTGCAGCAACCAGAGCCAGAGGGGCCAGAAAAGCAGCCCACGAAGCAGGTCAGTGCTAGGAGCAGAGTCACAGAAGCAGCCTGCAGAGCAGACCTGTCCTGGGAGCAGAGCTGGAGCAACCAGAACCAGGGGGGCCAGAGAAGCAGCCCAGGGAGCTGGAGGCAGAGCAGCAGCAGCCGTGCTGAGACCGAGTGGTGGAGCTGGGGCTGGAGCAGTCCGGAGCTGGGTGCAGTGAGCAGCTAGGGGAGAGCGAGGGGGACCCTGGGCAGCGGGCCCAGCACAGGGAGACACCTCAGCCAAGAGGCTCTGCAGGCCAGGCTTGGATTGTAACCCCGACAGGGTGAGGGCGACACTGGGAAGAAGGGTCCTACCACTTAGAGCCTGAGAGCATGTGGCCACCACCAGAGCAAGTGTCCAAGCCACAGCATCCCTGCAGCACAGCCAGGGCCTGAGAAGAAGGCTTGGGACTTACAAGGAACAGACTGAACTGCCCTGACATTCCAGAGACAGTGTTTGTGATGTTCCCTGCCACAGAGCGGGTTGATGTGTTTCCTTTAACTTTTCCCATTTTTCCTTATTCCTTTTTAAACTAATTGTTGATTAAATAAATTGTGTTTGCTTTAAATCGTATGTAATGATCAGTGGGTCAGGGAAGTTTCCAGTGCAGAGAGAGTACCCCGGAGTGGGGACACCCTAGCCCCTGTCTTAGGTGACCACTGCAAGATTGGGGGTTGAGCCCCCAAGGAATCCTGGGCCCAGCCTTGTTGGGGTTACGAGGACTCTGCCAGACTGGAAAGTGAAAGGGGAGTCCTCGAGGGTAGGGAGGCCTCTGGGTAAAGGAAGTGGGAGCGAGGACTCAGATCCTTTTGCTAGCCCATTTCACCGGGGTATTGCAGAAGCCAGGAAAGTTCCGCACAATAGCGGGACCATTCCCCTGCTTACATGAAGACCACTTGGAAAGTTCCAGTGTTACAGAATGCCAGAATGCATTCCATTAAGTGATGTCTCTTGCAGACAGCACATTATGTGTGTGGTGTGTAATTAGCACTGGCTTCCAGTTTGTTTGTGGGTGCAATTTAAGGTGTAGGTTTTAAAATATAAAGCCTTTTGAGGCCTGATGTTTCAGAGACTGTCGCTCTCCTCATGTGATAGCACAGCAGTTGAGATCAGCTGAGGTACTTTAGCTGGTTGGTTTTCGTGGGAGGGTGTTAGCAGATAGCCTTTTCAGTGAGCTCTGAACATACTCTCCACACTAATGTACCAGATCCTGAATTTCTTGACTTTCAATTCATGTTGTAAAACATATTTGTAGAGCTGGCCACGAACTTCCTGCCAATTTTTTTTTGCGGGGAGTCAGAAAATGCCAGTTTGTTGAAACAGACTTCTCACAGAAATGTATTGTCTCAGCAAAACAGTCATTGGGAAGGGTTGTCAAAAGAAATCTGATGAGGTTCAACAAGGACAAGTGCAGAGTCCTGCGCTTAGGACGGAACCGCTACAGACTAGGGACCAAATGGCTCGGCAGCAATTCTGCAGAAAAGGACCTAGGAGTTACAGTGGACGAGAAGCTGGATATGAGTCAACAGTGTGCCCTTGTTGCCAAGAAGGCCAATGGCATTTTGGGATGTATATGTAGGGGCATTGCCAGCAGATCGAGGGACGTGATCATTCCCCTCTATTCGACATCGGTGAGGCCTCATCTGGAGTACTGTGTCCAGTTTTGGGCCCCACACTACAAGAACGATGTGGAAAAATTGGAAAACGTCCAGCGGAGGGCAACAAAAATGATTAGGGGACTGGAACACATGACTTATGAGGAGAGGCTGAGGGAACTGGGATTGTTTAGTCTATGGAAGAGAAGAATGAGGGGGGATTTAATAGCTGCTTTCAACTACCTGAAAGGGGGTTTCAAAGAGGATGGATCTAGACTGTTCTCAGCGGTAGCTGATGACAGAAAAAGGAGTAATGGTCTCAAGTTGCAGTGGGGGAGGTTTAGGTTGGATATTAGGAAAAACTTTTTCACTAGGAGGGTGGTGAAACACTGGAATGCATTACCTAGGGAGGTGGTGGAATCTCCTTCCTTAGATATTTTTAAGGTCAGGCTTGAAAAAGCCCTGGCTGGGAAGATTTAGTTGGGGATTGATCCTGCTTTGAGCAGGGGGTTGGACTAGATGACCTCCTGGGGTCCCTTCCAACCCTGATATTCTATGATTGTCAGGTCCAGGAGGGAATTTCTGGTCAAAATCAAAGACACACATACATGCACCTGTCCAGAATAGCCAATAAAACTCTTAGGTTCCCAGGTGCATGCCCTAAAAACTGAGCCATTGGTTACTGAGGAAGGGTGGTCGTGGTTCCTCTTTCTCTCTGATTTTGACCAGAAATTCCATCCTGGACCTCATAGACTCATAGATATTAAGGTCAGAAGGGACCATTATGATCATCTAGTCTGACCTCCTGCACAATGCAGGCCACAGAATCCCACCCACCCACTCCTGCAATAAACCTCTCACCTATGTCTGAGCTACTGAAGTCCTCAAATCATGGTTTAAAGACTTCAAGCTGCAGAGAATCCTTCAGCAAGTGACCCATGCCCCATGCTAAAGAGGAAGACAAAAAACCCCCAGGGCCTCTTCCAATCTGCCCTGGAGGAAAATTCCTTCCCGACCCCAAGTATGGCGATCAGCTGATCCCTGAGCATGTGGGCAAGATTCACCAGCCAGATACTCAGGAAAGAATTCTCTGTAGTAACTCAGATCCCACCCCATTTAACATCCCATCACAGGCCATTGAGCCTATTTACCATGAATAGTTAAAGATCAATTAATTGCCAAAATCATGTTATCTCATCATACCATCTCCTCCATAAACTTATTGAGTTTAATCTTGAAGCCAGATAGGTCTTTTGTCCCCACTGCTTCCCTTGGAAGGCTATTCCAGAACTTCACTCCTCTGATGGTTAAAAACTTTCATCTAATTTCGAGTCTAAACTTCCCGATGGCCAGTTTATACCCATTTGTTCTTGTGTCCACATTGGTACTGAGCTTAAATAATTCCTCTCCCTCTCTGGTATTTATCCCTCTGATATATTTATAGAGAGCAATCATATCTCCCCTCAGCCTTCTTTTGGTTAGGCTAAACAAGCCAAGCTCCTTGAGTCTCCTTTCATAAGACAGGTTTTCCATTCCTCAGATCATCTGAGTAGCCCTTCTCTGTACCTGTTCCAGTTTGAATTCATCCTTCTTAAACATGGGAGACCAGAACTGCACACAGTATTCCAGGTGAGGTCTCACCAGTGCCTTGTATAACGGTACTAAAACCTCCTTATCTCTACTGGAAATACCTCGCCTGATGCATCCCAAGACTGAATTAGCTTTTTTCATGGCCATATCCCCTTGGCGGCTCATAATCATCCTGTGGTCAACCATTACTCCAAGGTCCTTCTCCTCCTCCGTTACTTCTAATTGATGCATCCCCAGCTTATAACTAAAATTCTTGTTATTAATCTCTAAATGCATGACCTTACACTTCTCACTTTTAAATTTCATCCTATTACTATTACTCCAGTTTACAAGGTCATCCAGATCCGCCTGTATGATATCCCTGTCCTTCTCTAAGTTGGCAATACCTCCCAGCTTTGTATCATCCACAAACTTTATTAGCACACTCCCACTTTTTGTGCTGAGGTCAGTAATAAAAAGATTAAATAAGATTGGTCCCAAAACCGATCCCTGAGGAACTCCACTGGTAACCTCCCTCCAGCCTGACAGTTCACCTTTCAGTGTGACCTGTTGTAGTCTCCTCTTTAACCAATTCCTTATCCACCTTTCAATTTTCATATTGATCCCCACTTTTTCCAATTTAATTAATAATTCCCCATGTGGCACCGTATCAAACGCCTTACTGAAATCTAGGTAAATTAGATGCACTGCGTTTCCTTTGTCTAAAAAATCTGTTACTTTATCAAAGAAGGAGATCAGGTTGGTTTGGCACGATCTACCTTTTGTAAAACCATGTTGTATTTTGTCCCATTTACCATTGACCTCAATGTCCTTAACTACTTTCTCCTTCAAAATTTTTTCCAAGACCTTGCATACTACAGATGTCAAACTAACAGGCCTGTAGTTACCCGGATCACTTTTTTTCCCTTTCTTAAAAGTAGGAACTGTGTTAGCAATTCTCCAGTCATATGGTACAACCCCTGAGTTTACAGATTCATTAATAATTCTTGCTAATGGGCTTGCAATTTCATGTGCCAATTCCTTTAATATTCTTGGATGAAGATTATCTGGGCCCCCCGATTTAGTTCCATTAAGCTGTTCGAGTTTCACTTCTACCTCAGATATGGTAATATCTACCTCCACATCCTCATTCCCATTTGTCATGTTACCATTATCCCTAAGATCCTCATTAGCCTCATTAAAGACTGAGACAAAGTATTTGTTTCGATATTGGGCCATGCCTAGATTATCCTTAACCTCCACTCCTTCCTCAGTGTTTAGCGGTCCCACTTCTTCTTTCTTTGTTTTTTTCTTATTTATATGGCTATAGAACCTTTTACTATTGGTTTTAATTCCCTTTGCAAGGTCCAACTGTACTTGACTTTTAGCCTTTCTCACCTGACAAACCTTCCTGGAGAAAGTTTCATCAAAACTGATAGAGCGCTCTTCCTGATTTGGAGCAGGGACTTGAACCTTATCTCCCACATCCCTGATGAGTTCCAGAAACACTGGGCTATAGAATCAGTCTCTCTCTGGCCCAGTGACTATTTAATTAGCTATACTAATTCAAACAGTTCCAACAGGAGAGAGACTGACTATAAGCCAGGTGAGGGGACAGAACAGGAACATTATATACCTGTTAACAGGTTAAACATCCCGCATGCCCTAACCATTGGACTATTGGCTATGATGGGTGTCTGTCTTATTTCTTCCTGAAATTTTTCTGAAGGTCTTCGGTTCATTCCACATTGGAGCAGAAACAACTCTTGAAACCTCAATTTTTCATGAAATGGAATTCTTGTTTTCTAGCCATTTCTATGCTCCTGTTCTTCCAAGCTTTTTCTGAGAGGGAAGAGGTGCAAAAAGTTCAGTGAACCAGGGGAGCTGGAGTGAAAACCTTAGCTTTATAGCAAATTGAGGGGCTTTTTTAAGTCATGGAAACTGGCTCAGTTGCGCAGTGATTGGATTTATTTTAACAGATTATGCATACATGCCCAGAGCATTTTTTAAAAAAGGTTTAAGAAGTTTAAATAAATATTCTTTTAAAATTGCTTTATATAAATGGTATTAGATCCTAAGATGTGCCTATAGCCTGATCCTGTGTTATATTATATATACATAAAGAGAGAGAGAGATGTGAAGGCGATCACAAGGTTTTAAAGAGCAGAACACATGCTTTTGAGGATGGTCTGTAAAATGTCTTTTGGCATGCCTGCCTATTACTTTTTTCTAAGATCTTGTTTGTTAGGGAAATAAATGTAGCAGGCACAGAAGAAAAATGCTGTAACTGTTTTTAGCAACATGCTTATTCATTAAACCACTGGTATCATGTATACTGGACTTCAAAGTCATGATACTAGGCAAAGTCCATTTGCCTTTGAAGTCTTTGAAGTGTTCCCAGAAGCTGCTCTCAGTAGAGAGAATCTGGTGGTTTTTAAGAAATAAAAGTAGTCTAGCTACAGCTAGCCTAAGTCTGCTCCTCAAATGCTAGGCTTCAAGTAACTGTAAAGGCTATATTTTAAAAAAACCACCTTGTCATGTGTTTTCCCTCTAAGAGAAGCTACATCCCCTTCTGTAGGTAGTTCAAAGGCAATATTGGCTGCTAAGTGCTGGTTTCAGTTGACAGTGGAGAGCTTAGGATCCCAAGGCCTCTATCATTTGATGTAATTAAAAATAATCAAATCAAATAAAATTGTGTGCACACAGAGCCACCTTTTTGGCCAAGTAATCTGGAATTTAACAAACAAGTGACAGTCTATGTTGTAGGTTTTTTGACCCAACCTATACAAACTTTATATAAGATTATAGCCGAGCGCTGATCATGCAAACACACATGTGCTTAACTTTACACATCGACTGCAGGGGGACTGCTCACAGGGCATAAAGTTAAGCACACGAGTGATTCTTTGCAAGAATGGGAACTTTGCAAGACTGGGATATTAAAATCCAATATCAAGAATATCACTCCCTATTACATTCTATAGGCTTTTAGTGTAATTAATATAGAATCCCAATACAATTATCTACAACCCTATTGGTTTAATTCCCATTAAATGCTAAAGGACTTTTCCATAAAGATAATGTTTCAGCCAGGCATAGTTTGATTTACTCACACAAAACCCTTGTTGCCCTATGCAAACCTCACATTAAAGAGCGCAATAACCCTTTCCCAAATACAAAATGGATGTACCTGCAATTTAAGGAGACCCTCTGAAATTTGGCTGAATCATTTAAAAAAGATAGAGGCCTTGATTTTCAACCTTGAGTGGCTACAACTGAGCAACTAAATCCATATATAGAGGCTGATCCCACACCCACTGAACTCAATGGGAAAACTCCTATTGATTTCAATGCAGCAGGAGTAGTCCTTAGGCACCAAAACAAGTGCTTTGTTTTCAGAGATATTAAGCAGCCACAGCTCCCATTCAAGTCAACCTCTGAAAATGAGGCCACTTTTATCTAGGTGTCTAAATATGGATTTAGGTACTTCGCTTTAGGCACCCACGCTTGAGAATTTCAGCCCAAGTATTTTAATACAAATGTGATACTTTGTAAAGCCAGACCAATCAGATCTTGTGTGTATGTGTTATTATACAGTCAGTAATTACATGATCACTTACTATTTTTTCTACAAGACACCCTAACCTCCTAAGTTTACACCAAAAGTGGTATCTGAGTTCCATCTGAAAAAGATCATTGTCTCCTGGTATTCTTCCCCAGATCTCATTCTGAGCCAGGGGAAGTTAGACTCCATACCCAGAAGTCAAAAAATATTTGCATTGGAAGAAAACATTTAGGAAATCTAGATTTTTTTGTAGCCTATGGGGATCAGAGGAAATTCCATCTCCACACAATGTCTAAGTGGATCAAGCCACATTTTGGGACTTGTTACATATTAATCCTGTAGCGGTACTTCAGAATTTTATACCTAATTCTGCTAAGGGTAAGGCAGCTTTGATGGCATCCCTTTGTAATGTTTCCTGTAAATCTGCTGTTTGTAGTTCTGTACATACATGCACAGCACTATTCCCTTCACTTGGCATTTTGATCTAATGCTCACTTTGCAAGTACAATCCTGTGATACTTGTTTAATTAAAACTCCTCAGCCCACCAACCTGGTTGTTGTACCAATCACTGAACTCCCATAAGTGGGAATATGCAGAGGCCACTTTGAAGAAGAAAGGTAGGAAAAGCGTATAGGCATGGGGTAGTATCCCCTTAAATAGTGTGTGAGCAGTCTAGTGGCGCTCACTGTGTTCTACATTTTAGAAGCCACCAGAAAGCCATCAGAGCAGCAATATGGAGGTAGCCTTGTACATTTGTGTGTAATTGATAAACACAATTATTTGGGATCCAGCTGAGCTTGAGAGGTTTCTTTATTTTTGTTGTTGTTTTTGTAGAAAAAGCAAAAGACATATAGTGGATTATTTACCAGTAAGTCTAGGTCTTTGAAAGTGTTATTTCTGCCTATTCTGTAAAATTTGGGCAATAAACTTACCTATTTCACATGGGTGTATTTAGGATTGATTACCCCTGCTTATGCCAAGGCTGAATCTGTCCCATAAAATGGTAAATTTTATTACTAATTGTTATTAACTTTCCTGCCAATGCTTTGGCGCACACACACTGTAGGAAGATCTTTCTTATTTACTTTCTGGTTCTATAAATTTTGGATCATCCTTCACCAGCTAAGCTCTATACATCTTAGTGAAGAAAAAGGGGAGGGGGGGAAGTCTCATCTTGAAGTCAGCCTTATTAAAGAATGTACTGTGGGCCATTTATCCTTAAAGAAAGTATTTCCTGCTGATGCCACAGGATATTTTGTGACATTTCTTTCAGAAAAGAAGGTACCATAGAATGGGGAATGATCCTCCTCTCTCAGCTGCACTGGGAATCTTTATACCATTTGTTGGCATTAGTGGACATTCATGTGGAATATAGAATATGAAGTACAAATGAGAGAGGAAAATTTTGCCCTTAGATTAGTTTTAGGGAATCATTTTCAGAAGTGCCAAAGTGACTTAGGAGGTGACGTCCCATTTTCAAATGTAGCTGAGGTGCCAATTTTGAAAATGGGACTTCACCTTCTATATCACTTAGGGGCTTTTGAAAATTTTATCCCTAGTCTCTTCCTGCCATACACTTCTCTGATGCAGGCTCAAGAACACTGGTGTACATCTGCATCGGTGGGCACAATGGCAGGAGTTATATGTACATTTACTGCAGATGACTGTATGTAAACACAAGCATACTGTTTGCATTCACCAGGTCCTCTTCCCATAGAAAATGTGTCTCTTCAACTTAATACACACAGGACAGTCTAATGTTCACAATTGCATATATAATGTCCATATCCCCCCGTTCTTCCCTCCCCTTCCTTGCTCTTTATCATGCCCAAACTAACTGCTCAGCTAGGTTTACGCTTGGGTCTGAGTATCATACATGCCAAAAAGTCTGCATTTACTGAAACCTTTTTATCTGAAAATCAATTAATAATGTATGACCATAATTGGGAGATAATGTAATAATTGCTTGCTAGGTTATGTAGCCAAAATAATCATTTTCAGAGATGTTTGATTTTTGCCTGGTGACTGAATTTTGTATAGATTTCAGGGCAACAGATGCTTCTCTGTTTGTTGTGGTCCAGAAAACAGCACTAACTTGAATCAGAATTACATTTTAACCTTCCACAGCACCTAATTTTACTTTTTAAAAAACGATAATTGCCTAAATGTTCTTATTTTCAAGTGGGAAAATCAACATACCGAATCCATATATGAAGAATGCAATTTACTCCACTTAGGATCACACATCCACAATGTCAAAGTGGACAAATCTCTTTCTCACACACACACACACACACACACACACAGTCTTTGAACTTGATTCTAACCTTTGTCCTCATTGTAGCAACTTCATGTATATGTTTAAAATATTCGTACATTTAGGTTGTGAGTTTGCCCAAATGGAAACCTATTAGAAATCTTGTCAGGTAGTCATTCACAAAAATTATGGCCCACAAAGGGGTTGAAATTGCAATTAAAAATCCCAAACTGAACACACAGTCCAAACATAGCTCTGGGGGAAAAAAATACAATCACGAAAAAAACGAGATAAAAATTGACCTCTTGAATCCCATATCATAAATCTAAAGGAGGAAAACACACTAACTAAACCTAGGAGGAAAAAAAGACTCCACTGGACTATCTTACCTGCTCAGCTTGATGACCAATCACTTTGTGAGCTGTTAAAAAGGACGTTACGAGTGGGTTTTTCAAAAGCACTCAGCATTGGCCTGACTCTGCTTCCATTGACTTGAGTGCCAACAGAGGCCAGCACTGGAAATCCCACTACAGGGCCTTTTTCAGTATGTAAATCATCATCATTATTGTATTTCAAGGGCCAAATTCTGACCCAAATTAGCACTTCCATCTGAATTCTATTTTCCTCCAGAAGACTCAAAGAGGCTATTCCACAGGCCTCCCCTGCTATAAGATGCTGAGAGATGTTCCAAGGCAAGAACATGGCTCAAGATCTGGCACTGGGCCCTTTTCATCCAACCTAGGTTATCACAGGCACTGGCTTCCCTGCCCCACCTCTTCCTGCCCCCACCCTGCCTCTTTCCATCTATTTCTGCCCCCTCCTCCGAGCACAACCCATCCCCGCTCCCCCCCAGTGCCTCCTGCATGCCGAGAAACAGCTGACCACAGTGGGTGGGAGGCACTGGGGAGGAGGAGCTGGCAGAACTAAATTGAACCAGAGTAGGGAGGGGTAACCAGAAGTCAGAGTATAGGTACAGAATAGTGTTGCTTTTGCAGTACATGGGTACCCCTTTGTAAAAATCATCTGCAGGGGCAGCTAGGATTAGACCCAAACAAATCACATTTGGGAGAATTAGAAAATGCTGGCTGAAATTCTCTCCTTTGCTGAGGGCTCATATAAACCCTTAGATCCTCAGTGAGCATGTTTCAATGACAAGAATTATTAAAATGCATGTGTGACACAGAGGCCCATTGGTGATTCACTGCTCTGTGTCAGCAGCTCTTGTCAGGCCTGGCACACTCGCTGCACCGAACACATTGTTGTCATAATCTGTATCTAAAAAGTGTCTTGTGCGGTATCATATACAAACTGATAACACGCTGGTTCTGAAAATCATTCCATGGTGTATTTATGATAAATCCACGAAGGACTTCAAGAACATATTTGCAGTACATAGCTATAAAATGTCTTTGGCAAGCACCACAGGGGCCAACTTTTCATTGTGCTGGGGGGTGCTCGACCCCCAGCTCTGCCCCAGGCCCTGCCCCCACTCCACCCCTTTCCTCAATGCCATGCCCCCACCACACCTCTTCCCACCCTGTTCCACTCCCTTCCCCGAGCGCACCGCATCCTGGCTCCTCCCTCTTCCCCTCAGCCTCCTGCATGCCGCGAAACAGCTGATTGCAGTGGGCGGGCGGTGCAGGGATGGAGGGGGAAGTGCTGCTCGGCGGGGCCCACCAGTGGGCAGGAGGCGCTGTGGGGAGGGGGAGATGCTGATGGGGGGCTGCCGGTGGGTGCTCAGCACACACCATTTTTTCCCTGTGGGTGCTGCAGCCCCAGAGCATCCACGGAGTTGGCACCTATAGCAAGCAGTGCCTAAGCCACGCCTGTTCCAGACAAAGAAATGTGGTTCCACCTGCTTGAATGTCTCTCATGTAAATTAGGTAAGGTGTGACCAAGGACAAAGAAAAGCACATTTACAAGCAAGACAAACAAAGCTATCAGGAGAGCAAGTGGGGAACGATGAATACTTAATCTCCATGAGGGATGGAGACTGCACACCCCACCCCTGCAATCAGGGAGCCTTCCTGCCTCTTGTAGCCAGGTCAATGAACTTTGGGAAGATAGCATGGTGCTTACATGCCAGCAGGCGAGAGAAGTTTGGGTGGGGCTTACTTTTCTACAAATACATTTCAAAGGTTTACTGGATTATGAAAAGAAAGGGGAGAGGACCCCATAGTTGTCCATCACTTGGGTGATTCAAGGGTCCAAAATTCTTGAAATTACAGAGCTTTGGGGTTATCAGCCAAAAGGGTTCAAGTCTCTGGGAACTGAATATAGGTGAGAAACATGCTTAGGCAAAGATTGTAACTTGCTAAAAATTAAGTTTTAGTCTTACAAGACTGTTTACCTATTTGCTTGTAGCCCTTTCTATCTTTATTCCTTATATTTGACATCACTTAAACCTGTGTCCTTTTGTTAAATAAACTTCTTTTATATAAACCAATTCAGTGCAGTGATTGAAATAAGAGTGTTTGTCAAACCCCAGTGAAATTAATGAGCTGTAGTGTATTCTCTCTGTAAAGGAGCAACAAACTTAATAACTCCCGAGAGTGTTCCAGGAGAGGAATGGACATTGCAGAGAGAGATCTCTGGGGAACTTGGGATTCACGGTTTGGTACCTGCAAGCCAAGGGCTGGACTGGCAGAGCTCTGAAGAGTTTGCTGGCAAGGTAGACAAGCTATCATGCAGCGTGGCAATAGCAAAGCTGTCCCTTGCTGAGGCTGAGAGGGGTAGCACAGTCACTCATAATTCTGGGAACCTCAGAAGATTGTCACACTGGCAGACAATTTAGGGACAATTTGGGACTGGGGGCGTGTTGGGGTCAGGTTGCTGGGCAATGGATGTCAGGGCGTGACCTGCATGCTTGTAGGCTGGCTATTGGTGTCAGGGCTGTGAGCCACAGCAGCATAGCATTGAAGACATCCAGGGTGGCAGGGCAAATGGTGACACAATGCCTTACTCGTCTGGGTTGAACCCCAAAGTGTCACCGTATGAGTGGAAGAAAGGTGAATAATCCTAAAAACTCTTCATAATTAAAGTAAAACAAGCCAGTTTTGCACTGTAAAGGAAAGGGCAAGGAACAAGAAGTGGCTAATTTGGTTAACATGGGGCTGCTTAAAATCTGAGGGTAAAAAGGAACTTATGCTAAAAATGGAGAAGGTGGGGAGGGAAATAGACAAGACATTATTGTCAGCTAAGGCTTGCAGAGTAAAGATAAGAGCATAAAAAATGAGAAGTTGTGTATGTCAGTCAAAGGTGCTGAAGTCAACAGAAGGACATTTATAAATATAAGATGAAGGGCAAAGAGAGAAATTTCTTTTACATAGCTCCTGCTCCAGTCAGCTCTCATGCAACATCCCAGTTACTTCTCCAGCATTTGCACACCCATCTCCTGCTTCAATCAACTCTCCCTCAATGTTGTCACACACACACACATGCACACACACACAATTCAGTATCCCCTGTCTCAATTTATTTACTCAAATGCTGATGAATTTCATCAAGCTGCTGCTTGAATCGTAAATCCACCCGGGATCTGACCAGAGATTGCATTTAAAAAGAAAAAGAATTGAGAAAAAAGAAGGTTTAGAGAATTAGCTAATGAAATTTGGGGACTTACTGAAAAGCTATGGAGAAATAGGGACAAGTCAAAGAATTAGAATGGAGGCTGCAATCTTAAAAAAAGAAAAAGAAAAAGGGATCTGGGCTGTTACTGTCCACTCTCCTGTTAAGGCTAATTTACCTAGTAAATTAATGGAACAAATATAAAAAGAAACAAATCTTTAAGTACAGAGCGGAGAACTGAACCTTGAGCAATAGGCAACATGAGTTTGAAAACAAAGGGAATGCAGGAGCTGCAATATAGCTAGATATTGATAAAGGTTTCCATACAGTGATACACAAAATCTTCTTGAATTAATTAGGATTGGCTTGGATATGATCATTGCCATATGGATTGAAAACTGCCTAGGAACAAAGGGTAGCAATAGGTACCCAATTCTAAGATGGTTCCTAATGAGATGCGGCAGGCCTCAATATTAGGCACAGGTTTATTTCACATACTTAATTATTAATGATCTGGAAGTTTATAGATCCACTCAGGGATGGTACTAGAGTGGGAGGTACAGTAATGTACTACCAAAGTATTAAGAAGGTGCACCCTCAACAATTTTCCATCTCTGCGGGCAATATGTGCAACATTCCCAGGGTGAAATTTGAAATTCTGTCCCAACCAAAAATATCCATCATTCCCATTCTCCACCCCACCTCTTCACTCAAAAAACAACCCACCAGTTCCATAGTGTGGCCCTCCCAAATCCATCACTCCTACTCCAACCCTCTTGCCCATTACCTCTAGACCCCAGTGCTTTCCCCTATCTATGTTCTCACTGAGGCTCTTCTAGGTAGCTCTCTCTCTGTGGTGGCTGTTCCTTACAGCAGAAGTGGTAGCAGGTGGGTGTTCTTTGGCCTATGCTGGTGGCACAGTAGCAAATAAGTAATTTGGGCTGCTTACGTGGGGCATTCCTGATGTGGAATCAACAGTTGGCATGGGGGAGTGGTTCTCTGTTAGCTGATGCGGGTGCAGCAGAATGGGACCCAGCCTCCACTGTCTAATGAGTGACATAACAGGGCTCCAGGCTCACTACCCTCTTGGGTCTTCAGACTCCAAGTGCAGAGGTGGGCAGCAGTGGCTACTGGATTTTCATTCAGGGCGTCAGCAGATTTGGCCCTATTGCCACTCTTCATTTTTCTCAAGCACTGCTGGAACAGCTGGGGATTTGGAGAGGAGGATACGCAAGGACTATGTGCACCTGGTCCTAGAGGCACTGGTGGGGACATATGAGAACTGTTTGCAGCAACTGTTGTGGTTATAGCAATAGTCAGTGCACTTAAAGAGGGCTGGAAATTTTAACAAACCAAATCTCACCCTAGCATTTTTGGGCAGCTTGCAAAACCAAAATGTAACCACAATCTACCCACAGTTATCACACTGTTACAAGTACACTGTTCAGGTACCATGGTGACGGGTGCCACATGGAACTTAGACAGAAGGTTAGACATATATTTTGGGGTTCTTATTTCCTTTTCTGTTGTAGTCACTATGGTAAACCCATTAAAATCCCTGTGCAGATGGGTGCGTGAGTGTGTATACAGTCTCATAGCCTGTAGTTACAGTAACAATATAATGCCCTCTTTCTGAGTCAGGAGTGGTAAAAACATGATACAGCAGAGCCAGAGAGAGAGAGTGCATGAGCTAATACTGATCATAGTCCTCAAAAGTGCAATACCCACTTTACCAGTCTGGGTGCACAGTTTTAGAGAAGATTAATACCTTATTAATGCTTAACTGTTAATGATTATTTATTAAATATGGTTTTAGATTACCCAGCGCCACAACTGGGTAGGGGAACTTTGGTCCACCCACTACGCCAGTTTCCAGCCAAGGGACCCTACCATCAGCAGCCAAGGTCTGCTCAGGCTCAGCCCTTGCTGTTCTCTCTCTGAGCTTCTTTCTACTTTGCCTTCCACAGGCTGTCTTCCCCACCACTCCTCTGGATAAACCCCTTCTTTCAGGGACAGGATCCCAGGACTTTTGCTCCCCCCGGTGTGCTCCTACCCATCTCTTTGTGCCCAGAGCACAACTGTAGTCTCTCTTCATTCCGTCCCGTTCTGCTGGCAACTTCCTGGTTTTATACAAGCCTAGCCTGCTCCTGACCAGCTGAGCTTCATCTTCAACTGGTGCTTCTCAGTCAAGCCTGACTCTTCCTCCAGGTGTGGCCTATAAGGTTAATTGGCCCCTTCTGAGCCACCTTATCTCCTTTAGGGCTGGTGCAGGGTGAACAACCCATCACAGTAAGGCTTTTGATACTCTCACATGACCTTCTCTTAAGCAAATTAGGGAAATATAGCTTAGATGAACCTACAAGTAGATGGGTGCACAACTGTTTTTAAACTGTACCCATACAGTAATCAGTGGTTCATAGTCAAGCTGGAAGAGCATATCAAGTGGGATCCCACAGAGATCTGTCCTGGGTCCAGTTCTATTCAATATCTTCATAAATGATTTGAACAGCATAGAGATTACATTTATAAAATTTATGGACGATACCAAGCTGGGATGGGTTGAAAGCACTTTCGAGGACAGTATTAGAATTCAAAATGATCTTGATAAATGGCAGAAATGGTCTGAAATAAACAGGATGAAATTCAATAAGGACAAATGCAAAGTATTGCACTTAGGAAGGAATAATCAGTTGCACAGACACAAAATGGGAAATGACTGCCTAGGAAGAAGTACTGTGGAAAAGGATCTGGGGACTATATTGGATCACAACCTAAATATGAGTCAACAACGTAATATTGTTACAAAAAAAGCACACATCATTCTGGGATGTATTAGAAGGAGTATTGTAAGCAAGACATGAGAAGTAATTTTTCCTCTCTATTCCACATTGATTAGGCCTCAACTGGAGTACTGTGTCCAGTTCTGGGCACCACACTTTGGGAAAAATGTGGACAAATTGGAGAAAATCCAGAGGAGAGCAACAAAAATGATTAAAGGTCTAGAAAACATGACCTATGAGGGAAGATTGAAAAAATTGGGGTTGTTTAGTCTACAGAACAGAAGACTCGGGGGGAAGGGGAGGAGAGACATCATAGTCTACAAGAACATACAAAGTTGTTATAAAGAGTAGGGTGATAAATTATTCTCCTTATCCACTGAGGACAGAACAAGAACTAATGGGCTTAAACTGCAGCAGGGAAGATTTAGGTTAGACATTAGGAAAAACTTCCTAACTGTAAGGGTAGTTAATCACTGGAACAAATTACCTAGGGACGTTGTGTAATCACTGGATGCTTTTAAGAACAAATTAGACAAATATGGATAATCAAGATAATACTTGGTCCTGCCTCAGTGCAGGGGACTGGACTAGATGACCTAATGAGGTCCCTTCCAGTCCTACATTTCTATGATTTCTATGATTCTATAAGGCCAACTATAAGATCATCTGACTGAAGCTAACATTCCAGACCTTGCACAATCTGGATTCAGGCCAGGACATCAGAACTGAAAAATGTTTTATTGGCACATAGGGATGGTCTCCTCCTATCCATGGATAGCTAACAGATATCCATTCTCATCCTCCTGGACATCTTTGCAGTGTTAAATATTCTTGACAATGAGATACCTCTGTCTCACCTGAGAGAATTGACAGGTGTCCAACGTAATGCAAGGAAATGGTTTGAGTCCTTCCTAGAGGAAGGCACCCAACAAGCAATGAAGGGAAACGGAACCTCTACCACTGGATCCCTCACCTCTGGGGTTCCACAAGGATCAATTCTCTCTCCAGTCCTTTTCAGCATCTACATGTAACCACTGGATGGACCGGTCAGACAACATGGAGTCAAGTGCCAGCAATAAACAGATGACACACAGCTCTACCTAGCTTTCACCTCATACAACCATACCATTACTGCTATGATGGCCCAGTGCTAGGATCAGATCAGCTCATGGATGAAAAGTATCTGGTTGAAGTTGAAAACAGCCTAAACAGAGGTAATGCAAGTGAACAGAACAAAATATTTGGAGGAGTTTGCACCCTCCTTTGATTGAAGGTTGAAGTTCAGTCCATAGTCTAAGAGTCTTGGATTCCTTGCTGACACAGAGCTCTCACATTGCAACAGCTACAAGGAATAGGTTCTACAGCTCTGATTGGCTAGAAGATTCCTTCCAACTCCATCTCATCCTGGTGGACAAAGACCTGGCCTTGGTTACTCATGCCTTTGTCACCTTGTGTCTGTATACAGTAAGGCAATATATATGGCATGAGACCTTCAGCCGTCAGGAAACTCCAACTAATACAAAATGTTGCACTGCATCTCCTCACAACACAGGCTATGTGAGCACATCACACCTGTTCTTCCACTTTCTACACTAGCTTCCCACAGAATTTCTAATCAAGTTCAAGATCATGGTCCTTATCTTCAAAGCATTCCATGACCCCGGCCCAGGATATCAAAAAGATCGTCTAAAGCTCCAGGACAAAAACCATGGTTGAAAACTTCACTTCTCTCGCACAATGGAACTCCCACCATCACTAACTTCAACACCTTTCACTCCAAGTGCAAGGCAGATTTCTCCAATATAAACACATAGCAACAGGTAGATGTAGTAAAAAAATAAAACTCTACCAAAACAGGACACTCCATTCCACATGCTTCTCCCTCTGGGGACAGGATGAGAGAACAAACAACACATGACAGATGTGTGGTCATGTTGCTTAATGCACTACTGGTGGGTGCTTAGGCACTGTGGTGATGAGCATGGTATAAAAACCTGTGTATGGCAGAAGCCCTAGCACGCACATATCTGGAGAAAGAGCCATCCTGGTAGATGAATACTAAATTTCAATGAATGACAGTTGTTTTTAGACCATTTTCTGAGAATTCCATTGAGAGCCCTTGAGGCTGTTTTTTGCTAAAAATAAAACTTTTAGGCATAGAGAATAGAGAAAGCAGCTTTTGTTCAACTTCCCACTAAACTAAGGAGCAGAAACATTTTCTTCCCCTTGCAGGATGTTGCTGATCAGCTTTAATCACATTTGAAGGTGCTATTCTGATTAGACTTCTATATACCCAGAAACTATAATTTGGAGTGCCATAAAACACAGCTAGTTTACCATCTCCCCATAGGAATCACACTGGTTCAGTACAAGAGGTGACCATGCTAGTCTGTAACATCTTCATTGCTGTTACACTAGGAAAATTCAGACGTGTAGTGGAGCTTTACGATGTTATACACACATTGTAGAAAATGAAGGGAGGCAAGGCAGGACATAGCTTCTGATTCTGTCCTGGAATTAGGTATAGTTGAATTGATGTATGCCAAGGGAGTCATGAAAAAATAGGGCTCCACCCTAGTCCGAGTTTGGCTGCAGTGAAAAGAATTTTGTGGCAGAGAGAACAAAGATTAATTACGCTGTGCGTTCTTTCCACATAAGCTATACTAGGTCTACCCTCACATGTTTACACACAATCTGGAGAATATCACCTGTTCATGAGGTGAAATATTTTACGTGCTTCTCAGATAGGCAGCAGGGTTAAAACAAGCAAAAGAAAGTCTTTTTTTTACACAACGCACAGTGAACCTGTGGAACTCTTTGCCAGAGGATGTTGTGAAGGCCATGACCATAACAGGGTTCAAAAAAGAACTAGATAAGTTCATGGAGGATAGGTCCATCAATGGCTCTTAGCCAGGATGGGTAGGGATGGTGTCCCTAGCCTCTGTTTGCCAGAAGCTGGGAATGGGCAACAGGGGATGGATCACTTGGTGGTTACCTGTTCTGTTCATTCACTCTGAGACACCTGGCATTGGCCACTGTCGGAAGACAGGACACTGAGCTAGATGGACATTTGGTCTGACCCAGTATGGTCGTTCTTAGGTTGCATTTAATGTAATTGCCTCTTTGAATTATGAAGATATATGATGTTAAATGGGGGTTTCGAAATTCAACTTTTCTTTCAAACTAATATAATAGCTTTTTCTTCAGAATTTATAATTATCTCACTAAGGGCCCAGTTCTGCAAGGTGCAGAGTGCCCTCAACTCTCTTTGGGCCCCTCACATTCTTTTCCTAACCCCAAATTAAACAGTGTGTAATAAAGCAGGTGTAGTGTATTTAGTCTTAAATCATTTTTGCAGGGTAAACTTGACAAACATAACTCTCTTTCACGCTCCCTCCTCCCTTCCCCCTCCATCCCTTCAGAAAGTGGCGTTTTTAAACACTCGTTGCTTTGAATGGATGATAAGAACAGGTCCAAACCACTATCATATGGCTAGACACACATGTATTGCTTAGGGGAAAACTGACGCCAGTGGTCCGGTCTTGAGGAGGTAAATTGGATTAGTCTTTTCTTTCTAAAAAGAAAAGTGCCATGGTTGTGATCAGTACACATGACTATCATATGCATATGAAGCCTACGCAATGGCTGCAATAGTTCATAACATGATTAAAGGAAGATTTGTTTCAAATGCAATTTAGGACAACATCACAGGGCTTTTGTGAAAATATGTGGCCTATATCGTCAGTGTACTTGACCAGCAGAAACGTGCTTACTGAAACTGTAAATACAGGAAAAATCTCAGAGTCCAGGCTTCCCTGCTGCTAGAACAAGGCATGGGGCAGTTTAGTTAACAACTAACACGGGGCAGTTTAGTTAACAGTTTAGTTTCCTGCTTGCAGGGCTATTATATTATTTAAACTCAATAGAAAAATAAAAATATAAGACACACCTCAGGATCATAGGCTTGTGAAGCAGCCTTACAGAGCAGCAATTAAAAACTGCAGGGTACCAAGAGGCAACTGCCAAGCAAACCTATTTGTTTAACTCCTGCTCTCCGGGTTAAGTCCACACAGAAGATACAGGGTTAGTGGCTTTTCTTTTTACAGACCAGTTTGGTGTAGGGTGCTGTTTGCAAAGAATGGTTCGCCCCTGAGCTGTGACTGGCCAGTACACCCACCACAGATAAATTCAGGCCTGTATGTACAGTTGTTAGTACACTATTCCCTCTGCAGCTAAGCTGGCTGCATATCCATACAGTATGCAGCAGAGCCTTCCCTAGCTTCACACTTCGAGCATTGAGAAAAGCCCTGTGCAACATGTACTGCCCACGTGCACCATATTGGGCTAGATTCTCTGCAGAACCAGATAATACTAGATATTAAATATTATGGCCTAGATAATACTTAGTCCTGCCATGAGTTCAGGGGACTGGACTAGATGACCTCTCAAGGTCCCTTCCAGTCCTATGATTCTATGTTTCAACACTAGGCCCAGGGGAAAAATGTGTAGGGGGTTGTCAGGGAACCAGTTATGACTCCCTGGTTATTGCTGCTGGCGCTAGCCCAGTAGTTCTCAAACTGTGGGTCAGTTTTAATTTTAATGGGGTTGCCAGGGCTGGCTTAGACTTGCTGGGGCCTGGGACAAAAGCTAAAGCCCAAGCCCCACCACCCAGGGCTGAAGCCAAAGCCTGAGCCGTAAGCCAAAGCCTGAGGGCTTCAGCCCTTGGCAGTGGGGTTCAGGTTGCAGGCCCCCTGTCTGGGCTGAAGCCCTTGGGCTTTGATTTTGGCTTCCCCGCTTTGGCTTTGGGCCCCACAAACTGGGGCGGTTGGGCTCAAGCGGGCTCAGGCTTTGGTCCCCCTCCTTCGGTCATGTAGTAATTTTTTTTGTCAGAAGGGGGTCGGACTGCAATGAAGTCTGAGAACCCCTACTCTAGTTCAGTGTGACAGAGAAGCTGCTCTAAATTGCACCACTAACACAGAAACCTTTATATAGGGTGCCAGGTGTCCAGTTTTCAACTGGAATGCCTGGTTGAAAAGGGACTCTGGCGGCTACCATTGGCGCTGCTGACCGGACCGTTAAAAGTCTGGTCAGCAGTGCAGGGAGGGCCCCGGGCTAAGGCACACTTCGTGCCTGTCCTAGCTCTGTGTGGCTCCCAGAAGCAGCCACCAGGTTCCTGCAGCCCATAGAGGCATGGGTGGCCAGGGAGGCGCCGTGTGCTGCCCCCACCCCAAGGGCCAGCTCTGCAGCTCCCATTGGCTGGGAACAGTGACCAGTGGGAGCTGCAGGGGCGGTGTCTGCGGGCGCGAGGGCAGCACACAGAGCCTCCCGGGCCGCCCATGCATCTATCGGCTACAGGGACCTGGCGGCCACTTCCTGTGAGCTGCAGTAATTGCTGCCAGGATCCCATACCCAGAACGCTCTCCCGAACTCAAACTCCCTCCCTGAGCTTGCACCCCCCAACACCCCAACCCCCTGCCCCAGCCCCCTCCTGCACCCCAAGCCCCTCATCCCTGGCTCCAACCCAAAGCCTGCACCCCCAGCCAACCCCTCACCTCCACCACACCCCAACCCCCAGCCCCACCCTGGAGCCCCCTCCTGCACCTCAAATCTCTCATCCCCAGCCCCACCACAGAGCCCACACCCCCTCCCACACTCTGAACCACTTGGCCCCAGCCCAGAGCCCCCTCCTGCACCTTGAACCCCTCATTTTTTACCCAGAGTCTGCACCCCAGCCCAGAGCCCAGACCCCTCCACACCCCAGAGCCCGCACCTCCAGCTGGAGCCCTCCCACCGCTGCCGCACCCCAACCCACTGGCCCAGCTTGGTGAAAGTGGGTGAAGTTGGGGGAAAGCACACGAAGGAGGGAGGGGGCATGGAGCGAGCAGGGGTGGAGCCTCAGAGAAGGGGCGGGGCAGGGGCAGGGCCTTAGGGAAGGGGCAGGGGTGTTCGGTTTTGTGGGATTAGAAAGTTGCCAACCCTACCTTTACAGCCTCAGGGCTAAGGAAGGATTGGTGTAGCACAGCTCTGCTCCACCTTGCCCCTTCACAGCACCTTCCTCCTCAACGTGTCCTCACCACAATATTTTCATTTCGGAATGAAAGACATTGACATTTTGAATCAGTTCAAAATGTTGACAATTTAACCCTGAATTGGAAGCATAAGAGTGACCATTTGCAGTTTATTTTTCAGTACCTTATTGGGCAGGGTAAGGGAAGGGTGTGCTGTCCCTATGCTCCTGACACCCACACACCCCAAAAATCGACCAAACACCAGCACCCACATAGCCAACATGGAGAGTGGAAGGGTGAGAGGAGGATGTGGAGAAGGCCTGCGGGGACAGGGAATGTGGCTGCACTCCCTCAGCAGGGCAGCAAATCAAGAGCTAGAACCCTGTGTTCTGCATTATGGGGATATTTCAGACTGGTGGAGAGCTTGCCAGCTATACAGGGATCCCCAGTAGCAGATGGTCAGCCAGACAGCCACAGAATACGTAAGACCTGCCCAGAAGCCCTGTGTAATGAAAAGCCCAGCTAAGGACTGTTATAAAAAGGCAGTCAGCTGCGAACCAGCTCAGCGGCGAACAGCGGAGAGGCTAACAGAGGGAGTTCGCCTGGGGAGAGCCCACTGAGGCTTTCATCTTGCAGGCTTCTCGGAGTAGTTACTACAACACCTGAGGCAGTTCGTAGAAGGAAGGTAATATGGAGGTGAGCATTCAGCTGTTGTTACCTGCACAGGATGTGCCATGTTAGTCTTTCTTCCACAGGACAGAAGTGACTTTGTCTGTACAAAGTGGAAGCTGGTCTCCATACTGGAAGAGAAGGTTCAAGGTCTGGAGAAACAAGTATCGACCCTGCATTACATAAGAGAAACTGAAGATTTCCTGGACAGACGTCAGGATATGCTTCTATGGGCACAACATTCGGAAGATTCAGAGCAGGTTGCATAGCGGGGAGAGAAGGACGGTGAAGAAATTTGGCAGCATGTGATCTCCAGAAGAAGAAAGGGGAGCGTCCATGTACCAGCAATGCAGATACAGGTAAGCAACCGTTTTCATGTTCTCTCCACAGGTACTAATGCGGAGAGTGGACTAGATGATACATCTGAGGGAAGGGAGCAGAAGGAGACTCCACCGATTGGAAGGCATGAGAGGCACTGTCTTAGGGAAGGGAGTTCCACGACCACCGCTCCCAAGAGAAGGAGGTGGGTGGTGGTGGTCGGGGACTCCCTCCTCAGGGGGACTGAGTCATCTATCTGCCACACTGACTGGGAAAACCAAGAAGTCTGCTGCTTGCCAGGAGCTAGGATTCATGATGTGACGGAGAGACTGCCGAGACTCATCAAGCCCTCAGATCGCTACCCCTTCCTACATCTCCACGTGGGCACCAATGATACTGCCAAGAATGACCTTGAGTGGATCACTGGAGACGACGTGGCTCTGGGAAGAAAGATAAAGGAGTTTGAGGAACAAGTGGTGTTCTCATCCATCCTCCCTGTGGAAGGAAAAGGCCTGGGTAGAGACCGTCGAATTGTGGAAGTCAACAAATGGCTATGCAGGTGGTGTCGGAGAGAAGGCTTTGGATTCTTTGACCATGGGATGGTGTTCCAAGAAGGAGGAGTGCTAGGCAGAGATGGGCTCCACCTAACAAAGAGAGGGAAGAGCATCTTCGCAAGCAGGCTGACTAACCTAGTGAGGAGGGCTTTAAACTAGGTTCACCGGGGGAAGGAGACCAAAGCCCTGAAATAAGTGGGATACCGGGAGGAAGCACGAGCAGGAGAGTGCAAGAGGGGAGGGCTCCTGCCTCATACTGAGAAAGCGGATGATCAGCGAGTTATCTTAAGTGCCTATACACAAATGCAAGAAGCCTGGGAAACAAACAGGGAGAACTGGAAGTCCTGGCACAGTCAAGGAATTATGAGGTGATTGGAATAACAGAGACTTGGTGGGATAACTCACATGACTGGAGCACTGTCATGGATGGATACAAACTGTTCAGGAAGGACAGGCAGGGCAGAAAAGGTGGGGGAGTTGCATTGTATGTAAGAGAGCAATATGACTGCTCAGAGCTCTGGTATGAAACTGCAGAAAAACCTGAGAGTCTCTGGATTAAGTTTAGAAGTGTGAGCAACAAGGGTGATGTCGTGGTGGGAGTCTGCTATAGACCACCAGACCAGGGGGGTGAGGTGGACAAGGCTTTCTTCTGGCAACTAATGGAAGTTACTAGATCGCAGGCCCTGGTTCTCATGGGAGACTTCAATCACCCTGATATCTGCTGGGAGAGCAATACAGCGATGCACAGACAATACAGGAAGTTTTTGGAAAGGGTAGGGGACAATTTCCTGGTGCAAGTGCTGGAGGAACCAACTAGGGGCAGAGCTCTTCTTGACCTGCTGCTCACAAACCGGGAAGAATTAGTAGGGGAAGCTAAAGTGGATGGGAACCTGGGAGGCAGTGACCATGAGATGGTCGAGTTCAGGATCCTGACACAGGGAAGAAAGGAGAGCAGCAGAATACGGACCCTGGACATCAGAAAAGCAGACTTTGACTCCCTCAGGGAACTGATGGGCAGGATCCCCTGGGAGAATAACATGAGGGGGAAAGGAGTCCAGGAGAGCTGGCTGTATTTTAAAGAATCCTTATTGAGGTGACAGGGACAAACCATCCCTATGTGTAGAAAGAATAGTAAATATGGCAGGCGACCAGCTTGGCTTAACAGTGAAATCCTTGCTGATCTTAAACACAAAAAAGAAGCTTACAAGAAGTGGAAGATTGGACAAATGACCAGGAAGGAGTATAAAAATATTGCTCAGGCATGCAGGAGTGAATGCTCAGGAAGGTGAAATCACACTTAGAGTTGCAGCTAGCAAGAGATTTTAAGAGTAACAAGAAGGGTTTCTTCAGGTATGTTAGCAACAAGAAGAAAGTCAAGGAAAGTGTGGGCCCCTTACTGAATGAGGGAGGCAACCCAGCGACAGAGGATGTGGAAAAAGCTAATGTACTCAATGCTTTCTTTGCCTCTGTCTTCATGAACAAGGTTAGCTCCCAGTCTACTGCACTGGGCAGCACAGCATGGGGAGGAGGTGACCAGCCCTCTGTGGAGAAAGAAGTGGTTCAGCACTATTTAGAAAAGCTGGACAAGCACAAGTCCATGGGGCCAGATGCGCTGCATCCGAGAGTGCTAAAGGAGTTGGTGGATGTGATTGCAGAGCCATTGGCTATTATATTTGAAAACTCATGGCGATATGGGGAGGTCCCGGACGACTGGAAAAAGGCTAATGTAGTGCCCATCTTTAAAAAAGTGAAGAAGGAGGATCCGGGGAACTACAGGCCAGTCAGCCTCACCTCAATCCCTGGAAAAATCATGGAGCAGGACCTCAAGGAATCAATTCTGAAGCACTTAGAGGAGAGGAAAGTGATCAGGACCGGTCAGCATGGATTCACCAAGAACAAGTCATGCCTGACTAATCTAATTGTCTTCTATGATGAGATAACTGGCTCTGAGGATGAGGGGAAAGCAATGGACATGTTATTCCTTGACTTTAGCAAAGCTTTTGACACAGTCTCCCACAGTATTCTTGCCAGCAAGTTAAAGAAGTATGGGCTGGATGAATGGACTATAAGGTGGATAGAAAGCTGACTAGATTGTCAGGTTCAACGGGTAGTGATCAATGGCTCCACGTCTAGCTGGCAGCCAGTATCAAGCTGAGTGCCCCAAGGGTCGGTCCTCGCCGTCCTCCTGCACCCTCAGCAAGTTTGCAGATGACACTAAACTGGGAGGAGTGGTAGATACACTGGAGGGTAGATATAGAGTACAGAGGGACCTAGACAAAGTAGAGGATTGGGCCAAAAGAAATCTGATGAGGTTCAACAAGGACAAGTGCAGAGTCCTGCACTTAGGACGGAAGAATCCCATGCACTGCTACAGACTAGGGACCGAATGGCTAGGCAGCAGTTCTGCAGAAAAGGACCTAGAGGTTAGAGTGGACGAGAAGCTGAATATGAGTCAATAGTGTGTCCTTGTTGTCAAGAAGGCTAACGGCATTTTGGGCTGTATAAGTAGGGGCATTGCCAGCAGATCGAGGGACGTGATCGTTCCTGTCTATTCGACATTGGTGAGGCCTCATCTGGAGTTCTGTGTCCAGTTTTGGGCCCCACACTACAAGAAGGATGTGGAAAAATTGGAAAACATCCAGCGGAGGGCAACAAAAATGATTAGGGGACTGGAACACATGACTTATGAGGAGAGGCTGAGGGAACTGGGATTGTTTAGTCTGCAGAAGAGAAGAATGAGGGGGGATTTGATAGCTGCTTTCAATTACCTGAAAGGGGGTTCCAAAGAGGATGGATCTAGACTGTTCTCAGTGGTAGCAGATGACAGAACAAGGAGTAATGGTCTCAAGTTGCAGTGGGGGAGGTTTAGGCTGGATATTGGGAAAAACTTTTTCACTAGGAGGGTGGTGAAGCACTGGAATGCGTTACCAAGGGAGGTGGTGGAATCTCCTTCCTTAGAAGTCTTTAAAGTCAGGCTTGACAAAGCCCTGGCTGGGATGATTTAGTTGGAGATTGGTCCTACTTCGAGCAGGGGGTTGGACTAGATGACCTCCTGCGGTCCCTTCCAACCCTGATATTCTATGATTCTAAGGAGTTACAAACCGCAATGGTCAATGAGACAAACACCAGTCCATAATCTAGTCCCTCTCCTCAATGACTGACGTGGCAGAGGAACAGTTTAACACCCGCAGCCCCATGACACAACTCCTAGTCAAAGCATAAGTGGTGTTCAAAGCCTTTTGCAGGTCTTCCACACTGGGGTGAATTTCCCCTGAAACCCACAAGAAGACAGTCAGACATGCAGTGTATCGTACCGTGGCCCAAAGTCCCAAGCACTATCATAAACACAGCAACAGTTTATCCTCTGTGACACACCAGTCAAGTACACCAATCACATACACTGTCCCGTATTTATGGGTACACTCATCCAATCATAGAACACCACATGGCAACATGTGATAAAACTCAGATGCCAATCTACAGTTAGATTGGCAATGTGGGTTGGGGTGTTTTTTTTGCAATATTTAAAAAAAAATCAAAATAAAAACATGAAAAATTATACTGAAATTTTAATTTAATTTTTGATGAAAAATGGGAAATTTGGAAATCTAAATAGTTACATGAAACATTTCACTTTCTTCACATTTTTTTACATTTGTCATTCAAAACATTTTGACTAACTGTAATGTATGTTATTATAATACATTAATTAGACAACTGGTGAATAACATGCAGCACCATAAATCAGGGTGTTGAAGGAGAAGGGAACAGATAATTTCCATGTAGCACCTTATATATCCTGATTTGCTGGGCCACTTGTTTACCATAATTACTTCTAAGGTGCTGTTCGAATGTTTTTAATGCATAAACATACATAAGTTTCTAATTGCATAGTCACTAGAGTTGCCTGGAGGATGACAATTCTGTTTTGCAGCAACTTTCAGGGTTTCAAAATTTGTTTTAATTTCACATTGGAACAAAGACAAACCCTTTTGCATGTTTTCATGAAAATGGAATTGTGCTGAAATATCTATTTTTGTGTCCAAAGGTGCATTGATGGGGTTATTCCATAGCCTGGTGGTTGGGGCTCTACCCTAGAACTTGGACAATCCCAGTTCAAGTCTCCCTAAGTTTTTCATCTGGGATCATTCTGAATCAGGCAGAGTAAAGATTTGAACACAATACTTCCACCTTCTAGGCCAGTACCTAAACTGTCAGGCTATAGAGTTTGAGCTCCTCTTGTAATCCTTTCCCTCTCCCCCCAAAATGAAAACTTAGTTGAAACTGATCTGTCACCACAAAATATGTTGGTTTTGATAGTCCCACAATAAAACACATTTATCTGAGCTGAGAGAATAATTCACAGTGAATAATTTATTTGAGTAAATTACAGTATACTCCCATTTATCGGAAACCCTATTTTGTGAACCTCCGCATTATCCAAACTCCCGATTATCCAGATAAAATCTGTACCCTTGGGAGTATACTGTAGTCTCTTCTTTCTGCTTTTGGATTCTCTGCAACTAGATCATGTATCTCCACAGATGTATTTGTTGTTCATATTTATTCTGTGAGCATCTTTGCAAGGGTATGTCTACAATGCAAAAATATCCTGTGGCAGCTAGTCTCAGAGCCTGGGTCAACTCATTCAGGCTCGTGGGGCTCATGAGATGGGGCTAAAAATAGCTCACACTGAGGGGGTAGATTTTAAAGTCTGGGGTCTACCCTGAGCCCAAATGTCTACACTGCTATTTGCAGCTCCATAGTATGAGTCCTGCAAACCCGGGTCAGTTGACCTGGACTCTGAGACTCACTGCTAGGGTTTTTTTTTTTTTTCCATATAGAAGTACTCTAACTGTTTTACTGTATGGCTTGATTGTGAATATTCAAAACATGAGCTGTGTTAGATCGCATGATGTTTCTGTTCCATAACTGGCAGAGCCTGCAAGCATCTCCAGCATGAAAATCTACAAGTGCAAACTTAAAATGTGATTTCTGCCAACACTCACGCATAGAAGTCTGAAATTTGCTTTCCATAAACACCATTCCAATAGAATATGTTCACATGCACGTCGGCTAAGAGAACACAAAAGGGCCACGAGCAAAGGAAAAGTACATTTATTTAAAAATATGAATGAATATTCAAAGAAATTGTTTGCTCAGCTCTATTATTTATGAATGGCCTATCAGGTAGTTAATGCAGTTTAATTGTCGTCTAAACTTTTATGTACTTGAACAACAAAAGGAACTAAACTGAAGCAGCAGCTATTAATTTCATGCTAGTTGGCAAGTCCCAGGATTCTTCTAGTTACTATGAATAGTGCCATCTGGGGAATTTCTGGTCCCCCGGCTCTGCAGAGGCAGCAGTGACAAGAACCGGAGCCTCCCCGATGTGTCACTGTGGGCAGCCCACTGCTCTCAAATCTTTCTTATGGACTGGAGACACAGTAAGCCTGGATACCATCGCCAGAACTGGAGGTTCGCCAGAACTGGAGAAGTTGGTTGGCTCCACAAGAGGTCAGCAGAATGGGTGTACAAGAACATGAGGCCCTAGTCCTGCCTGCTGTTTTTTGGAAGGGGGCGGGGGAAGAGTTCAGGTGTGCCGGGCTGACAGTAGGATTGAATGATAGTTTCATTCACAGTAAGAGCTGAGTAGCTGGAGTCCAGCTATCATCTGAATATTAGCACCTCTGAATATGAATAGTACTTAAACCTGGCTATCTGCTCAGAAGCCACCTAGGTCTCTACATAGATTCTGTTGCTGATATGGGCCCTTCAGCAGTTCTTCTTGGTGTATGAGTGTATGCCCTCCATGCCTCAGGTGCCACATGGCCAGGATTCATCACCAAATTTGAGCCACTCATTGGATCATTTGCTTCCCTGGGTGGGGCTGGGTACTGAGGGGGAGTGTGATGTGAATGCTGATCAGTGCCCCCCCCCCCCTTCAGCAGTTATTTAGTGTGCAATTTATTTTATGTTAGAAAAAGCTTTATAGTTCACACTGAAAAAAACTATTGTGCCTTGCTTTATTCAAGCCAGGAAATGGAGCACTCTGGCTAAGGCCTTGCCCGCACTCCCCCCATGGCAAAATGGGTGGGCTGCCATCCCACTGAAGTAATCACATGCCCAAAGAATTATATTGTCAAAAAAAGGGTGTATCTATAGAACATTTACAGTGGAGAGCAGCTGGGCCCTGATCCTCAAAAGATGCCACATGGGTGGACCCCTGCATTCACGTGGCACCCCAGCAATTTCACTGAGGGTGTGTACAGGAGCCTGGGAAGGCTCTGAGTCTCCATTGTTACATGTGCTGTGTGGTATTGTTCCCCTTCCATGACTGTTGCTTTAACAACATCGTGAATTTCAATGAGCACATAGTTCCCACTGTAAAATGGAAACTTCACGGAGTGGTTTCATAGTTAGACAACTCAGAATCCACTGGTTGGTGACTGTTTCAGCATTCCTGAGCACTTTCATGAGCAAAGCTCAGTCCCCAGAATATTTGCAGGAAGTGAACACAACAGGGATACAAGCACACAAAGTAGAGTTGTTTAAAAAAACCTAAAATTGAGGACAAATTTTAGCTCTGCTCTGAATTTGATTTATTAATAGTATTTTTATGGGAAGAAAACCAACCAAACCCCAAAGCAGTTCTACTTAGATCTGGTAATTGATGTTTTCGGTAGGTCTAACTTTACCTTTAGACCTCCCAAGGGGCTGCCCACCAGCTGGGAACGGACAGAGCTCAACACAGTTTGGTCACCCCTTCCACAACAACCCTTCTTGCCCCAACAAACTTGTGTGTCAGGTGCAGGATGTAATATAGGAGGTGCCTATGCAGGTCCCCGAAGCCAGAGGAATCCCCCGCTGGGGAGATGCATCTGGCTTCCAGTCCCCGTGTACACTTGGGCAGCACAAAAGGAATGAACAAGCTAGAGAGAGAGTTAGTCTCCTACCATTAATTTAATGTGAAACTCTTTTTGAACACAATAGGAGAGCCCTGCTGCAGAATGAGGGTATATAGCTCTTAAATCTTTTTGAGTTGTGTATTATTACAGGGGTCTACTCGTCAGATAAGTTCGACATGCTTTCAAGATGGTCTAACAGACACCTAACAAGTGAAAGTATCTGGCCTTAGCTAGTCTCACTGCCATGCAGTTCCTAAATAACCAATTCAAGTAAGTGAAGGCTGATAATCTGTTTGTCAGTGGTATCCCAGTGGATAAAGATAGGTATTTTAATACAGTTAAACCTGAACAAAAGAACAAACTTATTAGGCAACTTCCCTCCTTAGGAGGCTATCCCAAAATATCACCATACACACCAATTACAATGCTTCTTCTTCAGTAGGTGGCCACCTCTGATAAACAACCCTAGACAGGTCATCTGAGACAGCTTGTTGTATCCCAAGATCCATACATGTGCAGCCATTCCTTGCTGCTGCCAAGTCGCAAATAGATACATCACTAGGAACATTTGAGTTTTTGTCTGTTTCCTTTCTGCATCTGGGTTAAATGTTGTCGTAGTCTACATGCTACGAAGACTTTTACTACAATAAATTATATATATATAAGGGGTGACCAATAAATGAACACACAGAGAGAGGAAATTACATGTTTCTGCATCTGCATCTTAGCAATGTGAGAGTACGGTGAATTTAACCAATTAGCAGAGCCCCGTACACTATTGCAGCTATTGTTAATGTTCAAATAATTGCACTTTCAAGCAACCAGAAGGTCTGTTTGGCTCATCCGGCTGTCTCTACGGACCGTGAGAGCCCTCGATCAAGATCAGGACAGAGACAGAAAATTCAGTCTGGATGATAGTCTCTGCTAATTGATTAAATCAGCTCTAACGTTTGGCTGGCAGGTAATAGTTACCATTAAAATAGTGCTCTATTGATGAAGAAATTTAAGAAATTCAGAAGATATCTACACTAAGTATTTCTGACAACTTCGCTTTTGGTTACAAGCTTTATACAATTGTGGACTTATCTCTAAAGAACCATAGGAAACTGAGGGCCAACTGCAACCATTGATATACTGAAAGATTTTCTCAAAACCACAGTAGAGCTGCAGAGTAGGTTTTCATAGCAGTGCTACTATTTCCAGATTTTAAAGTTAGGTGATTTGAAATCTATTTAATTTCTTAACTACTTTCTTGAGACAACTGTGGATGCTTTTGCACATTTAATAACTATATCATTGTTCAAGGAGGGGGAAATTTGCTAGTCTTAATGAGCAAAGATGAGCAGAATTTTGCTCTAACCTAGTTTCATCATATCAAATAGCAAAACTAGAATGTCAGGGGGGAAAAACCTGCTCCATATAACTTCACTATTACCATTTGTTTGATCTTGTGGCAAGGTTATATTCTGTAGAGCGATTAAGAACATTTCATTCCTGATTAGTACTGTATGACCTGGTGTCTTGGTCAGGAGCATTCCATGACCATTAGCTGCAAAGATGTAAATTTACTAAGGGCCCATATTTTATAGTGGGGAGAAAAATGAGACCATAACTAGAAAATTTGAGAGAATGTAGGAATCATCAATGCTGAGATAGTTTTTCCCCTCCCTTAGCTACTAGTCCTAGGCTTTCATGCCTTCCGTCTCCATTACAGGCCCTAGTTGCCCTTCACAAGTATCTTTTTAAGGCCAGCATAATTTATTGATTTCTTTTCTTGCCCTAAAATCTACACTTGGCTGATAGATCTTGCAAGCAGATTGGTCTTGTTTTGTCTGATTAATATAAAATTGTACTGTTAATGATGCTCGTTGGTTGCATCAGTGGTTTCTTAGGGATACTAGTGCTGGCTGAGTTTTAGCATTCAGGATACATGGACTAGCTGAACTGCTTTTTATCCCTGAATTTTGAATATTTCCCCTCCTACCAAGAGCTCCCTATAAAACTCAGAGGTTGTTTCCAGCTACGCTTGGTCATCAGTACTCGTTCTTCATCAGTTCCCACCCTTCCATTGGAGAGTGCTCAAGGCCTTTACTATCACCCTGGTCAGTACTAAATTGTCTCTCTCTTCTGTGATTAGGTTGGAAATCACCTGGCTGGTGTTATGGATGCACATGCAGAATATTGCTCAGTGCCTCCACACACACTGCAACACTTTCAAGGTCTTTCATTCTTGTTACCTTCCATGCAAGCTATAGTCATTTTGTTCTCTCTTTAATTAGTAGGGGAGAAGGCTGAAGGATCAGTCCTAGTGTTCAATAGCAGACTGGTATTTTCCATGCTTCCAGCCAAATGAATGCATCCGATGAAGTGAGCTGTAGCTCACGAAAGCTTATGCTCAAATAAATTGGTTAGTCTCTAAGGTGCCACAAGTCCTCCTTTTCTTTTTGCGAATACAGACGAACACGGCTGCTACTCTGAAACCAGCCAAATGAATGTTACAAGTGAGATTCCTAAAGTTTGGTCACATGGTGGTGACTCTTGCTCATTTCCAGTTGCATTAAATGATAGATAAAAACTACATTAAACACTTTCCTAACATCACTTTCCACGTAAGCAATTGCTATAGCTGACACAGGAAAGTTATTCAATCACCAGTGGGAAGAGAACTCGTTCATGTGATCGTTGATAGGAGGGAAGGTGGTAAATGCTGCAGTCTCCAGAATAGGAACATAGTTTGGATGATTTTCTACATTTGACAAAGAGCCTTGACACAACAGTCTAGGCTCTTTTTCAAAAATGCAAATTAATGATACAGTAAGCCCAGAAATACGTGAATTACCTCTGCAACGTAATTAGAGCTGTGTTGTAATAATTTATAAATATTGTACATTGATCTGGTTATTGGGATGTTTACTGCATAAATTGGTTGGTTTACTTTAGTAGTAGGGTTGGTAGGAAAAACAACCAAGAAGGGAAGCAATGGCTCAGGATCAGACACCCCTTGGTAACCACTTCAGTGTTAAGAGGCAATGCCCGAACTATTAGCTTTACAGATTCTACATCTTGAATCCAGCCACATTCTATCTCCTGGGTGGATTCAAGATCACTCCCAGAGAAGTAAAGGTATGAGGCCTGGCACCTCTGGGGATGCACTCAGAGACCCGATGGGTCATAGAGTTGCAGCTAGTTCTATAACCATGACTAAGGTTAAGAATTCGCCGTGGGTATTTTTAGTAAAAGTCAGAGACAGGTCATGGGCAATAAACAAAATTTCACAGAAGCCCATGACTTGTCCCTGACTTTTACTACAAATACCCTGGTGGGGGGTGGGTGACGACGGGGGGACGGGGGACTAACAGTCCGAACCCTGCTGCCAACGGCTGACCGCTGGCAGCTGCTCCAGTCCCAGCTGCTTCGACTTCGAGGACTGACTCACCCCCAGCCACTGCTCCAGCTGTGAGGGCTGCTCCAGCTCCGACCACTGCTCCAGTTGACAAGGTTCTGCTCTAGTCCTGGCTGCTGACGCAGCCCTGGTGGCTGACCCAGCCCCAACTACTTGCTCTGCCTGCTGCTCTGGCCATTGGGAACTGACCCAGTCCTGGGGACTGACCCAGCTCCGGCCACTGCTCCAGCCACCGGGGCTGCTCCAGGTCCAACCGCTGCTCTTCACCAGGGATGCTCTGGCTCCAGACACTGCTCCAACCGTTGGAGCTTGACCAAGCCCTGGGGACTGACCAAGCTCTGGCTGCTGCTTCAGCCACTGGGGCTGCTACAGTTCCAGGGACTGACCCACCCCCCAGGATTGACCCAGCCCAGCTGTTGGGGTCTGACCCAACTCTGGGGACTGACCCAGCCCCAGCCCTAGCCACTGTTCCAGCCCAGGGCTGAAGCCGAAGCAGTCACGGAGATCCGTTAAAGTCACGGAATCTGTGATTTCAGTCGCAAAATTGTATTCTTAACCATGACAGCCTGCACTAACCCATGGTGAACCTGCATCACAGTTACAAGTTGCAACTTGTTTTTCATCCCAGACCCCACAAAACATATTTTTTCCACTTCCTGGCTCATTATAACAGACAGCGCACTATGCATAATTTTGTTACTTCACTGATCAGTGGTATTATTAATGTAACAAAATGATGAATCCTAATAATTTCACTGAACTAGGAAACGGAAGTAAATTAAAACTTATTTCTATACCAAATGTCCCCCAACACCTGGTTGAAGGGATGATTCAGCTCATAAATAACTTGCTGAACTGGGGCCTAAGCATGTGCTTAATGGTACTGCTCACAGCAGTATACTTCTAAACTTCTTGCAACATTTTATCTCAACTTTAAATTACTCAGACCAATAAAATATGTATTGTGGACCAATTCTCTAGCATCAAAATACTTTCACTCTTGGATACCAAAACAACCCTGCGTGCACAGATTCTTAAAGTTTTTCACATGCTGATCTAATCTATTTATATGTAAAGAGGTCTCCAGAGAAGCATCAATAGATTGTTAGTGTCATAGCACACATTTTCAAAAATATTTCAGAATTCCAAACTTCGCCTCTGTGGATCCAGATACTGTGGTTTTGCATCCACCCAAGAGTTTATTAAGATTTATAACTAAAGGAAATATTACATTTTAAGATATTACACATCAGTAGCATAGGAATATGTATTTACATTTTTATTTGAACTCTTTAGAACTGCAATTCTACAACTGGACACCATATCCAAAAGTGTTTCATAAACTTTCAAACACTTACATTATTTATACATATGGTTTTTGCATATCTATATATACATATAAAAATATTTTTGTGACTCAAGGACTGAGACTAGTCAAAATGACATTATTGCTACATTTCCATATTTACAAAAAACAATGCGTAAAACCATTTAAAACATCAAGCCACTGCAAAATAAGTTTCAAAAAAACCCAAATTATAAAAATATAAATTTAAAGAATATTTGAGACCAAAAATTCTTTCAGCTAAGTGCCCGCAAAGTACCAAGACATCTACAATTATACCAGCTAGACTGTCTACAATAGCTCTGAAAGCAAGCACACTACAAAAGAATTTTCGTAGCATTGAAACAAGAATGCTCAACAACAAGTATGATATGCATAAGTGTGCCTCCAAACAACTGGTTAACTTTAGAAAGGTGCAACAGCATAGATAGGTCCAGTGCAAATGGCTATTTTAAGATTGGTTGACAAATTTCTAGAACTATATACGAAATACATGGTTGTATAAAATAAAGTATGAAAACATGAGGTACTAAAATTATAATACCAGTGTGTGCATTTACAGCTATCTTGTTTTAGGCAGTTAGTTACACATAAAAAGTAAATGTAAACTCAGAACAATGAGACTGACTAGTATGTTGAGTATAAATAACAGAGTGCTTAAGTGCAGGCACATTGTAAATAAATAGGTACTTAAGTAGTACTGTCTCCTACATGCTTCTTTCAATGTTTTTGCTGATTTATACTTGACAGGAATATAGGAAGAGAAGAACTAGCAGTATTTGTGCTGGAAAAAATGGTTGTTTCGGACACTTAACCAGAGTCTTGGACTCAGGGCTAGTATTTTTAAAAAACATATTCTCACCCCAAATCTACATACCTGTAAAATAAGGCTGAAGCTCTATTTTGTGTTCTGCTACATTAAGATCCAATGTTTCCCAATTAATAATCTCTCCCTCTTATTAATTTTACCATCACACAATATTCATCTGGAAAGACGAAGGGACTGAGAACAAAGCCCTTCCCAGGTTACGGGTATGTGGGCCCATCTGTGGGAAATTTACACTTGTATGAACACAAGGGGCCTCTGGAAAGAAGAATTCTTTGACGAAGAATTTGAAGAAGAATTATTTGTTTAAAATAAGGTGAAAAATTAACTGCCTGTCCTTAAGGTATGTGGATCCTACTATAAATGTCTCCTCTGTACCCAGATCAAACTACAACTATGGAAAGAGATTTTTCACTTTCACATTTTTTGTCAATTTTTAAGATACAAATATTAGCCAAGCATGTACTACTCCTTTTCCACCCTGCAACACCACACTCTTTGCTTGGAATGAAAACTATGTGAAATATGAAGCCATGAGTAAGGCTAAGATTATGTCACAGCAGTCACAGAAGTCATGGATTCTGTGTCTTCCAGCGACCTCTGTGACATCTCCCTTCAGCCCTCGGGTGAGCGGGGCTGGAGCTGTCAGCCAGCTGGGACCCTGGAACTCCAAACCACAGCTCTCAGCTGCCATGGGTGGGGAGGGTGCCCCTGCAACTCTCAGCAGCTGCTGGTGTCAGGAGTACCCAGAGCTCCAAGCCGCTGGTCCTGGAGCTCTGAGCCACTGTGAGAGGCAGAGAGACCCTGGAGCTCCGAGCCACTGTGGGCGCCAGGGGGCCCCAGAGCTGTCAGCTGAAGCAGTGGGTGCTGGACCCCCCTTTCCCATCCTGCAGCAGGGCTCGGGCTCTCATACCCCCCATCAGCCCCATTTTGTCAGTTATTTTGAGTATTTTGAGGGACAGGTCATGGGCTTCTGTGAATTTTTGTTTATTGCACATGACCTGTTCCTGACTTTTACCAAAAATACCCGTGACAAAATCTTAACCTTAGACATGAGGGAAGGGGAGAGAAGCTCCACAATGCTCTCCTTCCCCAGATGTCTGGAAAGCCTTCCCTAATTGCAGAGTCCCTTCAATGGTCTAGTGGCTGCACAGGCTGAGGTGCTGGGGAGGGAAGGGGGGAGGTGTTATTTTATTCACTCCCACCCCTCTCCATGTCCACGTTACCCTCTTCTCGTGGCATCTAATTCAGAATACCTGCTTGTGACATTTGTAGAGTTTTAGACTTGCCACTTGCAAGCAGCTATTTGTATGTGTGTATGTATGTATGTACGTATTTCAGAAATGTAGCAAAAAATCCCCAACAACCAAGCAATCAGAAAATGACTATTAGCTTTCCAGGCACAGATCTAGAGATGGACTGTTTAATAGTTGGTTTGGTTTGTATTCAACTAGCTCCAGACCCAGGTTTAAGATTTAGATTTTTGTTTATGACTCCCTACTGCAAAAACATACAATATAGCAAAGTATATACAGCTTCAGTCAAAACTGCAACAATGGATGTGGTGGATGGACTAAGTTTACGTGTAACGGTGCGTGGTTAAGGACAGTATTATAGCAACGTTCAGACTACCCTGGTAGTGAGTAAAGTAAGACAAATCATTAATGTCTACCTTCTCTTGTCCCCTACAGAATAAGAGTGCCTAATCCATCTGGGTTGCCTATTTTCCAGATGTCCCTCTCCTCTTTCAAGCATCTTCGCGTACCAGAAGGGGCTGAGTAGATGAAGCGCTGCTGCCCACAGAATTAATCCTCACTGAGTGATCTGCAGCATTTCCTTGATGGGGTGAAAAGTTTGAGTAAGCCTGGAGAAGACAGACACTATTGTCAATATTTCACTGAATGCCTCCTTCATATAAGCAGAATTCACCGTTGCTATTAGTTGCCCTGTTTTACAATGTGCCCTGGTAACATCTATGCAGGTAATTTGTTTCCTTGGGAAATTAAAGTACATCCTGAAATAGAATTTAAGAGTGCCTGGATTTAATTGTTCTCTAAAATGGATGAGAACCTCAAACTCAGTTATTAAAAAAAGACAGGAGATTTTGTAAGATAAATTTAAACAGAAATCTTTGAAATCTTTCATCTGAATCTCTGAAAATCCCTCCAATAATTTCATACTTTTCCTCACATTTTTGCTTTTGTTTCAGTAACCCTTGTAGTTTGCCAAAAATATGTTAAAGGAAGCAATTGAACCCCAGCAGTTTTTGGTTTCCTCATTTTCCAACGTATTGGGGAGCCACTCGTGTTTGTGTCAAAGCCAGGCACCTAGAATTTCCAAGGAACCATTATTTTTAACCTAGAAGCAAGTTCGAACCCCATATATAGCCACATGATCCTTAGGTGCAGATCTGTAAATCATTCCCCACAGGGCAGGATCTGTGTCTCTGAAATGGCATAATTCCTTCTTTAAGACCTGTTGTCCACTTATCCATCCACAAAGTTCTTAGTAAGAGAAGTGAGTACAGCAAGATGCTAGCTTGTCAACACTTACATTCCACATGACAGGCACCAGGGCCCAGATTTTTAAAGGTCTGTAGGTGTTGCTTCATTCATATGCAACACCAAACTGATTTAGGAGCCTAAATCTCATTTTCAAAAGTGATGTAGGCAATTAGGAGCCTACGTCTCACTGATAAAATAACAGAGCAGACAGATCAAAAAGTAAAGAAAGGCCAAATCCAGAAAGTGTATTACTTAGCTGTTCAAACAAAAGAAAAGGTACATTCCTGACTGATACATCCACAATTATGATATTCCATATATATAGATCAGTCTGTGTTTTAAGATATGAAGAAATCAAAAGCTATGACCATATTTTATGATAACATCTACAGTGCCACAGCATGTACATTTTCAAAAACATGCAAAACATCTAAAACATACTCTAACTTGTGTTTATTTCATTTTATGCAGATACACAGTTTTCAAAAGTTAGTATGAGCATACCATTTGTGAAGGAATGGCGCAGCGAAGAGCTAGGGGTAAGTCTGAAAATTATCCTAACAGGAAAAATTTACAGTGCAAAAGTACACAAATAACAAGGCCACTAAATTTTTTGCTCTCTTTTTTAGAGTCTGATTTAAATCACACAGGTTTTTGAGAAATGTAATATTAAAGATTGAAGATCCATTTGGAAGCTCATACTTACATGGTTTGCATTATCTGAAAGCTGCTGCTCAATTAGCTGTACAATTTGCTTAAATGTTGGTCTCTGTACAGGATCAGCATCCCAGCAACTCTTCATTATCTCATACCTGCAAAGATGTTAAATTAAATATTATTGACTGGAAATTTCAGCAAGAAATAATTTCTGTATTAAAACTCCATTATTATCTGTATGGGCTAAAACAGATTGAAGTTATCCAGTGTAACAATAGCAACTTATTCCAAAATTTCAAAACACAGCTAAGTAAAACTGTTTAAACAAATTTTATAAGAGTAGAAATAGTAGCACTGGCCCAATTGGCTATGGATACTAAGGACCCAATGCTGCTGAGATTCTGTGGGGAGAACTCCATTTGACAGTAATGGAAGCTCTGCGTAAGGAGTTGCTACAGCAGGATAGCTACCTATTTAAAGATAATGGGTCTGGTATTGACAAATTTGAAAAAAACTCTACACTGGAAATGGCTGGTAAAAAAGATGCTTGGACCATCTTATTCCAATCAGGAAGTAGAACACAACTACAGAAATTGCACAAGTCGGTACAATTTAACCAGTTTACATCAACTGAAACTGCTTAGTATGCTCTGTGTATTATCTTTATTATCTTTACCTTAGAATATCTTTAATGACAGAGCCATTAGACCATAAAAGGATCACAGTATGCAGGTGTTATACAATTAAAGCTAGTTCAGCTGTGGAAAATTTGAAGGGGAAAAAAAGGCAACATTATAAGGTACATTTAGCCCATATCTGGAAGTTTTACTTCCTTTGTTTCAAAAATTATTGGCTGATTAGTAAGTGATAGCTTGTCTCTTACATTTCAACTGGTGCACATTCTGGACTAAACATTCTGTATCCTTCCTTAATCATTTTATAAAACTTGGAGTCCACAGGCATTCCAGGGTAGGGGCTGCTTCCTGTGGATACAACATTTAATTAATCAATGCCATTTTAAAATCAGAAATAAACTCTAGGTGAAATACAAAGTACACATTCAATCAGTAAATATCTTACCTAAAGAAAACAGTTCCCAAAGCAATATTCCATAAGACCAGACATCACTCTCGAAAGTATAAACACAGTTGAAAATACTTTCAGGTGCCATCCACTTTACAGGAAGCCGAGCCTTTACAGGGGTTGGGTATGAAGGTGAAAATAAAAATTAGACAAGCAGGTTAGAAAATTTAATAATATCAAATGTACATTTATATAATGGTTACCTATCTTTTTATATATTATTACTGAAGTGGAATTCTCTCTGCAAGTCAGAGTGCAGAGATACCATACAGTTACTGATCCATCACTGTACAGGCTTTCTACATTTATACCATTCCTTGCACTCTGATTAGTTTAAGTGTCTGATTTGCATAACAGTTATATAGTTGTGGCAACTTAGAGACTAACAAATTTATTTGAGCATAAGCTTTCGTGAGCTACAGCTCACTTCATCGGATGCATCAAGTACTCAAGTGCCACAAGTACTCCTTTTCTTTTTGCGAATACAGACTAACATGGCTGCTACTCTGAAACCAGTTATATAGTTGTTTTTATAAACAGTGTGTGACTCCCTGTTTCTGCTTTAAAATGGATGATAGCCAATCAGAGTGCAAGGATTTGTATAAACATGGTATGGTTGTTTAAAATAATCAGACTCTGAATATGCATATCTCTTTATTTGAATTGGCTATTATGCTTACACTGCTCTGATGCACTCCAGTTTTTCAAGCAGACAACCAAGGCAGCTGCTTTAGCTTCTAATACACCCTCCCCCCCCTCAAAAACGCAAACTGCTGAAAAGGAAATGGTTAAAAAAAGTGTTCAAAACCTCTTGATTGATTTCTTTTCTTCCCTCTCATTCCTTTGACCTTTCCGCTGTTCCCAGAATGTTTGTATTGCAATGGGAGAATCCCAGCCCTTTCCTTCTAACTCTTTTGAAACAATGTATACCAAAATATATTATAGCTACTCTGTCTAGGAGAGCCTTGATGCCCTGTAGGGAAGGGAAGCAGGAAGTAGGGAAAGGACTTAAGAGGAAGAGAGGAAAATGAGAAGGGAAAGGAAAGGGTAATATCTTTCCATCAACTGCCTAGAGTTATGGGTGACGAAAAGAACATGTAGATGTTGGAGTAGATGAGCAATTTGAGTTACTCATGGTTTACTAAATGAAATATATAGCTGCAATAGTTAGACATTGGAATAATGTTTGGCTGAGTTAGAACAACCAAATACTCGTGCAGCTACTTGCAGCAGAACTGGCTGCCACCACTGTTTGGAGCATCAATGCTCCTATAGCCGTAGCTGGGTTTAAGATCAGGCCAGACACAATTAGAGGAGCCCCTCCCACAGCAGCCCCAGTTTCCCTTCTTCCCCAGCAGCTGCTGCCTATCCTTCTCTAACCTTCTCAGACTAAGAAAAATCCTATTGTCAAGCAGCTCAGGGCAACCTAAAGCATAGTCTAGACAAGTGTAATGTAATTAGTTACTGCCCACCTCACAAGCTGCTGGCCTGCACTTAAAAATCCTTGATCAAGCAGATCCTGACTTGAGGTTGAAAATTAAACCTGGCCTCTCACTTCAGTTTCTTTGTAAATGTCACTGAGCAGCACTCAGTAGATATTTTACCAACCCAGCCTGGCTGCTTTGCTGAATTCTTCCTCTGACTTCAGTTGTACCCTATACTGAACTTTGGGAACAGCACACATGGCTGGGGCAGATCTCCAAAACCAGCTGACAAATGCAGTCTTTTTCACTTAAGCCTTAAATGGTCACATTCTGGTTACCTTAAAGACTGCCTCTTCCTGTGGGACACCAAAGCAGTTGAGATTATCAAAGGCACCTAAGCGATCACCCATTGGGTTTATTCGGGAGGAACAGGCACTTTCAGTGAGAGAGGGACTGTGGAATTCTCTACCCTTCTCAGCTTGCCACAGCTTGATTTTTTGTTTCTTCAGCATGCTTCTGTAGTTTATTCCCATATGTGTCAGATTTTCACCAAGGACCCATGAACAGCTCTGGCAGTTAAAAAGGGACTTAAACTGGGCATAAATGCAATGTGCATTCACTTTAAGATTTGGTGAAAAGGGGTCTTAGTGTAATTGTGAATAGTCTGGATTGGAGTATTCAGACTTTTCTTTTTTGGACCAAAATGTCACATCTCACTACAGTCCATATCTATCTGGATCTACAACTGCAAGTGTCAGGTTATGTCTGTTACATATACAAATTAAAGTCAGTTTCATTGCTAACCTCAGAATATAGAACCAGTGAAAAATCAAGCCTATTTCTGCTTCCCACTTTGTCCTACTCAATAAATATCCCACATTTAGAATATAATTTCTGTTATCTGCATGATATTTATAACAAAGCAAACACCATAAAACCTGATTTTTAGAATATTGTTGTATGAATACTTATTTTAAAAATTAACCAAACAAATACAGCACCACTAAGTTTACAGGATATAAAAATAACTAAATTTTAGAAAAAGATTCTTTCACAATTAAGACAATTTAGAATGCTTCCGAGTCAAGTACTTACATTTCCTTTGACCACATAATTTGAGTCATTCTTTATATCTCTAGCAAGGCCAAAGTCACAAATTTTTGTTATTCGACCATGAGTGAGAAGTATGTTTCTTGCCGCCAGATCCCTATGAATGCACTAAAGTAATAAAACAAGCAAACAGGAAAATATTTGTTAGTATGTTCAGTCCTTTTCACTGCTGATGCAGAATTGCTGACTGTGTGTGTGTTTTCTTGAATATACATGTACTTAACGATACATAATATATAGTGCAAACTGAAAGTCAAAGCGTTTGAGTTTAAAAAGCTTACTTGGCTATCAAGCTTTATAGCACGATAATGTTACCGAAACATACAGGAGGCAACGCATATACTGCTGTCTATAGTTAAGGTGGCCTAAGCATTTCCATTAGGAAGGATCATTTTCTGTTCCTTATAACTTTCTCAGAGTTTTACACTTTCAGCTGAAGTTCAGTTTGCTTGCTCTGAGCCAGAAATTTTTTTTTTCTGAAAGTTTCATTAAAAAGCGATTGGGCTATTTTCTAACACAGTCAGAGTGGGAAAAATGCAATTTGTTTCTATGGAAAAAAAATTATAGTTTTTTTTAAAAACAATTTTCATGACCTAGGGGAAGGTCATGGAAACTAGAAATTGGCAAAAATATAGGGTCAAAAATTCAGAAGCACTTATATTACTTAGGAACCTAATTCTCATTTTCAAAAGTGACTTAGGCTTTCATTAAGACTTGTTTGTGGGGCAGGAAGTTTAAAATTACATATATTTGTTTTTACAGTAGATTCAAAATATACTGTACAACATAATGTTCCTAGATTTTGTTACTTTTTTCATATTAATTGCCAAATTGTTTTCAAAAAGTAAAAATCTTATTGCAACTGCAGGGACATTATTAATAGCTCTAACTTTCTATTTGGCACAAATCCCTTTCTGATATTCCATAATTTTTCTTATGAAACCTTTAGAAAGCACAGAGCACACAGTGTGTCCAAATGAAAACAATTTGTGGGTCTCTATGTTGATTTTAACATTTTTTTAAAAAATTACAAAGATACTTCAGTAGGAAACTAAAAGTATCCCATATGTTAAACCAAAACTTTGAAAATACCCATCCTGTAATGATCCACTTGTTTAAGAAGGTGTTCTATGGTTCAAAAGTATCAGATCATCCAGGGTTTAATTCTGAACACATACATTTTGTGCAAATAGACCTTTCTTCAGCGGTCTTCTAATGCTCTTCAGTTTGTAAACTGTTTACAGATATCACAGAGAGTAAGCCATCTAAAACATTCATGATTTTACTGTCTTTTTGGAGGGATCTCCTCCTTTGAAGATCAGATTCATTCACAAATTCTATCTAGTTTCCACACTATAAAAGTCCCTGAAAAATTAAGTCTTCAGGGCTTGTGTGGGATCAGATGGCACCAAAAAACAGATGGAGATTTTATTAGACTGCTGCGTGCTCCAGGAGTCAAAGGGAAGGCTATAGACCAGGGGTGGCCAAACTTACTGACCCTCTGAGCCGAACTACGACAATCTTCACAAGTTTGAGAGCTGGGCATGCCAGTTGGAGCAGGGCTTCTGCCCTGCGGTGGGGTGGTGGGGCTAGGGGCTTCTGCCCAGAGGGTAGGGGAGTCTCAGGGTGTCAGCCCCAGGGACATGCCTGCAGGGGCTCAGGACTTCACCCCACGGGACATGCCTCCTGGGGATTCAGCCCCGCTCCTGCTGAAGCCCTGATCCCGGCAGGTGCACCCTGCAGGGCTGAAGCCCCACGACACCCCCCTCCCTGCTGGGCAGAAGCCCCTAGCCCCACCACCCTGCTGCCGGGCAGAAGCCCCAAGCTCCCCCGCAGTCTGGTAGGTGGAGAATGGGGGGGGGGCCTCTGTGAGTCGCACTTTAATCATAGAAGAGCCGCAGTTTGGCCACCCCTGCTATAGACCAAAATCCTCAACCCCACCAGCAGGACATAGGAAGTAGCAACAGAAAAGGACCTGCTGCTCCTGCTTTCTCCATACACACACAGTCAGTGGAGTTTGTGGATACGGTGCACACACCCTTACAACTCCTCAGGCCTATCCCTCCCTTCACACTTCTGGGCACAGAGCCATAGCATTGCTCTGTTCCATGCACTGAAGGAGCTCTCCAATTCCCAGTGCCCTCAGCAGTGGAAATGCAACAATTCTGCTGCCTTTTGAGCATTGTACTCCCAGAGGTAGCCTAGAGGTTTTTCTTCATGCGAGTAAAGTCCAGGGGAAATTAATTCTGAGCAGACTAGCACTTTTCAGGGCAAAACTCTAGGCTGGTAAAATGCAGGACTAGATTTACACAAAGGAATAGACTAGTTAAGTCTTCACAGTACAGCAGAACCCTGTTAATTTGCAGTGTTTGTTAAAAAGATTACTGAACAGGTGAAATAGTCATGTTTTAAAATGTCAATATGTGAAGAAAACCTGTCACTCAAATTCACAACTTACATTTTTGGAGGCAAGGAAGCTCATGCCCTTTGCCACTTGATAAGAAAAACTCAGTAGATCTTCAACGTCCAGAGCCAATTCATCATCTTCTAATATGGCAATGGTAACATCTTGATCCATATATGATCCTAAGCAACACAAATGCAAACACTTTATAAATGGACTAAGTATGATGGCCTGGAAACACATTTGGCTTATATTTATCAGAATGTGGTGCTAAATAAATAAGGAAACTCAGTCCATACATAGAATCATAGGACTGGAAGGGACCTCAGGAGGTCTGGTATTCTAGTCCCCTGCACTCAAGGCAGGGCTCAGTATTATCTGACCATCCCTGACAGGTGTTTGTCAATCTTGCTCTTAAAAATCTCCAATGAGGGAGAGTCCGCAACCTCCCTAGGCAATTTATTCCAGTGATTAACTACCCTGACAGCTACCCACCACCCCACCTAATGTCCAACCTAAACCGCCCATTGCTCCTTGTCCTATCCTCAGAGGTTAAAGAGAACCATTTTTCTTCCTCCTCTTTGTGATGATCTTTTATGTACTTGAAAACTGTTATCACGTCCCCCTTCAGTCTTCTCTTCTCCTGACTAAACAAATCCAATTTTTTCAATCATTCCTCATAGGTCATGTTTTCTAGATCTTTAATAATTTTTGTTGCTCTTCTCTGGACTTTCTCCAATTTGTCCACATCTTTCCTGAAATGTGGTGCCCAGAACTGGACACAACTGGACTCCAGTTGAGGCCTAATCAGTGTGGAGTAAAATGGAAAAATTACTTCTCATGTCTTACTTACAACACTCCTGCTAATACACCCCAGAATGACGTTTGCTTTTTTTGCAACAGTGTTACACTGTTGATTCATATTTAGCTTGTGATCCACTATGACAGCCAGATCCCTTTCTGCAGTACTTCTTCCTAGGCAGTCATTTCCCATTTGTATGTGTGCAACTGATTGTTACTTCCCAAGTGGAGTGCTTTGCATTTGTCCTTATTGAATTTCATCCTATTTACTTCAGACCATTTCTCCAGTTTTTCCAGATCATTTTGAATTTTAATCCTATCCTCCAAAGCACTTGCAACCCTCCCAGCTTGGTATCATCCGCAAACTTTATAAGTGTGCTCTCTATGCCATTATCTAAATCATTGATGAAGATATTGAACAGAATCGGACCCAGAACTGATCCGTGGGACCCCAGTTGGTTTGCCCTTCCAGCTTGACTATGAACCACTGATAACTACTCTCTGGGAATGGTTTTCCAACCAGTTCTGCACCCATCCTTATAGTAGCTCCATCTAGGTTGCATTTCCCTAGTTTGTTTATGAGAAGGTCATGCGAGACAGCATCAAAAGCCTTACTAAAGTCAAGATATACCACATCTATTGCTTCCCCCCATCCACAAGGCTTGTTACCCTTTCAAAGAACGCTATTAGGTAGGTTTGATATGGTTAGTTCTTGACAAATCCATGCTGACTGTTACCTTATAAGCTTCTCGGCGTTTGCAAGTTGATTGCTTAATTATTTGCTACATTATCTTTCCAGGTACTGAAGTTATGCTGACTGGTCTGTAGCTCCCCAGGTTGTCCTTATTCCCCTTTTTATAAATTGGCATTACATTTGCCCTTTTCTAGTCCTCTGGAATCTCTCTAGTCTTCTATGACTTTTCAAAAATAATCACTAATGACTTAGATATCTGCTCTGTCAGCTCCTTGAGTATTCTAGGATATATTTCGTCAGGCCTCTGTGACTTGAAGACATCTAACTTGTTTAAGTAATTTTTCAGTTGTTCTTTCCCTATTTTAGCCGCTGATCCTACCTCATTTTCATTGACATTTACTATGTTAGATGTCCAATTGCTACTAAACTTTTTATGAAAACTTAAACAAAAAAGTCATTTAGCATGTCTGCCATTTCCACATTTTGTTATTGTTTTTCCCCCCGCATTGAGTAAAAGGCCTACCATGTCCTTGGTTTTCCTCTTGCTTCTAACAATAACATCCATTACCAAAATGGTAGAATAATCATTTGAATCCCTCATCTAAATGTTTACACAACATAGAGACACATGAAGCCTTTTTAACTGAATTTATTCTTTTTTTAATCCTTGTCACATTGAATTAGGGTTTTAATTGGACACATCCATCATCAAAGATCATTTTAAAATTGAAAAGAAATCAGAAATCCCTCTTTGTACTATAGGATGTGGGTTAGATTTCTGGATAAGTACTTACCTGTCTTCCCTGATCTTCTTTTATCTGCTTTTGGTGGAACAACATAAGAGACTCCTGGTTTCATGTCCATGTATTCATTGATGACATCACTGTGTGGATAATTTAGCATAAAAATATTAAGAACAAATCTGAATCTAAAATTTTACAAACGATTAACACCGGAAAAACGTAAGGTTTGTGAGTGTTAATTATTTTTAAAAAGAAAATAAAAATTCTATACAGAGAGTGATGAGATTTTACAAAATAGGCTATAAGGATGTGCATTATAAGATAAGTAATGGTCTGATCTCAAAGTCTGGAGTTTTGTTCAGATAAGCACCCAAAAATTTTTTGTTTATATTCCTTATAGTTAAGGTTGAGTCTGGAAAAGAAATGGCTAGATATTTCTGATGACATTCTAATGTTTCCTTCTTCTATTCAGGACAGCTTCTATCAATATATTCGGTAATTCAAGTTTCAGTTGAAATTCAGAAGATAAAACTGGAGAGAAAAGTTAACTGAACATCAGAATTTCCAAAAGGGTTCAAGTTTGGTTGCAGAAATCAGGATAAGTTAGAGGGAATTTGTATTATTTTAAATCAGTTTTCCCATCCCTATGCATATTCAAATGTATGGACTCTAATTACATATAGTTTATAAATATATACCTAGGGATTTACAATGATGAATATTTTTCCATTTAGTATCTTTTTGAACTATATGGACACAAAAATTCACTTTACCCTGCCCATATACAACACCTTTTATCCAAGAATATCTTTTCACTTTGCAAACATTACGCTTGGTGTCACAACAAACCTGAGAGGTAATTAAACACTTCACCCCTCCACTGAAGGGCAGAGACCTCTAGGGTGTTATGCAGCTGCAATTCAACAGCACACAGCAATACTCAAATTTGGTAAAGACTCTACAGACCCCATCTAACCTTTTATAAAAAAGTGCTATGTGAAACTCAAATAATGAGATTCTCAGCTTTATATCATATTTGAAAGATGGCACCTCCAATAGGAGTCATAACCTCATGGTGGGATTCAAATGGAAACTCCAGAACCACTTCCTTAAACACATAGGTGGTTTCTTCAGTGTTGTCTATCCATGTACTGATCTAGCATGACTGATCTAGCATGACCAATCTTCTCTTGAAGCTGTTATGGCACAATGGTGATATGGCAGATACATCCTTAACACCAAAGGGACATAACTCCCTACTGTAGCAAAGTGCTTTGGCTACTACTAAGAGCTCTATTGGATTCTTTTTAAGTTCAGTTTGCTAAAGTAGAGTAATGGGCTCAATGCTGCAAAGTATAGACTGAAATATAGAGCGGGTCCTTTATTGCTATACAAGTGAAGGTTTGATAAATGACATCTTCAGTACTTTAAAGAAAAGAAGGAATTAGGAGAACCTTTGCACAGATGTATGTGAAAATGTCCTAAGAAGAAGAACTTGGGTTGTATCTTAAATGGAATTCTTTAATAATATGCAGGCGGATGAACACTAGGGGGAAAAAAGAGTGCAAGAACAATGTTTGGGGAAATCCTAACTCCAAAATAGTGGCACAGGGTCTTTTGTCACAAGATCTGTGTGATTTAATGCAATACTGAAAGGCATTATTTTTTGTTGTAAACAGCCATTTGCAAATGCAGGAACTCATGGTAACACAGAGTGCTATAACACAACAACATTAGCCATATTGTCATTTACGTTGCAAACTGACTGCTGCCAATCATTAGCAGTAATGATAATTAAAAATAAAGATGGAAGTTTTGATCCAAGGAGCGGCACTGGACACAATCATAGAAAAGCCGTTGAATCAGTAAAAATAGAAGTGTATGAAATAATTTGAACTATAATCTTTAAAACAAACAAATTACTTGTAAAAATTAAATCATCTTTTTATAATAAACTGATTTTTGAAATAAACTGATGCAATCTTTAGAAAACACTACACAAAAGCCCTCTTGTGATTTCTTTTCACTAGATCAGCTTTGATTTACCCTCCCTCTGAACTTTCTGGCTATGCCTTTATGTAGTAGCAGATTATTCTTACCATGCAGGCCCTTTCTGATGCAGAAGGTTCTCGTAAACTGCTGTTTCTGCATATTCGTCATGCTTTGGGCAAATAAATGAATCGCGTTTCCTTCTCAGAAAATTCAAAAGATCACCATAGCAGCAATATTCCGTGATGACCAGAGTGGGGCCTGCAGATGCAGAGGGAGTTTAAAAGGTGGGTATAAGCTTTGCTTTCAGAGTCAAAAATCTTATACAAAAATATTATTCAACTAAACACACAAAATGTCCTATTTGAAGTCACACTACACAGCATTGTCTAGACATGAAAAGTCATAGTGAAGTTACAGCAGCAGTTTCCTCATTCATGGACTAGTTACTATTGTGCAATTAAAGCTATGTCATTCCCAATTAATTTTCCCCCCATCAATAGTATCACACTGTATAAAAATTAAACAAATAAGTCTTTTTTCCCTCTTCATGTGATAATGTTTCTGGCCAGACACATCTGTATGATTTTGCTCACTTCCTGAAGGAAGTTATTTGTTCCAAATATTAGAGTAAGAGGCTTCAAACATTAATCCTTTTGATTCACTTCTGTTTACAGTAGAGCTTCGAGTTCTTTCAGCTATGTTTTTAAATAATGTAGGGTGTTATACTCTGCAGTATAATGGGAAAAATCATTCACATAGAACAGTCTGCTGAGACAGAAAACTAAGTTACACTAGATCTTAGAATATTAAAATGAAATTTAAAAGGGGAATTAAAAGTCACCAACAGCATAGATGTTTATAGATCATATGTATGCTTTCCGAATGAATGACTGCAGTGACGGCATTTGAATAGGTAATAATGCTGCCCATTATTTCATTCGTAGGATCATTCTGTACCAATACATCCTCATAGTTTTTCTTTAGTTTAATAATTATGGTTTTCATAAGAGCAAATACTACAGTTAAGATTACATCAGGATTATTATAAACCCTAATTTTCAGAAGCTTATACTTTATAAAATTCTCTTTTTTGTCTGAAATAGTCCATGCATTGATTCAGGCCATAGAATTTGCTTTGTGGATCATTTGAACCAAATCCCTTCAGTCATTTTTGAATTATGAAAAGCTGGAATGTTTTGCATAAATCTAAAACTCTGAATTTTTCCAAGATTTTTTCCCTTGAAAAGTAAAATGGAGAAATTAAAAATTACAAACATTTATGTTAGCATAACATGCAGGTTACAAATTTAAATGCAGCAAAGTTAAGAAATCACTGTATATAAGCTTCAATTATTTGTTGGATTTTATTATGTGTGCATGTTAACATTACTGTTTATGTTCTTAAATATATAAAACCAAAATGTCCAGGATGTGCAATGTAAACAAAGTTACTTACTTTGAGAACCTTACTTTTTCATTTTTTGACTGATAAGTATTTAGAATTAATAACCCTAATATTCCAATAATAAATGTTTGTTGCAGTTTAAATAGATTATCTGAGGACTGTACAAGATAATACATATACCAGTCCTACAGTAGATAGTAATGAATAACTCAGTTCAGACACTAATAAACCATAAAACCATAGAACCATAGAAAGTAGGGCTGAAAAGGATCTCAGGAAGTCATCAAGTCCAGCCCCCTGCTCTGTGACTGGACCAAGAAAACCTAGACCATCCTTGACAGGTGGTTTGTCCAACTTGTTCTTAAAAGCCTCCAATGATGGGGACTCCACAATCTCCCTTGGAAGCAGATTTCAGAACTTAACTACCCTTATAGTCAAAAAGTTCTTCCTAATATCTAACCTGAATCTCCCTTGCTGCACATTAAGCCCGTTACTTTTTATCTTACCTTCAGTGGACATAGAGAACAATTGATCCCCATACTCTTTATAGCAGACCTTAACGTATTTGAAGGCTGTTATGAGGTCCTGACTCCCCCGCAGGTTTTTTTCCCTCAAAACTAAACATGCCTTTTTAATGTCTGTTCTCATTTTTGGAAGCTAATGTTGCTGACGACAAACGTAGACAGCCCATTTTGTGAACTCTTAAGAGGAAGCTGTTTTATGTGCCAATCCAATGGAGTCCAGACATGGACCATGTGCTGGGTCATGTCAGCAAAAAACTAATCTTCATTTCTAGCCAGAATTACTATGGTCTTGGGGTTTTTTGTGTGTGGATTTTTTAATACGGTCTCAAGTCTAGAAGAAAGGTCTTACATGAGAAGGTTAAACATTTCATCATGACTAAGCAATTCAAGGTATGTATGGAATAGGTTTCTACTTCTACAATAAGGCAATTACAAAAATCCAGTAATCTCATAACTTTACCTCCAACAGTGCAGGCTCCAAGTAGATTCACAATATTAATGTGGTTACCAAGGTAACTCAGAACTTTGAGTTCAGACATTAAGGCTTCTCTCTCCGTTAAATGGGCACTTGCTGGAATGAAAAACATGTCATTCAGCAAATTCAGTATACAATAGAAGAAAGTTAGGAAAAAAGAATATTGTACATAGTAGAAACTTACGTTTGAGCATTTTTACTGCTACTGTCATTGCAGCATCAGATTTAAACAGACCGTATGCAGTAGCCTCCACAACTTTCCCAAAAGCTCCAGCACCAAGAGTTTTACCTAAAAATTGCCAGACAACTTTTAATGGGTGTCACAACATTTTACCTATCAGTGGTTCTTTTTGCTTTATATTAAAAAAAGATCAGTAGTAGATTATTGGATCAATTTAAGCCTATTTATTCTTCTCAAAGGAAACGGAAGTAGTTTAAGACAGGAAACTGTTTCCTCAAATTGCATGCTGAAAAGCAGCTGTTGTCATTATTATATACTTCAGTATTCAATATATTATTGATAGCAAATGCTATGTTTTCATGACAAGGTCTCATAGAAAAGGGATTGAAAATTTCACATTGGAAATGAAGTTAAATAAACCTAAACTAACCAAAACTCAATCGGTTTCTAGGAAACTCCCATTTCTGATCATATGGAAGTTGCGTTGGGTCTATATAAACATAGTTGTTTCCATTTATTTCTTCAACGACTTTCCACTGAACTTCATATTTGGGTTTCTGGAAAAAAAGGGGAAAAAATGGCCATTTTACTGCTAAAACTTCAACAAGAACAACTAAGATGAATGTGTGCATCTGATTTTACCTGTAGATATTTGTACACAAGAATCATTACTATGATGCACATCAGTCCTGCTGCTACTCCAAACCCTATCAGTAAAGGAGTGAAGAGAGTGTGGGTACTGATATGTTCTAGAAAGAGAGAGAGAAAGTTGTTAAATGTAAAATCTTTATCCCCCTAATTGTTTTTCTTCCTCAGGGAATATTTTCTTTGTTTCGGCTGGAGCCCAGATGCTTTTCCCTTTTTCCCCTCCCCCCACCCGAAGGCTGAATATCAGAACCCTCCTAAATGGACAGAACTGTAAGATGATGTTGCCTGATGGCAAGTTGAGACATCTCTTTACCCTGGAAGCTGTGCAGTTTAGTTTGTTTCTTCAGCACTCTCAGCCCCATCAAACTAGGAAGCGTGAAACCAAGACCAATTAAACTCAGGGTTTCTGCATGGTAGCACAAAGTTCTATCGTTAGCCCATTAAGACAGCTCTCGCCAATTATTTTTAGCTTTAAAAACAGGATTCATGTCAAATTAGTGAAAGAAAGAGTTTCTTAACTGAACTTTTCTCAAAGTCCCAATTTTTTAGCTTATCCAATGATTAATATGCTCTCTACAACATATTCTTTGGAAGCAAAGAATATGGACAATAACATAATCTTGTAAAGGTCAATATGCCTCAAATCTGACCCATTTTTGTTTGTATATTATATATGGCACATAGTATAGAAAAAGAACAGCACAGAAACCTTAGTTTTTGCACAGAAGGAAACAACAAAGAACAACATACAGATTGCAACTGATAAGTATTTTGGCATTTCCACTTTTACAATTCTGCGAATTCTTTTATGCTGCTATGGAGGCCAAAACTCATTAGCACCCTCTAACCAGTATGTTTGCATCCGATGAAGTGAGCTGTAGCTCACGAAAGCTCATGCTCAAATAAATTGGTTAGTCTCTAAGGTGCCACAAGTACTCCTTTTCTCTTTGCGAATACAGACTAACACGGCTGTTACTCTGAAATCTGTTGTTAATTATTTTTATTATAGTGGCACCTAGAGGCTCCAACCAAACTCAGGGCCCCATTGTATTACAGTTTAAATAAACAGGACAGACAAAGGTGTGAGAGGGCACAGAGAGGGAATGTTACTGAGCAGGTCAGTGGCAGAAACAGGCAATAGATTTAAAATATGGGTCTTACTGTAATTATTTGTGATGCACAGAGCTAAAACATCCCATCATCTTAATTACATTTTATACATTTCTATATACCATTTTGGCCACTACCTTTAACAGCAAAGTTGAAAAAAGCAGTACTTCTGGCAACATCATTGGAAGCCTCACATGATATAGTGCCATTGTTTTTGAATGTGCTGGCATCAATGGTACTTTCAACCACTATCCTTCCAAATGATGGAAAAGATGAATTTCTATAAAAGATCTTCACATCCACTGGAGATATAGCTGGTGAATCGAAACACCTGGGAGAAACATTGTTGACAATTACCCCTTTATGGATAAATACTTGCAGTAAATTCTTCATTATTTGAACTTTCTTCTAAGATAAAGTTCAATATTTACAGCCAGATCCTCAGCTGGTGCGAACTGACACAGCTCCATTGAAGGATTGAGCTGAAGAACTTGCTTTTTATACTCTAATGATCAGATCTGAAGTATATTTTTTCCTCTGTGTGCAGAATTATATATGTAAATCCTCCATGACAACTTAACTGATACCTACACAGCGTGGCTCTCTGTTCTATTCTACTGGCTACTCCACATATAGAAGTTTATGAGTCTGCTGCAGCCTTTGAGCTATGGAACCTGGCTCTTTAGCTCAGGCTATCAGATCCTTAGGTCCTGGTTTCAACTCCCACTGTTGATAACTTATTCAGAGACATTGTGTTTTAATAAGATAAAAATATATCCGTGGCCAATCTACAACAGCACCATATGTATCAAACAACAAAATACCCAGCACTGCCTTACAAGCTGTTGTTTCTAAGAGCTACCCTATGAATTGGTCAAGAAAAGTAGGTTTACTCTTTTTTGACCAGTCAATTGTAATGTTAAAATTTGACATCTTTACTATATAAAAGCAAGCATGCTAATTTTAGCAATATTACCAGTAACATAAGTTATAAAACAACACAGATTTTCCTTAACAAGACTAAAAAAACAGACTATTTAAGGCTTAAAAAAAATGATTCCAGTGAGATATATGTGACTTGTTAGTACTATGTCTCTGATAGAAGAAGTGAGGAGCATTTTACAATGTGTTTCACAAATATTCTACCTCAATCTTCTTAGAGACCTGGTAATTTAGTAATTTATTTTCATAATAACTCCAGACACATTTAACACGTAATCTACTGTATACACATGGAAATTTCATTATCCTGTATCCTGGAAAATTGTATGATTACATGATAAATCCAAAAGATAATAGCCACATATAGAAACTCTTCTGTAACTGTCATTCTGTGAAGTTACACAATTAGGGTCAAATTCACCCCCGGGGTAAAAAGGTGTGAAGCCTTTGTAGTCAGTTGACTTACAGCAGAACTCAATTTGGCCTTTAATGTCTAATCAGTAAAATACACTGAGTATCCTCCCTTCAAGGAACAAAACAAAAACAAAACAAACAAACAAACAAACAAACAAACAGCACAAACCTAAAACAATCAAGACTATGCTTACAGAAATAATGCAACAGTTGAACAGGTATTTGACTGTCTTCTTTCAACATCTTATTGCTTGAATTTTAAATCAGGTATGTCAGGTCACTTTTAAGGCACATTCTGGAAATTACTCACCTCTGCTCAGTTCCTGGACAGAAACGCCAATCTATTGTAGGGGCAGGGAAGCCAGCTGCCACACACTGGAGCATGCCATTGCTAAGTCTGTCCGAAGTGAGAATCTCTGGTTTTGCTGCAATAAAATAAGTGAATACTCATGCTTTTGGTGAATAAATAATTTTCATTCTGATTTATTACTAATTCTGGCCCTAATTTTGCCAGCATTTATGCATTGGACTGCTCACTTCCATAAAGTCGTGTATGTGCATGAGCGTTTGAAGGACCAAGGCCTGTATGACCACATCTTTCCTACAGTATCATTTTTAACATTAGCTACCTAGGAAAATATATTTAATTTAAAATTATTATGTTGACAGGCTAACCTAGATTTTCCAAAGAAGGCAAAAGTAATACAAAGCAAAATACTTGATCTGTGCAAGAATTTAAAACGACACAATCACAGCTGACAAAGTTTAACCCACCAGAAAAAAAACCACCTTCCATATTTTGGAACAATTAATAAAGTTCCAACTTCTCTGCTGGCTGATCCCTCTAACATGCATTAACGCTGTTTTTTTCATGATTGTGAATGTACTGTATCTGTCACACCACACTTCTGTTACATCTGCCTTTTATGTAAAACAACACCATTGCACATCCAGGAAAGGTACTACAATGAAATATACAAGAATTTCCCACAATGAATTGACTAGAGAGTTGGGATTTGCTGTGTATTTAAAACACCCTGCAAATTCTCTAGATCATAGTTGATAGAGAGCAAGATTGTTGTAAGAAACTACCCAGCAAATTAAATATCAAAGGCAACTGCCCAAAAGGGTTTGAGCAGTGCACAATAAAATATAGATGTATATTTACAAATACATTGTCATTGGTAGTTCAGGCTTGGATTTTACAGAAACTGCTTTTAAGAGATTGCACATGTAGGAAATAAAACTAATATTTGGATGAATACATTAGATTCCTAAAAAGTAAGTCACAGTTAATTCATTACTTTACAAAACATTGTATTGAGCAGCTTCCTTTCCTCAAGACACTATATTTTGTTTTAGTATATCAAGAAATAACAACATTGATGTATTTATTTAAAAGATTGTTATCTGAGCAAAAGAAGAGAACGTACCAATAAAGCAGAATTTCCACATAGTGATCCAGTTTCTGAGAACTTTTGGAAGAACAGGCAATAACAGAGTTTTGACAACTTTTCTAAAACACTCTGTGAGGATTCATTTAATAGAGGATTTGGACAGTTCTAATAAATGCAGAAGTCACATTTACCACCATATGTATCTTAGCTTCCTTTCAAATAACTGTAAACGACACTAATGGAAGATTCAATCTGCTGAAATCTCCAAGGACATTGAGCAATTCATAGATGCCATTAAAAGATCTTTTTAACGCATTATTTTTCATAGACACATAAGACCAAATTTTCATGTGCTGTAAACTGATGGAGCTGTATTGACTTTAGTGAAGCTAGTATGTACATTTACACCAGCTGAGATGCATATACTGTAATTTGTTTGTGGATATGAATTTCATTGTCCATTTTACTTCCTAATTAAACTTGATGCAATAAAATGCATTCAGATCCTCAATCGTATCCTCACCTACTAGTGAGACATGTTTCGGGAACTGAAAGCTCCTTCACTTCTAAATTTGCATGTAATGTTTGATTCAAAGCGTCAAACAATTAACCTTGTTGCAATAAGCTGGGTTCTATTTGCAACATTTAGTGTAGGACATTCTGATCATGCACATCTTGGACAATGGGGGAGTGCATGGATGATATCTAACTTTTTTTTAAGGCCCAATTCCAAAACAGTCACATTCAGAATTTTTTTAACTTAACTAAATCTGATACTCACTGACTGATGACTGCTTTCAAACGCAAACATGACCCTTTAGAAATACATACTGTACACACTGGGCAATATGCCATCCAGCACAGATTATTGCTAGAAAAAGATGGACAAATTAATAGTCAAACTGAATTTAAGAGGAAATTGAACATTAGTTACTTTAAAAATATCATGTTGGGTGAAGCCTGAATCTAGACCTTTCTGGCTTTGGGTGAAGGAAACAAAAATAAAAAATATGCAGGTCCACTGTTCAGTAAAAGCCAAGTACAACAACATGCAAGCCAGTACCTAAAAGTTATACACTATGAGATGCTGGGCTTGAATCTGATCTTGGTTACAGGAGCATAAAAAGACTGTTACCTCTTCGTAACTGTGTTCTTTGAGATGTGTTGTTCATGTCCATTCCATTGTAGGTGTGTGTGCTCGCCCCATGCACCAGTGCTGGAAGTTTTTCCCTCATTGATATCTGTAGGGGACCACCTCTGGCACCCTCTGGAGTGGCGTGAGTATGCACCGGTATGAGGGGCGCCACCGGCTCCCCAATCCCAGAGTTCCTTCTTGCCGGAACTCCGACAGCGGGGAAAGAGAGTGGGTCATGGAATGGACATGAGCAACACATCTTGAAGAACAACAGTTACGAAAAGATAACCATCTTTTCTTCTTTGAGTGCTTGCTCATGTCCATTCCATTGTAGGTGTAGTACCACCGGAGATGGGTAGTTCATGGACGTGTCGATTGCAACACAGCTCTGCCAAAGCCAGCACCATCTCAGGTGCTGAGTGATGGCATAATGCGTTGTGAACATGTGTACTGAAGACCACGTTGTGGCCCTGCATATATCCTGGATAGGTATGTGCACCAGGAAGGCAGCTGAAGACACCTGCACCCTAGTCGAATGGGCCTTCACTATCGGTGGGGAGACAGCCTGCGTCAACTCGTAACAACTATGGATGCAGGTGGTGATCCAATCTGAAGTTCTGTGAGAGGACACCAGAAGGCCCTTCATCCTGTGGCTATTGCAATAAAGAGCTGGGTCGATCTGCGGAAGCGCTTGGTGCCCTCCAGGTAGAACCCCAGGGCGTGCCTGACATCCAGAGTGTGCAGCCGCCTCTCCTCATTGGTCGTGTGAGGCTTCGGTCAGAACACCGGGAGGAAGATATCCAGGTTGACATGGAAGTGTGACACCACCTTAGGCAGAAAAGCCAGCTGAAGCCACAGCTGAACCTTATTCTTTTAGAATATTGTGTACGGAGGCTCTGAAGTGAACGCTCTAATCTTGGAGACACGCCTCGCTGAGGTAATCGCTACAAGGAGTGCAACCTTCCACGACAGGTGGGAAAGGGAACAAGAAGCCATGGGCTCAAAGGGCGGACCCATGAGCCTGGAGAGGACTAGGTTGAGGTCCCATTGGGGAACTGGGTATTGGATTGGTGGAAAGAGCCTTTCCAGGCCCTTCAGAAACCTGATCCACATCTCATGCAAGAATACCGATCTCCTGGACACGACAATGGAAGGCCGATATGGCTGTCAGGTGCACCTTGACCAAAGAGAAGGCGAGGCCCTGGTGCTTTAAGTGAAGCAGGTAATCCAGGATAGACTGCAGAGACGACTGTGTCAGGGAGATGATGCACTCCCGATACCCAGCAGGAGAAACACTTCCACGTTGCCAGGTCGCTGTGGTGGAGGGCTTTCTGCTATCCAAGAGAACCTGCTGTACCTGACTAGAGCAGACCTGTTCCTCTGGATTCAACCATGCAACATCCCAGCTGTGAGGTGGAGAGAGAGATGAGGTTTTGGTGCAGGAGCCGACCATGATCCTGCGAGAGTAGGTCTCGGTGACTGGGAAGTGGCCACGGGGCTGGCACAGCCAGCCCATGAGTATGCCACACCAATGCTGCCAAAGCCATGCCGGGTCAATCATAATGACTCATGCCTTATCCCTCTTGATTTTTGCTGATGAGGGGAATTGGTGGGAAGGCGTACATCAGGTCCCCTGACCATGACAGGAGAAAGGCACTGGAAAGCGAGCCTGGGCGGAGGCTTTGGAGAGAGCAGAACTGATCACACTTTCTGTTCTGTCTGGTGGCAAACAGGTCCACTCAGGGAGCTCCCCACTTCTGGAAGAGCACTCTGATGACCTCAGAGTGGAGGACCATTCGTGGTGAGAGAAGAAGGACCTGCTGAAGTGATCTGCCAATGTGTTCTGGATGCCGGGGAGGTGCGAGGTTTCCAGGTGGATTGCATGCTGAATGTAGAAGTCCTACAGATGAACGTGCTCCCTCTTGCCTGTTGACATATAACATGGGAGGCCGTGTTATCTGTCAATACCTGCACAACCCAACCGGACAGTTGGGGAAGGAAGACACCGCAGGGCAGATGGATGGCCCTGAGCTCTCTGATGTTTATATGTAATGCAAACTCCTCTTGACACCATAACCCTTGAGTCCACAGTGTACTGAGATGTGCTCCCCATCCAAGGTCGGATGCATCCAAAATCAGGGAGACCATAGGTTGCGGGCTCACGAACAGCACACCTTCCAACATCAACGTCGGGTCGGACCACCACTGCAGAGAGATAAGTATCCTCAGAGGGACTGTGATGACTTGGTGTAGGTGATGTCTGGCCGGGGAGTAGACCGACGCCAGCCACATCGGGAGGGGACGCAGCCTGAGTCTCGCATGGTGGACAACATACATGCATGCTGCCATGTGACCCAATAGTCTGGGACAGACCCTGGCCATGGTGAGCGGATGTGAGGTGATGCTGGCAATCAGATCTGACATTGCCTTGTACCTGGCCTCTGGCAGAAATGCTCTGGCTCAGGTAGAGTGGAGAACCGCTCCAATAAACTCTATCTGTTGGACCAGGATTAATGTTGATTTTTGTTCGTTTATCAGCAGGCCCAGGGCTTGACAAGTGGCTCACAACGTCTCAATGCTGCGCTGGACTGGGACCCTAGAGTGGCCCTTGATGAGCCAGTCGTCGAGGTACGGGTAAATCTTGACACCCCAATGTCTGAGGTAGGCCACCACCATCAACATGCATTTCATAAACACCCTTGGTGTCGTTGCTATGCCAAAAAGGAGTACTGTGAATTGGTAGTGGGCGGTCCCAACTACGAAATGTAGGAACCATCTCTGACTGTGGAATATTGATATGTGAAAGTAAGCATCCTTCAGATCGAGGGTGGTGTTCCAGTCTCCTGGATCCAGGGAAGGAATGATGGAGGCCAAGGAGAACATGCGGAACTTCAACTTCTTGAGATACTTGTTGAGGCTCCGTAGGTCGAGGATGGGGCACAGACCCCCCTTGGCTTTTGGGATTTAAAAATAGTGGGAGTAAAACCCTTTCCCTCTCATATGCAGTGGGACTTCCTCCAAGACTCCCACCAGCAGAAGGCCCTACACCTCCCGAGCGAGTGGATGCCCATGAGAAGGGTCCTTGAAGAGGGACGGAGAGGGTGGTGGGAGGAGGGGATAGAAATAAATTGGAGGGTATATCTCCCTGCTACTGTGCTAAGGACCCACCGGTCTGATGTTATAGAAGCCCAGGCAGGGATGATGGGGGACAGGCGGTTGGAAAATAACAGGGGAGCAGGATTCAGGACACAGGCTGGAAGGTTGTCCTCGAGCGCACCTCAAAACGCCTGCTTGTTACCCAGTTGGTTATGGGTGGGGCTCGAGTGAGCAGAGAACGCCAGCTGATGGCCTTGCTGGTGCTTATAACTCTTGCTCTTATTGTGGAAGGGCTCCAACAGACGTTGGCTCCCGAACCTGTGGGTGCATTGCGGCTTAAACTGCTTCCTTGCCAGCCCCAGCATGTACAGCCCCAGGGAGCGCAAGGGAGCCCTCGAGTCTTTCAGGCCATGCAATTTACTGTCCATTTGATCGGAAAACAGTGCCAGGCCATCGAATGGGAGATCCTGGATGGATTGTTGAACCTCTGTCGATAAGCCCTAAAACTGCAACCAGGACGCCTGCCTTATTGAAATGGCCAAAGCCATGGTCCGGGCGCAGAGTCTGCCACATCTGAGGCCGCTTGGAGGGCTGCCCTGGCCACTGCCCTGCTCTCATCGAGGATAGCCAGGAATTCTTTCCTGGGTTCCTCTGGAGGTGAATTTGAGAACTTGGCCATGAACTTCCAAATATTAAAATCATAATGGCCAACCAAGGCCTGATGGTTGGCCACTCTCAGCTGGAGGCTGGACATAGAATAAATTTTTCTACCAAACAGATTGAGCCTCTTTGCCTCCTTGTTCTTAGGCGTTGATCCCGGTTGGCCATCTATAATGCTCATTGGCTGCCGACACAACCAGTGAGCTTGGGGCAGGGTGAGTATAAAGATACTCATACTCCTTAGCGGGGACGTAGTATTTTCTTTCTGCCCGCTTGGAGATGGGGGGCAGGGAGGAGGATGTCTTAGTAATTTTCACCATCCCACGTGCACCGGCAATGCCACCCTGGGAGGGGGCTGCTGCACTCAGCACATCGAACAGGGAGTTTGAGGACTCCGCCAGTTCCTCGGCTTCCAGCCCCAGGTTTGATGCGACCCTCTTCAAGAGCTCCTGGTGGGCCCTGGCATTGTCCTGGGGAACTGAGTGAGAGGGTCCTGCTATCGCCTCATTGGGCAAAGATGATGAGGGGGCAGGTACAGGCAGGTCTGCCAACTCTGCCGCTTCTGACCTAAAAACCAGATATCAGACCCAGACTCTGTAAGCAGTTTGTTTTTTTCTGGGCTAGCCTCTTCCACTGCTATTGAGTTCTCTCTAGCTTCCTCTTATTTAATGCAGTAAGGAGCCTCATCAGGAGTCAAATGAATGTAGAGTAAACAGAATCAAATGTGGACTAGCCTTGGCAAGTGTGGACACAGAGTTTCTCATTAAGTTATCCTATTCTGAGAAATATTTTATTATGGTTAGTTTTATGACTTCCAATATCTAATTATCCTTAATTTAAAAGCAGATAGGATTTTAATGATTATATGTTGCTTACTGCTTTGGCTATAACATGTTAATTATTTAACCTTTCATTAAATTGTTCTGCATACTTGCATATTCCCTTCAATAAGCAGTCATTAAATGCTTTAAATCTCTAATTTCATTAAGTTTATTAACTGTTATTCAGCTCTTATTGATGTTTATTCCAAACATAGTAAAGAGGAACTAAAGATGCCACTACTATTTATAACTCGACGGTCTAGCAGTTAACATTGTTAATTTAATTACTTTTATTACCAATTTCTTTTTCCTTCATCATTAACAGAGGAAAATAAATATCTAAAAGTAACACTTCTATTGCCATTGTCTATCACTGTAGTCACTGGAAGAGGACTTTCTTCCTACAGCTCCAGTTTCTGGATTTGAATTAGTCTCTTTAAAATACCGTGGTGACTTCCCACACACTCCCTATATTTTCAGTAAGGCTTTCTGATATCTGGGAAACTTGAATTTAGCATCATGTGATTTGTAACATCATGGTGGTAACGTGACTAGTTTCCCACCTGTAGCATCATCCTGAACTGCATATATAATACTTTGTTGATTGTCGCAACCTATATTTAAGTTTGAAAACGTCTTCACTAATTTCTAGCTGGACTGTAGTTGCTAGTCTGAAGATTTCTATCATTTCTTAATTGTTACTCCCTTCAGCATGCTGTTTGTCAATTTATATTTTAATCTTTGGCTCTTTATTTCAAAGTTCCCTCCTTCTTAAATTAATTTATGTCGTGCTTACTGTGACCCAAAGCCTTTATTTAGCAATTCTGTAGTACTTGAACTTAACATATCCTTGTGCCAAACTTATTTTAATCCAGTGCAGATAGTTTTGCACAGGGCTTTCATATCTTCTGACAAATGATTCAAAATGGAATTTTTTTTTAAATAAAATAAACAGATTCTCCTCCTGATTACGAATCCAGTTTTTCATGTTTTAATTAGTATCTGCTGCCAAAGTCAGATGCACAAACATTAGAAGCTATATCCTGGCAATTTAAGCACAGCGCCCACTGACTTCAACAAGAGTTCTGCAAACAAAATGAGACCAGAATCTGGCCCTCAGCCATTATAAAGCACTGGAATGACAGTTACGTATCTATTTATTAATCAAACCACTTAAAATAATAACATAAGCCTATATTTAGTTTGTCTTTCATATTGAGAAGAAATGAACAATTTATTTACTCTTTAAAGATAAAAACTAAAATTTAAAAAGACATGTCTGAACAAAGAAGCTAAAATGCATGGAAAAAAAAAAACAGTCAGAAAACACTGGCAGGCCAAATTTACCTGAAAGCTTGTACAAATATGAAAGACCAATAGAAATTATTTTATTTTATTTATTTAAAATTCCAAAGAAAATTTTTTTTAAAGCAAATAAAATATTTGCAATCCATGCACTGTTGCAACGTTTTCCTGTGAGGTGCTGCGTGCCTCCTTTGAGGTGGCTAAAAACCCTCAACTCCCATTAACTGTTGAAACAAAAAAGAAGGAGACTTGAATACTGGTGGTTGTAAACACAAGCAGATCTAGATAAGCTCAGTCAGAAGGCATTTATTTTATCTGATGCCACAGCTGTAGAAGTGACCATGAGAGCAGCCACTAAGTAATACACAGCCAAACTATTCCTAACCAGCTACCTATTACTGAACTGCTTTGTTAACCTGGAGTGTCTACATTCAGTCTCAGAACCCTGGAGCATTTGCTGTGAAGAACTGACAGGCTACTTCTGGCAGGCAGATATGACATCCCAAATCTGAGAGATCCAGTCAGGTTCACAGGAACTGATGGCCACGTACATAACTCACAATTCTTTTAGTTCCCAAGTGGCATCATTGGTAATGTGCTACAATATTGTGAACGGTGATACTGTGTAAAACTCAAATGTTAACACCCGGCAACACATGGGAGCAATTCAGTAATTAGTGCTGAACATTTAATACAGTTATTGTATCCTAAAGAAATAGTCTTGACTAAAAACTGTAATACATCTCTAGAGAACAGTATTTTGTAATTAAATCAATAGGATAGGATTTGATGTAAATTTACATTTCTACATTATGGATAATGCTCTCACATTTTTCAACATGTTAATACTACCAAGTTATTCCTTTTGCCATTCAGCTTGCAGTGCCTACCCTGTTCTCCTTAGCTTCCTCCATTTTGCTTGTGATCCTCTATTGCTTTGATTTTTGTTAAATTTGGTCTTAAAAGCCAATTTTTGCTTGGTGAGAGCATGAAACTCTTATAGGATGGCTTAAATTGGAAGGCCAGAGCTTACTAACAGTTTCATTTCCTACACTACGCTTTTGTCTTGAAGAATGCTGTTTTGCATCTAAACTAACACTCTGGAATTTTTATATAACTTTTGCTTGGGAATGACAATATACACACTTCTAAAGTTATGTCGGCCTTTTTGAAAACACATAATCTGCATTATTTTGCAGATGTAATGAGACTGCCGAAATGCTAGCATGCACGTCAATGGGTGCAATCTCCTCGTCAAGATTTCATTGTTGGCATGTAGTCCAAACAAATTTATGCAATTAATACCCTAAATTGGTTTCTGATCTGCATTTTTTGTTACTCTAGCCTCCATAGCCTATCATATGCCACCTTAAATTATTGTTTTCTGAGGCCAGCTTTCCAGGTTCTACAGATCTTTTCCGCCCATATAAACTCACCAGATCAATATTTTAAAATTGCTCAACACTTAACCTCCAGAATTCACCTCCTATGATCATTAGCAAGGTGTATTCCATAGAATTTAACGTCAGGAATGACATAAAATGTATTTGCATAAGTACTCTGTTGTTTTATATCTTGATATTTATATAGTTTTACAGACTGTACTTTGTATTAAACATGGTCTCCTATGTTGAACCACACTGTGACATCTCGTACATGCACTGAATTTTGTAAAATATGTCTGTGATAATAAAAAGTTTCAGACTGTTCATTTTACTTACTGTTCACATAGACATTAAATGGTATAGAGGACTTGGCATCAGAATTGGATACAAAAAATGTGTAAATGCCTCCTTCTGTTCCTTTTAATCGGGTAAGGTGAAGTTCACTCCTGTATCTGCAAAGACAGAGAAACTAAACATTACCACGTTTATTACTCACTAAATGAATGGAAGGCCAGTTGCTAAGTGATGAAGTTAATTTAAAGATATTCTGAATGTAAATGTTCAGACTGTTTATGTCACAGTTTATGCTGAAAACCACATTTTACTATATTTAAAGCTCTCTTAGGGCTAAATCTTGCCCTTGCCAATACAGGGAACAAAGTGGGGAAAGAGCCAGAAAGGGTTTGCATAAACAGCAATACGCACACTATGAGCAGGGGTGGTAGGTTTGTAGAAATTTTGGTGGTGCCCAGAACCCGACCCCGCCCAAACTCTGCCCCCCCCAAACTCCACCCCCCACCTGCCCAAGGCTCTGGGAGGGAGTCTGGGTGGTGGAGGAGGTCTGGGGTGCAGGCCCTAGACTGGGGCACGGGATTGGGGTGCAGGCTCTGGGAGGGAGTGCAGGGGTGAGGGCTGTGGGATGTGGCTGTAGATGAGGGGTTTGGGGTGTGGGAGGGGCTCAGGGTGAGAGTAGGAGTGTGGAGGGTGAGGGCTCTGTCTGGGGCCAGGGGGGTTTGGGGTGTTAGAGAGGCTCAGGGCTAGGGCGGGGGTTGGAGTGCAGGGGGATGAGGGCTCTGGCTGGGACTGGAGATGAGGGGTTTGTAATGCTGAAGGGGCTGAGGGCTAAGGCAGAGGGTTGGGGTGCAGGGGAATGAGGGCTCTGGCTGGGACTGGGGATAAGGTATTTGAGGTGTTGGAGGGGCTCAGGGCTAGGATAGAGGGTTGAGGGTGCAGTGGGGGGGTGAAAGCTCTGGCTGGGGGTGTGAGCTCTGGGGTGGGGCAGCGCTGGGGATGAGTTTGGGGTGCAGGCAGGCTGCTCCAGGACAGGGGCCAGAGAGGAGGACTCCCCCCAGCCCTTTCCCTGTCGGCAGCAGCAAGCTCTCGGGGAGGAACCCCCCTTTCCTGCCCCCCCAGCAACACACTCACCCCCACCACTGTCACTGCATGTGCTCCTAGGGCCCCTCTCAGGCCCAGGAATCTCCCTCGCCTCCCCCGCGGTGGGTGCCAGGGAATGCTGCGTGCGCCTCCTCCCCTGCTGTTGCCCCTGACTGTAGCCTCGCTAGGGGTGAGGGATGGGGCTGCCTCCTTGCCCAGCATGGGGCAGGAGCGGTGACTGCGGGCGGGGTGGTCCCCTGTGCTGCTGGAGGGTCCCTCCGGAAAAGGGAAGAGTCTGAGGTGGAAGGGCAGGCTCAGAGTCAGTCTGCCCTGGCAGTGGAGATGTGGGGCACTAGGACCCTGTGGCAGCATGGACGAAGGCAGCATGGAGCTGCACGGAAGAGGCAGGGATGCTCTGCTCCGGGGCCCAGGGAGGTGTGTGGGGGCAGCAAGAGGGGGCCGGCGTGGGGGGTTGGGGAGGACACCCGGCCCCAAATATTGGTGGAGCTGGGCCCCTGGGCTCTGAATACTGCTGGTGCCCAGGCACCACGTCGGAATATAACTCGCCACCTATGACTATGAGGGTTTAGAAGGTATCCAGATGTTGTCCACAAGAGTGTGCTAACAGATATACTCAGCTGGCACAACACAGTGACCACAGAGAGGGCATAATTATGCACAAACAGATGAGCATCTATGCCATCATCCACAGTAAGACAGCACCAGGAGCAGCAAAAATGATTCTCCCATACCACAAAGTTGAAAACAAGCACCCCATGGCATAATAAGCCAGGATCCTACTCTGTGCCAGGAGGATTTCTTCAACATTTCTCTTTCCCCAATCCTTTTGGGATTGGGGGCAAGGGAGTGATTTCTTTTGCATCTCCCCACCCTCATCTTCTGTTGGAAGATTCCAGTAGCTGTCTCAAATTAAATCAATCATGCTTATAATTACTCATATTACCTGTTATTGCCTACAGTCTTGAATTTGACATAATGATCAGATGAATTGTGTAATGTTTCATTCATATACAACCACAGTTCTTCTTCTGGTCTTGGATATGCCTCATACTCAACTATTAAATTTAGATTTTCTCCAGCATTCACATCTACTGTTGTATTCTTCGTGGTAGACACACTGACAAATCCTTTATCTGATTGACATAATAAGAAAAAGAAAACCAATTTTAAAAGTAATTTTTACCCAATCCTTGGGTATTCTATTACACTATTTACTAATATCAGATCAGTGAGCCAACATCAAACTGTGAGACAGAAAACCTTACCTAGGAAGCATACTCTGAACTCTCACCTGCTAAAACCAAGTCCACTAGTTACATACGGGATTGAAGCCTTGGCTGCAAAAGAGAGTGACAACCAAACAACTTACAACAGCCATAGTTGGCAAACCTACAGTTGCTTTAGCAGAAGTAATTTAATCTTCTGGTAATAAATTGAAATATCCTGACCATGCTCCTGGAAAAATTGAGTACATGCTTAAATTTTACTAATGTACTTAAATGTTTCCGTAATTGAAGCCCCTGACTGTTTGCCTGAGAAGAAATGTTGACAACAAATGCAAGACAAATTGATTGTTTGTGACAATATGTTTTGAGTTTTTGCTACTGTGTACTTAATGTTTCACTGTCATGTGTCATTCTTAATTACAAGTGAAACTATCAAAAACTGTAATTAATGAAATATGCACTAAGTTCACAGGTCTGGATACCAGTCCTTCTAAACAAAGGCATTTCTGTTCATCTACTATTGTGTCTTAAACTTTATTTGGGACATACCATTTATCACCATTAATTTACCTTCTAAAATATCATGTAGAGCAATGTATTTACTGAAGTGATTCTCTTTTAGTTAATAAGCTCATCAGCTTTAATACTACCTTCTTTAAAAGACAAATTTTCAATTACATATTAATTCATATGTACATTGTCAGTTTCAGATCACTTGGCAGAAAGTGGTTTACTGCTTGTTCCTGATCCACAATAGCTATAATTTAAGTTAGACCAAAAGTTAGAACTTGGGGCCTGCGCGCTTCCAAATTGCTCTTCCTGGTTGGACCCATGTACTAAAGCAGGGGTGGGCAAATTTTTTGGCCTGAGAGCCGCATCGGGTTTCAGAAATTATATGGAGGGCTGGTTAGGGGAGGCTGTGCCTCCCCAAACAGCCAGGCGTGGCTCACCTCCCAACCCCTATGTGACCCACCCTGCTTCTCGCCCCCTAGGATCCCTGCCCCATCAACCCCCCACCCCCCGCTCTCTGTCCCCTACTGCCCCCAGACCCCCGGCCCTAACTGCCCCCTGCCGCTCCATCCAACCCCCCCTTTCCTTCCTGACTGCCCCCCCCAGGACCTCTGCCCCATTCAACCACCCCTTCTCCGTCCCCTGACCACCGCCAGAATCCCCACCCCTGACTGCCCCGTGCTGCCCCATCCAACCCCTCCTCTCATTCCTGACTGCCCCCCTGGAACCCCTGCTCCATCCAACCCCTCCTCTCCTTCCTGACTGCCCCCCCCCGGGACTCCTGCCTCATCCAACCCCCCTTCTCCCTGTCCCCTGACTGCCCCCAGAACCCCTGCCCCTGACTGCCTCCCGCCGCCCCATCCAACCCCCCCTACTTCCTGACTGCCCCCCCCAGACTGCCCCCATTCAACCCCACCATTCCCCACCTTCTGACCGCCCCGACCCCTATCCACACCCACGGCCCCTGACCACCACCCCCCGAACTCCCCTGCCCTCTATCCAACACCCCCTGCTCCCTTACTGCGCTGCCTGGAACACTGGTGGCTGGCGTCGCAGCTCCACCAGGACAGGCAGCCGTGCCGTGCAGCACAGAGCACCGGATCAGGCTGGGCTCTGCAGCTGCGCTGCCCCAGTGAGCTGAGGCTGTGGGGAAGGAAGGACAGCGGGGGAGGGGCTGGGGGCTAGACCTCCTGGGCCAAGAGCTCAGGGGCCAGGCAGAACGGTCCCATGGGCCGGATGTGGTTTGCCCACCTCTGTACTAAAGCCATTATAAAGTCCGTGGGGCTCTGTGAAAGCAGAAGTCTGACAGTTCAGAGCAGACTGCACAACTGGGGCCTTGGGCCATGAAATTTTCAAAATAGGAACACAGGAACCGTTGTACCTGGTCAAGCCTGTGGTCCATCTAGTCCAGTATCGTGTCTCTGACAGTGGTCAGAATGCTTCAGAGGAATATGTAAGAAGCCTGACAGCAAGCGGGTATGATACAACCTGTTCCCTCCTAGTTAGAAACGTGTTTAAACCCTGCAACATGAGGTTTTTATCCCATTGCAAGCTCTTGTTTTGTATTAACTCTGGATATATTTGTTATTCATTCAATACATCCTGGAATCTTATTAAGTTCAAGACTGTACCTGAAACATTTCAAATAAAATTCAATGATTAAACTGCCAATACCCAAAGCAGAATTTTAGTAATTGCTTGTATTTTACAGAAATCAACCTGTTTAAAAAAAAAAAAAATCACTAGATTCACCAACATAGCTATTATTTCTTCCAAGCCTTTTGGTTAATGTCAAAAGGTGTGTTAATTTAGCGTCTGATACAATCTCAAAGATCTCAGGTTTTTTTCCCTGTATTTCACTTCTATGATACTAGGATCTGGAACAGCAAAGAAAAGCAATAACCTATTTTATCAATTAACAGTAAAAGAATCCAGAACAGATTGCTAACTTTGTTGTAGGTGACACTCAAGGAAACAAAAAAAAATATTGTTTTGAAAATGAAAAATGCCAGCTTTTAACTGATTAAGAGCTTTAATTTTTTATTAAGCATAACATATGTTTTCTTTGTAAATATATTAGTTTATGTTTTACAGTGCTATGCTCATTGCATTTAATAAAGCAAGTATACACAGAGCAATTGTTTTTTTCTGTGTATTTCACAAAACTATTCTGAGTGAACCAATTCAGCAAAGTCATTTGCATTTGGAGTATTTATAATAGGCTCTGTACTGAACAGCCTCCCTACCCTTATAATAAGCTTTCTTATTTCCCCAACCCCTGCTCTTTGTAAAAGATTCTGTTCTTTAATTCTTAACATTGCTTCAGTACTGATTAGCTTACTTTATATAACAACTTCGTTTCATGTATAGCAATAGAGCAAAACATACATCAAAATTATGGGCCAGATCTTCAACCGGTGTGAACAGGTGTAACTGCATTAAAACCAATGGAGTTGTGCTGATTTACACCAGCTCAGAATCTGATTCAAATACTTATCTTATTTCTGCTTTCCTTGAGTTACTAGGAAGAACCATGCAAACAGTTTTGTAATGTCATTTGTGAAAGAAAACTGTTGTAAAAGGAAAAAAAAGATGACAACAGAGTAACCACTACTTCAAGAAATATTGAGGTTTCATAGCTAGATTTTTTTTTCCAATTTCTACATTCTTGGAAGCAGAGGAACCAAAAATCTTTTAGCCAGTAACTTGGAATTACTCAAAATTCTCTTACTAACTACATCAATGTGCTCCTTTATCAATTTAGCAAATTAGCACTTACGGTGGTTTTAATATTTTAAAGTACAGCTTGTCATACAAATTAATTCAGGGCATTTGGGCTCTAAATAGTCTTCTCAGCACGACCTGTTACTAAAAGGGGCAGAGTAAAAAGATCTGCTTGCTCTTAAAGGGTGTTATCCAAAGCCCTTTGAAGTCAATGGATGGGAGTCTTTCTACTGATTTCAGTGCACTTTGAATCAAGCCCATGTATTTTATGCTATAATGCCATACAGAAAATAAATAAATAAATAAATAAATAAATAAATAGTACTTTTAATTTTATAAAAATTCTTCCAATTATTCTCTTAAACAGGGTTCAGAGTGTGGCTTCTCCTACATAAAACATATTAACACACCAATGGATGTAACAGAAAATCAATTTCCTATACATGGAATGTGGGTATTGAAGACCTGTTTTATATTTGCTCTGCCAGCACTATACAGCATGGGAATAATGTAAGGCAAATTTGTGTGGGACTAGTAATAACTCTGCACATTATTAAGACAGGCTGAGGCAAGACCCACAGCAGGAGGTAAGATTCTAGAAGATGATACCATACAAAGATGGCTGAGTAGATGAAGAAAGGGAAGTTTTGTGCTTCATTAAGACTGAAATAGTTTTCACATTAAACCGGTTAAGAGCACACAAACCAGAGAGATGGAAACATTGTTGAGGTTGCTCTTCTATGCAAGGTCACATTTGACTGACAAAGAGTAGGTTACCGTCATTAAAGAAGTGATACACACTAAAGCTTTAATCTTTCTTTTTCAACATATCACCAGTCTGCAATACCTTTTTAATAAGCTCTACTGTTCGATATTGCAGGGGGTGTTTACTTCGCATTTTCTCCTTCCAGCTCTTAGAAATGTTGTATTTCTTTAAGAACTATTTACCTAGTACGTTCAAGGTTATTGTGATATTGGATGTTCCAAAAGGGTTTCTTGCTTGGCATGTGAATGCTCCAGAATCATTAACTCCCACTGAACGGATGCTCAATGTTAATTTCTTTTCATATCCATAATCACCCATATTCTTGCTTTTGCTTTTAACAGTCTGTCGGTAAAAAACAATTAACATCTAAAATACTGTGTATGCAGCAGCCTTCCTAGATAAATTAAAAATAGAAGTAATTATAACTTCACTATATTAATATTCATAACTTTAAACCGGAATAATAAGCCTTCGTGACAAACCTGTCACTGGAACCTCTCCACACAAAACAACTACATGATCAATTCTCTGTGAAAAATAATGCTCTTCCCAAAGTTGCAGTCCCTTCCCCTTGTTCTTTATTGCCTCTCCTCCTCAAACCCCACTCCTACACCCTTAGTCTGTTGGGTTTCACTGGCCTAGCTCTCTCTAAATGAGAGTCCCATCTTATAGGATGCTGAGCACTCTCAACTCCAAATGGTTTCAATGGGAGCTACAGGCACATGACACTGTGCAATTAGATTTTATGGTCCTCAGGCAGGGGATCTACTCTGTTCACATGTCTGAAGAGTACCAGATAATTAGAAATGGGCCAACGCCACGAACTTCAAATCCAAATTTTCCCAAATATTTGTGTTTGTGTCAGTGGGCCAAGGCCAGTTCACTGGAGGTAATTTTCCAGCACCAGGAAAGATTCAGATTCTGCAGAAAGCAAACTTCCATAAAAATAAAAGGAGTACTCGTGGCACCTTAGAGACTAGCAAATTTATTTGAGCATAAGCTTTCGTGAGCTACAGCTCACTTCGTCGGATGCATTCAGTGGAAAATACAGTGGGGAGATTTATATACTGTGACAGGGTCAGGCCAGATGGCTATAGGAGAGTAATAGAAGGCAGATATATTAGCCCCAGGTTAAGTAGGTCCTTTTTCCCTGGGTAAGGTAACAGGGAAGGTTCCAGAACAATCAGGAACCTTCTGGAGACAATTAAGACAGGCTGATTAGAACACCTGCAGCCAATCAAGAAGCTGCTAGAATCAATTAAGGCAGGCTAATCAGGGCACCTGGGTTTAAAAAGGAGCTCACTTCAGTTTGTGGTGTGTGTGTGAGGAGCTGGGAGCAAGAGGCACTAGGAGCTGAGAGTGAGAACGCATACTGTTGGAGGACTGAGGAATACAAGCATCATCAGACACCAGGAGGAAGGTCCTATGGTGAGGATAAAGAAGGTGTTAGGAGGAGGCCATGAGAAAGTAGCCCAGGGAGTTGTAGCTGCTGCACAGCTGTTCCAGGAGGCACTCTAAACAGCTGCATACCACAGGGCCCTGGGCTGGAACCTGGAGTAGAGGGTGGGCCTGGGTTCCCCCCAAACCTCCCAACTCCTGGTCAGACACAGGAAGAATTGACCTGGACTGTGGATTCATGAAAATGGCCAAACTGAGGGCTGCTGTGAAGCTCCAAAGCGAGCAAATCCGCCAATAAGCTCAAGACCCACCAAGGTAGAGGAGGAACTTTGTCGCAATACATAGAGAACATGATTCTCTATGTATATAAATCTCCCCACTGTATTTTCCACTGAATGCATCCGATGAAGTGAGCTGTAGCTCACAAAAGCTTATGCTTTAAAGAAATTGGTTAGTCTCTAAGGTGCCACAAGTACTCCTTTTCTTTTTGCGAATACAGACTAACACGGCTGCTACTCTGAAACCTTCCATACAAATAACGTTTCTAGTCCTTCTGTGTGGAAACTAGATGAGACCTCCACATTGGATTTCACTTTGACATTGCTTGGAAGGTGAAGCTAGCACAGAATGTGGCTGCTGTACTGACGGTTGGTGCATCAGTCAAACAGCATGTAAAAAAACATTACCACAAAAGTTGCTCTGGCTCTCAGGTAGAGAGTAGTTCCAGTAAAGTTCCAGGTAGAGTTTAAGGTGCTAATTTTAAACTGCCAAGTCCTCACAGAGCTTGAGAAGAGGCACCACTTCTTTCTTGCATCTTTCTATCACAGCTGAGCAGCATGGAGCTCTCTCAACACACATGACAGGGAGCTGACAGTAGGTTGCTAAGTGAGGGGTTCTTAGCTTTGGAATACATTTCCCTCTTTGATCAGCAAGCATCTGGATTTCTTAACCTTCTGGGCAAACTGGAAAGCCATTTTTTTCTCAAACACTTAATATGTTGGGATTTCTGTCTAGGGGGTAAGCCTGGGAGTTGAAGAAAGATTTTAGGTGTGATCTTATGATATGGTTGGGTAGTAAGTGCTTTTAGTTTTTTGTGGCATATCTACTATTAAATTGGGATGACTTGTCATTTCAAATTAGACCAAAGCATAGTGTTGAATTATTTTTTTAGATGTTCTAATGAAAATGTTTTCATTAGGAGAGGTGCTAGAGATTTCCAGGTGTTTCATCCATTTAACACAGTTATGACTTCTGGCCTCTTTATCATTAATATTTTATACGTTAAGTCTGGAAGTGGTTGTTGAAAACAGATCTTCTACTGATTTTTCAAAAGCAGCAACAATAACAACTACTACTAGTGATCAGGGAAGCAGTGAACTTTTTTTACTTTGACCTATTCAGGCCAATATGCAATTCTGCCTCTATTTAAACTCATTAATGTTACGTATTCTAGCCATTCCAATACAAAATTTAATTTGACAGTCAATATTTTAAATGATTGCTTCCCCTGATATTTAACAAACAAGACTGAAAGGTCACACTTATTTGGTCCAAAATATTTTTCTTGTGGATTTTTCTTCATAAAAATGTAAACTAATATAGCATGAAAAAATGTGGTCAAGAAAAGATCCTGACCTTACTGCAATCAAACAAGAAAATAAAAGTGCTCAAATGCAAGATTTATAGTTAACCTTGGCAAGGAACCAAAAGCCCCATCTGCAAGTACCATACTGCCTACATGTTATTTAGGCTTTAACTCTTGAAGCTGTGAGCTGGGATTTCCCAATAGATATGCACTCAGTGAAAGAAACTCTGCCAGCATCAATGGATTAGTTAGGAATGGCATAGACCCTAGAGAGTCAGTATCCAGGCCTGAGGTTGTATGATTTATCTATCATTACAGTATCACAGAAGCTTTTTTTCTATACACACATGAACAGCAAATTATGTATTCCAGTCACTGCCATTAACAACAAAAGACCTACCAATTGACAGGGGATTGTATGCTGCAGGAGTAGTAGTCGGTCTTCTTACCAACAACAACCAGTTTGGGAACTTTAGGTACTTTTATAAACTATGGCCAAACTCTTCAATGCTACTGAGATCTTGCTGCTCCCGTTGAGATCAAAGGGATTTGTGGGTGCTCAGTAGTTCTGTATTTAGGTATGCCAATATAGGCTGATCTTCAGATTTAAGAGCCTAACCTCAGGTACCCAGGTTTGAAAACACTGGATATCTGGAAGCTGCTCTCCCCCTGGGCTGTGATCAATGATGCGCGTAGCCCACACAGAAAAGCAGGAGTGTGCCTGGTGCCCCATCTTTGGCATGCAGAGTGTTGTAAGGACAAGTCACAGTCCTGCCCTAAGTAAGGAAATGAGGTAAACTGAAATTGGCCAAATGTTACTTACTTGAGAAAAACACATACATATCTTCGCAGAAGTTTTATTTTCAAGGAATACAGACATAAATGCCTTTCTAAGGTCCGGTTGTTTTTTAGACTGTGTTTTAAAACTTAAATGATCTCACCGTGTTATTTTGAGGAATCCAATTAGCTGTCAACGAACTATCTACATCTCTTATTGTGCATGTAACTTCAAATTCTTCCCCTTCTTTGAGAAGCTGGCTGGGTTTGGATAAGGTGATAACAGGGAGTGTTTTGTGAACTGGAAAATAATTTATAAGTGCATTATTTTTCATTACATTCAGAGCTTCCAAGAGGGATAAAAATCAACAGTCATTAACCTTCCAACAAAATTCAGACCTCTTAGCGGCATTCAAATCTCTGTAATATATTAGACTAGTGTTTTCATGCTAAGTATATTTCCATTTTGTCCCCTTTTAAACTATACTTAAAGTTAGGAAACACTTAGATCTACTCAAGTCACATGGATAAATGCAAGTCACATGGATAAACGTGGATAGTATTTAACTATCAGTCAGGTAACTCATTCTATGACAATGATGAACCTGCTGAATTCTACAACTAAAACCAGTTAGAATTATGTCACTATGGAATTGCATGTTGAAATTAAATGCAATTTCTTAAATATAAAATGTCTACATGAATTTAGTGCTCTTGTAAAATGTCTAACTGAATGCCCTAGAAAACGAAAGTTCTCCACTTAGACAAAGAACAGGAACTGCACAGGGAATGACAGTGCTTGATTTTACCACACCACCCTGCCAATGGGCCTTAACTCTGCCTGAGATGGATGATCACAAAGGGGAGAATGTAGGTCTCCATCAAGTCTGACCAGCTTGCCAACTGAGATGGCTTTGGTGATGTGTTACTGACTTAGTAGGCTAGATACACAGCTGTTTTAAGTTGGTGTAGTTCTGCTGAACTCAATCAAGTAATGACAATTTACACTATCTGAGGATTGAGTACCTATGTATTTATCTGCAATATCTAAAGCCTTTCAATTTCCTCCTTTAATTTTCTCTTTTTTTTGTTGCTTCAACATTTTCCCTCAATCCTTCCTCTAAATTGTCTCTTGTACTATAGTATAATAATAACAGAATCATAGAAATATAGGGGTGGAAGGGACCATGAGAAGTCATCTAATCCAACCCTCTGTGCAGATGCAGAACCAAGTATACCTAGACTGTCCCTGATAGGTGTTCGTCCATTAAATACTTCTAACGTGAGGGATTCCACAGTCTACCTTACAAGGCTAGTCCAAAGATTAACTATCCTTATAGTTAGAAATTCTTCCAATTATCTAACCTAAATTTCTCTTGTTCCAAATAAGCCCCTTATTTCTTGTCCTACCTTCAGAGGACATGGAGAACAACTGATCACCATCCTCTTTGTAACAGCCCTTAACAAATTTTGAAAACTTATCAGGTCCCAGCTCAGTCTTTTTTTCTCAAGTCTAAATATGCTCGGTTTTTAAACCTTTCCTGATAGGTCAGGTTTTCTAAATCTTTGATCACTGTCGTTGCTCTACTCTGGACTCTCTCCAATTTGTCCACATCTTTCTTAAGATGTGGACACAATATATCAGCTGAGGCCTCAACAATGCCAAGTAGAGTTGGACGATTGCCTCCTGTGGCTTACATATGCCTGTTAATATACCCCAGAATGATACTAGCCTTTTTGGCAACTAATCACATATTTAACTCATACTCAATTTGAGATCCACCATAAACCCCAGATCGTTTTCAGTAGTACTATCACCTAGCCAGTTATTCCCCATTTTGCAGCTGTGCCTTTGATTTTTCCTTCCCAAGTGTAGTAATTTGCACTTGTTGTTATTGAATTTCATCTTGATGATTTCAGACCAATTCATTGATTTGTCAGGTCATTCTGAATTCTAATCCTGTCCTCCAAAGTGCTTGTAGTCCCTCCCAGCATGTTGTCATCTGAAAATTTTATAAGCATATTCTCCACCTCATTACCCAAGCCATTAATGAAAATACTGAATAGTAACGGACCCAGGACAGACCACTGTGGGACCCGATTAGGTAGGTCCCCCACAGTTTGACAGAGAACCATTGATAACTATTCTTGGAGTATGGTCTTTCAACCAATTCTGCACCTGTTTGCTTATGAGAATGTCATGCGGGACTATGTGAAAAGCTTTACTAAAAACCAAGATATATCACATCTACTGCTTCTCCCCAATCCACTAGAGCAGTAATCCTATCAAAGAAGGAAATTGGTTTGGTTTGGCATGATTTGTTCTTGGCAAATTCATGTTGGCTATTCCATATAATTCTATTATCATCTGGGTGCTTATAAACTGATTGTTTAATAATTTGTTCCAGTATGTTTCCAGTTATCAAACTCTAAAATTCCTGGGTTCTTTTTGTTCCCCTTTTGAAAGGTAGGTAGTATGTTTGACCTTCTCCAGTCCTCTGGGACGTTATCAATCTTACATGAGCTCTCAAAAATAATTGCTAACAATTCCAAGATTGCTTCAGCTAGTTCTTTAAGAACACTATGGTGAATTTCACCAGATTCTGCCAACTTGAATACATCAGACTTATCTAAATATTCTTTCACCTGTTCTTTCCCAATTTTGACTTGTATTTCTTCCCCCTTGTTAATAGAATACCTAGCTCTTATATAGAACTTTTCATATTTGACTTTTATGCCAGTGGAATTGAACTGTCCACTCCTGGACTACATTTGGATAATGTAAATGATGATACAAAAAAGGAGGAAGTGTTTTCCAGTGGTGAAAATGGCAGTCTGATATGAGGAGCTCTGGATTCTACTACTCCTGGTTCTACCACAGATTTGGAGAGAGAACTTGGGCAAGCTATTTCAACCTTAAAAAGATGTTGTGCACCTCAACTGTTAATTTATTTTAGGCGCTTTCATTAATTAGGCTTATACTTCCTTCTCTCCAAACTGATTTACAACAATTTGCTAACATACAACGTCATTAGAAGGTTAAATAAAAGATCTGTCTAAATGGGCTTAAAATTCAAGAGGGAGATCAGAGGTAAACAGTAACAAATGGCAGCTTAACCAGTGATGTCCCATTCAAAATTAGAGGACAAGATTTCTGTACCTACCTTTTTTTACCCATGAAGAAAATAAGATTGTTCCATTCCCTCCTTCCCCCACCACACAGCTTCTCTCTCTCTCTCTCTCTCACACACACCTTACTTCAGTTGTGAGAAACTGTATTTGTTAGCTTACTACATTTTGTTAACCAAAATGTATTATCAGGTCTTCCAATTTCAATTATATAGATAACAGTAAGGTGATAAGGTGTCCTAGTCTTCTGGTTTAGCAGGACAGTCCTATTCAAATCTACTGAATACTGTAAGTTTTGACAGAGCAAATGAATTAGAAAGCCAGCATCGAAGACGAGTGTCAGCACTGGACCAGGGCTCAGAAAAGCCTGGGTCCCCAAATTTCTTTTAGAATCCACAGAACTACCCAAAATCAGCAGGGATTTTGCCAAAACCTTTCTAAGATCCCCACAGTCAACCCATATGTGACACCTCTTCCCTTCTCCCTTCAAACACAAACACACACACACCCCTCTACCAAATTCCAGATCTGGAACAAGCTCCGAAGTCCCTGCAACCTATCCACCCAGCTACCAGAACCTCAAACAAGCACCTGTTTATGACTATATTTTAAAATGTATTCTGTTTTATTATATGAAAAAAATCTAGTAATCCTAAACTCGCATTATTAACTCAAACCTTTCTATGAAAAATAGTGATAAGTTCAAGATCCATTAGTGTTTCTTAGGAAAGTATTCGCAGCAGTGTTCTTCAATCTGTTTTGTTCAGATGAATGCCCATATGCATGCAGAGGGGAAAAAAGTGCATTTACCTGGCCTTACAATCAGGTATCTATTTTCTGAAGTTTTCTCAACTCCATTTTGTTTTGCCAAGCATTGGTAGCACCCTTTAAATGATCTTTGTACATTTTTTATAATGATTCCTTTCTGGGGATTGGCAATAAACGTCAAATTCTTGGGAAATGGTTTGCCACTACATAATTTCAAGGTGAAATTTGAAACATCTGGATCTGTCACTGGACACACCACAAGAGCATCACTGTCCTCTCTTACATAGATTGAAGGGTCAGAGTCATCAAGGAAAAGGATATGTGGATCTGTAAAGAAAACAAATGTGTTAAAAAGTCAGGAATTGTACAAGTTAAGGTTCCAAAAAACCAAGCTCTGCCAGATTGCGCAAAGAATACATTAAATTATACATTTTACTAATATTCTGAATACTGTATTAATTTAAGTTTATTAAGTTAACATTGCTAATAGAATTTTAGAAAACTTCCTTATTTTCTGACTGTGCACTATGCTGAGGTGCAGTAGTTCTAAAACTCAGTCACTTGAGAGCTTTGTGCAGGAAAAAAAAATCTTATTTTTTCTTTTATCTTTAAAGAGGGGAAATGATTATTTCCTTCTTGTCTAACTCAAAAAATGCCAGAATAGATTTTGCTCAGGCTATTAAAAAAATCACCTATGAGCTGAGATCAGGTCTATCAAGTTTCATGCCCAGAAGGAGAATTTCTGAGAAATGTATGATCAAGTGAAAGTTGAACTGTAACCTCAATTATAATTTTCACTTCTAAAAAAGACAATCTAAATGAACACATATTGCTACCAGAGGAAATAGCAAAGTTAAAACTTCTCTCTCCCTGAAAATATTGGGGGTATTTACATAAGCATCTGGTTAATCCACAGTATTGAAAAATTATGATGTAGTTATTCTGTATGACTGCTTACAATTTGTCATGTCAGTCAATCTACAGTACAGTAATATCTAATCTATTAAGTATTTTTATAACCAAAGTTGAAGTCCATGCTAGCTGCTAATTTTAAAATACTAATAATTTGCTCAACAATATTGAAAACCAAAAAATTAAGAGATTTCACAATGACTGTCAAAGTTTATCTATGCCCCAGGCTACAGTTTACATTGGAGGAGTAGAATTAGAACAAGTTTTGCTCATTTTATTTAAGTTGGTCTTCATGTAACTTATACATCCACTATCCTGAAATCACTACAGGAACTTAAGAACTAGCACCAGAAAATAGAGACCCACAATGAGGATAGGAAGAAGAAAACAAGAGCATAGCATATTGTTTAACCAAAACAAGAATGAATAGCACATTTCAAGCTTGTTTTACTTATACTGTATACTTTAAAGAACTGTAGCCTAGAGAACTTTCCAGTCAGAGATGGAGTCAGCTGAGGACAGAACATCTAATCTGCAACATTCTGTGGAAGAATAAAGTTACATTGAGCTCACAGGCCTAGTTGCAATATGAAGACATAGCATTAACTGTGCTTCTTTTCAAGTGGCAGAAACCCCCCAAAATTGAACGCAAAAGCAGCTCAGGCCAAGACCCTTACTGTAGGCTTAATGTCTTGCACCAAGAGTTTAATGGCTTCCAAATAAGATGGTAGCATACAGAGAAGCACTGAATCCCTCCAAAACCAGAAGACAATCTCAATGAACTCAAGAATAATCCATGCTGGCAAAGGCTTAAACAATCCGTTTCCTCCTACTCAACTTCATCCTGGCTGGGTTCAGGTGCAGGAGGGTTCCCTAGGAAAAAGAGGTCCTTGGATGTGTGATAAGTGAAGTAACAGCTGGTTCACAGACAGCTGGAATTGGTGTCAAAGCCAGGGTTGAAGTGAGCAGAATTACCAAGGCTTGATCCTGTACAATTTTCCTAGATCATTCTGGAAATGGGGAGGGAAAGACGGGATGGCACAAATCAATTTGTCTAAAGGGAATGAAGACATCTAAAAGGATTACACATATACTTTCCTCACTCCCCCATCTCATCCCACCGACATCTTGGGCAGTACTCCTGCTCCTCCAACACAAAATGAGTTGCTTATAATTGTATTCACCCAGCTTGCCTTTTATATCAAAGTGTCTGAGATGATTGTCCTCCATTTTATTTACCTAGAAGGGGTTAATAATTGCCTCCATCTAGACAATGGAGTTGCAAGTTCCCTGCTTCTACATGTTTAAATAGGTGGTCATTGTCCTGTTGTCTATCAACACTGCATGATTTCTGATCAACGAATAAAGAGTGTGTGCCCTGAATGACCCAAGCTCTGAAAGACAGATGATTAGTCTATATTACCCTCTGCCTTTGAAGGCTGGAATACCAGCTATAGAAATCCTGATGGTGAAATTGTGATGTCTATATCCACCATTGTAGCAAACAGAGGACTTTTTTGGAGACATTACCACATTGTTCATGTTGTCCTATGCATTCTAACTGTGTAAAAGGAAAGCCTGATAGTGTTTCATGTAGAGTTGAATGCTCTGTACTGTCCTTATGTCTGCATAGGATATCATCAAGCCCAGGATTTGAAGGGCATGCCACACAACGCTGCAGGAACATGACATGGCTTGAAAAAATAATTTGTTTTACCTCCAGAAGCCTATTTGTCCCAGGTGAGTTAGGAATTTGACAAAGGGGTTAACCAAGTCTTGTGTGTTTGCCAGAAAGCTTCTCTGATAATTCATTGCAAAACCATGTTCATTTGACAGCACTGGTTTGCTATCTTTCATTCTGAGGTGAAGAATATCCCACTAGTAGGTCATTCTTGTAATGGGAAATATGAATGCCTTCCTCATCAAAGTTGGTTATGATAGCTACCATGAGGTTTAAGAAAATCTGTGTGATAGATAAAGCTCTAATGTGTCCATCACATACTGGCATTGGCATGTCTGACTTCATTTGTCATGATCCATGAGAAACAAAAGTATGACTTGCTCTGAGGAAGAAACAAGAGAATGTCCCCAGTGCTAGAGAACATTTGAATGGCCTCCAAGGATTCCAGGTTACTGGATGGATAAGATGGTAGGGAGAAAGCTGGTATGGAACTGGAGAGATGGCAAAGTCCAGCACTACCACTGAACTTTTGGTCTCAGACAGCTGATGGTTTGAAGGCAGATTGTGAGTGGGTGGAATGAAGAATAAATCTGTTCATACACAGGTCATAAGGTCTAAGGGAACCCAACATAGTATGTTCTTACAAAGTCTACATGCATTTCTTGGGAAGGGGGGTTCCAGAGTTTTAGGTTAGCTTTTTGGTCAGGTCAGCTGGATGGTTAGGCCTTGTCCTGGAATTGTGAAGTGAAGAAAAGGAAGAAATTTATCCATGAAAGAAGTATGGCTATTCTGAGGACTTGGTAGCTTTGCATTTCTTCAGAAACGCCACAGGGCCACATAGACTACCTTTGAGAATATTCCATCTGGAGAAAATCCCCTGCCAGGCTATGCTGGCTTCTCTGTCCTTGTGAAGCAGTTCCAGAAGGGATTACCAGGCCCCTAAGCAACTTCCCTCACCTCTCCCAGGGACTGCTGGCTGGAGGTGGAGAAAGAGAAACACTTGTTGCAATAGGAAAGGCCACACACATACACACAAAAAACCCCCACCAACAGGAAAAGAGGGCAGCCTGAGCCACATGGGCTCAGGCAAGAGAATGGGTTGCCCTACAAATCAGCGGAGTCAGCCCACTTGAGGCACATAAATTGGCAAAGTTGGCTGAGAGCCAGTGAGGCCATCTGTCAGAATCCAACAAGTCACAGAAGGGAGGAAAACCAGAGGAAAAGACAGAGGTGGGTAAAAGGCAATAGCAGTTCAAGAAAAAGTATCACAAGACAGGCAGGTACCCACTATTGAAAGGTGTACAAGAGTTAGTCAGAACTGCCTGAACTAAAACAGAGGCTGCATGCAAGATGATTCTTTGTTACCCACTGGCTTATACAAAGGAGCGTTTAGGTACTAACATTTGTAACAAACTGCCTCAGTAAGCCAGAGGGTGGGGTCAAACCTTTAGTGACTACAGACTAGTGGATGTAAAGAATAATAACTTTTAAAATTCTATAAAGAATAAAATTAAGGAAGAAATAAGTTTTTTGCTCTCTGTATGGAACAACCCACCCAAATGGTTTTAGTTCATTTTTTTAAAATGGTATCCAAATTCTCCTTCCAGAAGCCAAGTTTTTGCATATAACAGTGAAGATTTATATGGAAACGCTACTGAAAACTTCCTGTGACTACAATGACCCTAGCAAGCATCGTCTAATGTAAATATCTAACTTCTCCCTGTATGTGTTACACCATTTCTCATCCCCTGGCGTTACTGAACATTGCTGAAATATGTTGCGTTATTTTGAATATATTAAGTTCCTGCTAGGACTATTTATTATTATTATTATTATTATTATTTTTATTTTGGCTTAAGTCTTTTCTTTACCTGAGCTTACCAGACAATCCAAGTCTATGATTGTAGTGTATCATAAAGGACCATTGTCCGACCTCCTGCACATGCCAAGCCACAGAACCTAACCCATCCACTCCTGTAATAGACTCATAACCTTCGGCTGAGTTACTGCAGTCCTCAAATCGTGATTTACAGACTGTAGTAGCTCAGAGCCCTACCTATCTAGCGTCCCATCTCTGGCCATGGATTCCTCATGAATTTGGAATACAATTTAAACAGCTTTACTACAGTTTCCGAGTACTCATACGCAAAGGGACACACCAGACTCCAATTATGTGCTTTGGAAGGGAAGAAGGGGAAAAATACACATACAAATTTACCTTTAACAAAAACATAAATGGAGGTGTTCAAACTCTCTTTGTTTTTGCATATGTATCTGCCTGTGTCTTTGGCTGATGCATTTTTTATGTACCACTCCTTATTATTGAAATGTCTTGGTTTTCCTGAAGAGTCTGAGTTCTGAAAATCCCAAGTCACTGGACCATCATCGTTGCATCTCAGTCTTACTTCTTGTCCGCTATTCACAACTAAGGAAGATTTTTCTGGAGTAATAGAAGGTATTGTACCACCTGGCAGAGAGACAAAATGCAGTATACATTGCTATATTTATTTGTCTTGTTTTAACAAATGAAAATATTTACCTCATCATTTAAGTATAATTTTAGATTTTGTGCCTTAAAAAATACAAAGTATTACACTTCATTAATTCTACAAGTTTCTGTAGACAGCTCATAACTAAAGACCCCGGCCCATATGCACAGAGCGTGCAGCCACTGCAGATGGAAACTGGGTTAAATAAATAGTCTGGAAACTAGTTCCAGCTAAAACAGTTTCTGTCATGGTTTGGCTTGTCAATAGGGACAGAGCAAACAATTTTAACATGAAACTACATTTGTAAACTTGATTCTACCATGATTTGGTTTCAAGAGCCAAAAGATGACCTCTGATGGTATTTTTAATTGAGTGTTGTCAAGATTTAAACTCTCTTTGCCCAGTATTTATTACTGTTTTAGCTGCTTTGCAATAGGAACTGCAACTACATCTATTCTGTATGTATATGGCTTCAGTGTAAAGTTTACAATACATTTATTTTCTTTGATGAAATACTAATTTGTAACCTCTTATAGAAGTAAGTACTCAATATAATGCAGGTATTCCTACACCTCCTGTTGCTTGCAACATTAGAGGAACTGTTTTCTTCTAGTAGAGCAAGCCCCCTCAAGTCACAAAAGTATCATCTCTTTCACTGCACATACCCTGGTCTACCCTGATTGCAGCTTTAAAAGGGGTTCTGAGAAAGTATTGCTATGCAAACTATTATCCCCCAAATGTAAAATGTAAAACATTTTCCCACCCAAAAACCAACCAAGAGCATATTAAGGCCTGTCTGTCTAAAATGTATTTAAATAAGCCAAATAGTTTTTTGCTAAGCTAGCATATCCCATATTTCAGCCTAAAGAAATTCAAAATGAGTTTAGAAAATGGGAGTTCCTATGGGGAATGAAGACAAACTCTTACTAATGCTGACCTGTCTGAACCACACATATCATATTAAATTTATGCAAATTATGCCGAGGTCTTGTGACAGCAATCTATGCCTACCCTGACACCCTAAAGAATATGTATTTAGTCAGGTGAATGACCATCTGTTTATCTCATGATAACTGTCCATACATTAAAATATATTTAAAAAAATTCAGCCAGACTTGATGACCAATAGGCACATATACTGGTAGAAATATACTGCAGTTGGCGATACAATGTCCATTAGTTTTCTTTCAAAAACACACACAATTCTGATGTGGTGAATTTCCCTACCAATAGGGACAATACCACAAGTTCAATCAAAACACTCTATAATTAGTTTGGACCCGATTATATTCCAGCCTTAATTCATTTATCTCTCAGCTTTAGTGGCTCTTAAGGGTATATAAATGGATTAAGATCAAGTCAGATAAATTCTCCTGTTGCTGAGAAATCCAAAAACAATGGAAGAGTATAAGGGAAAGAATGAAGGTCAGAACTCCTTCAGATTTTAACTATTTTGTTTGCAGGCTGGATTTCTGGACTGAGATCGCTCTGTCATTGCTGATTAAAGGCATTTATCACTGCTCAACTAGAAAGATAAACATTTTCTATAATCCATATGAAGATCTTCAATCCATACATACAGAAATAGCAGAATTGGTATGAAGTATCTTAAAATATAATCATGTCCACTTCCAACAAAGAGGCAGACAACATTGCTGCACAGCCATACTCCATGTTCATGGCTCTGCCATACTTAGTCTGCTTTGACTATTGCATATAATATTTTAAGTCAGGAGTTCAAAGTCTACTATGACAGGTTTCAGAGTAACAGCCGTGTTAGTCTGTATTCGCAAAAAGAAAAGGAGTACTTGTGGCACCTTAGAGACTAACCAATTTATTTGAGCATAAGCTTTCGTGAGCTACAGTTCACTTCATCGGATGCATACTGTGGAAAATACAGAAGATGTTCTTATACATACAAACCATGAAAAAATGGGTGTTTACCACTACAAAAGGTTTTCTCTCCCCCCACCCCACTCTCCTGCTGGTAATAGCTTATCTAAAGCGATCACTCTCCTTACAATGTGTATGGTAATCAAGGTGGGCCATTTCCAGCACAAATCCAGGGTTTAACAAGAACGTCTGGGGGGGGGGGGGGGGAGGAAACAAGGGGAAATAGGTTACCTTGCATAATGACTTAGCCACTCCCAGTCTCTATTCAAGCCTAAGTTAATTGTATCTAATTTGCAAATGAATTCCAATTCAACAGTCTCTCGCTGGAGTCTGGTTTTGAAGTTTTTCTGTTGTAATATCGCAACTTTCGTGTCTGTAATCGCGTGACCAGAGAGATTGAAGTGTTCTCCGACTGGTTTATGAATGTTATAATTCTTGACATCTGATTTGTGTCCATTTATTCTTTTACGTAGAGACTGTCCAGTTTGACCAATGTACATGGCAGAGGGGAATTGCTGGCACATGATGGCATATATCACATTGGTGGATGTACAGGTGAACGAGCCTCTGATAGTGTGGCTGATGTTATTAGGCCCTGTGATGGTGTCCCCTGAATAGATATGTGGGCACAGTTGGCTACGGGCTTTGTTGCAAGGATAGGTTCCTGGGTTAGTGGTTCTGTTGTGTGGTATGTGGTTGCTAGTAAGTATTCGCTTCAGGTTGGGGGCTGTCTGTAGGCAAGGACTGGCCTGTCTCCCAAGATTTGTGAGAGTGTTGGGTCACCCTTCAGGATAGGTTGTAGATCCTTAATAATGCGTTGGAGGGGTTTTAGTTGGGGGCTGAAGGTGACGGCTAGTGGCGTTCTGTTGTTTTCTTTGTTGGGCCTGTCCTGTAGTAGGTGACTTCTGGGAACTCTTCTGGCTCTGTCAATCTGTTTCTTCACTTCCGCAGGGGGGTATTATAGTTGTAAGAATGCTTGATAGAGATCTTGTAGGTGTTTGTCTCTGTCTGAGGGGTTGGAGCAAATGTGGTTGTATCACAGAGCTTGGCTGTAGACAATGGATCGTGTGGTGTGGTCTGGGTGAAAGCTGGAGGCATGTAGGTAGGAATAGCGGTCAGTAGGTTTCCGGTATAGGGTGGTGTTTATGTAACCATCGTTTATTAGCACTGTAGTGTCCAGGAAGTGGATCTCTTGTGTGGACTGGACCAGGCTGAGGTTGATGGTGGGATGGAAATTGTTGAAATCATGGTGGAATTCCTCAAGGGCTTCTTTTCCGTGGGTCCAGATGATGAAGATGTCATCAATATAGCGCAAGTAGAGTAGGGGGGTTAGGGGACGAGAGCTGAGGAAGCGTTGTTCTAAGTCAGCCATAAAAATGTTGGCATACTGTGGGGCCATGCGGGTACCCATAGCAGTGCCGCTGATTTGAAGGTATACATTGTCCCCAAATGTAAAATAGTTATGGGTAAGGACAAAGTCACAAAGTTCAGCCACCAGGTTAGCTGTGACATTATCGGCGATAGTGTTCTTGATGGCTTGTAGTCCATCTTTGTGTGGAATGTTGGTGTAGAGGGCTTCTACATCCATAGTGGCCAGGATGGTGTTATCAGGAAGATCACCGATGGATTGTAGTTTCCTCAGGAAGTCAGTGGTGTCTCAAAGGTAGCTGGGAGTGCTGGTAGCGTAGGGCCTGAGGAGGGAGTCTACATAGCCAGACAATCCTGCTGTCGGGGTGCCAATGCCTGAGATGATGGGGCGCCCAGGATTTCCAGGTTTATGGATCTTGGGTAGCAGATAGAATATCCCAGGTCGGGGCTCCAGGGGTGTGTCTGTGCGGATTTGATCTTGTGCTTTTTCAGGGAGTTTCTTGAGCAAATGCTGTAGTTTCCTTTGGTAACTCTCAGTGGGATCAGAGGGTAATGGCTTGTAGAAAGTGGTGTTGGAGAGCTGCCGAGCAGCCTCTTGTTCATATTCCGACCTATTCAGGATGACAACAGCACCTCCTTTGTCAGCCTTTTTGATTATGATGTCAGAGTTGTTTCTGAGGCTGTGGATGGCATTGTGTTCTGCACGGCTGAGGTTGTGGGGCAAGTGATGCTGCTTTTCCACAATTTCAGCCCGTGCACGTCGGCGGAAGCACTCTATGTAGAAGTCCAGTCTACTGTCTCGGCCTTCAGGAGGGGTCCACCTAGAATCCTTCTTTTTGTAGTGTTGGTAGGGAGGTCTCTGTGGATTAATATGTTGTTCAGAGGTGTGTTGGATATATTCCTTGAGTCGGAGACGTCGAAAATAGGATTCTAGGTCACCACAGAACTGTATCATGTTCGTGGGGGTGGAGGGGCAGAAGGAGAGGCCCCGAGATAGGACAGCTGCTTCTGCTGTCTACTATGTTTACAGTAGGCTCCCATCTTGCGCCTCCGACAAGCTGCTGAACACACTCAGCTTCCAGCAGGTACTGAGACACAGGACCTGTCCCAATGTTTACAGCAAAGCCTGTATGTCCAGTGTAGCAATGTAAGTTTCATGTGCTGGGGTTGGGGGGGAAGGAAAGGAGCAGTGGTAACAAACATACGATAGCATTTAGAAAGCAAAAATCCATGATTTATGAATGCTCCAGTAACAGACGATCTACATTTCAGGGCATTGAAAATGTAGGACAATTATTTCTAAGCAACATAGAATAACAGGCTTCTGCCCCAAAGTTTTTACGACCTAAATTAAACTTAACGTACTGAGTGATGTCATCAAACTAAGGATCTGATCCAAAGCTCATTGAAATCAATGGCAAGGCATTGCATGTGCATCTGTTACGGAAGGGAGTTGGAGAATGAGGGTTATAAAAGTGAAAGAAAACAAGATATGCTTAGTATTACGTATCTAAAAATCTCTGATCCTTAAAGAAAAGAAGACTAATTAATGTAAAGTAGTATGGTTTATAGGTAGTAAGTGGGATGAAGGCTGGGTGTGTATGTCTCTGGGAAGAGTGATTAAGTGATGGAAGCCTGAAGATTTTTTTTCAACAGTTTCTGATCCCCCTAATCCCAAACAGATTGTATACACCTTTTTAACATCAGAAACAGGACTATGCCTACAGTTGGTTTTGAACAGAGCTGGGGCACATGTAGGAGTAAACGACAGACACATGAAATTAGTGTTCCATAGCTAAACAGTCACTTTCACCCATCCTGATTGCCTTAGTTTATCAAAGCTTGTTTAATTATTAGAATGCTGGGATCAACTGTGAGAAATACTGTTTATTGAAAAAAAGAACTGAAGTACCCTGGAAAAGACTTTGTAAGCCACAAATTTGCGGGGTGGGGTATTTGGCAATAGTGACTGCTGCAACAGAAGGGAGAGCTGGAAAATAGGGCTGAAGGAATTAGAGAATGATACGGCTCTAGAGAATACTGATGGAGAGAGAGATAATAATCGCAAGTCAAAATGGAGGGATCCTACAAAGATCAGGAGATGTAAAAACAAAAAAAGCTTTGCTTCTGGAGCAAGTAACAGTGGAAAAATCTTAAGTGTGGAATCTTGATGGATTCTTGTTAGCTTCAAGCCATTTGAGCTGTAGTGCTTGTGTGACAGGGAAAGGCACTGACAGGTGGAAATTTACATCATGTTCGTAAGCACCTTCGTGTTGCCCCAAGCTGCCAACCACATCAAAGAGATTAGATTGCAGTTGAAGAATGAGACTAGGAGTCAGGAGATCTGGGTTCTACTCCTAGCTCTGACACGGGCTTCCTGTGTAACCTGGTCCCAATCACTGAACCTTTCTGTGCCTCAGTTTCCCCCTTGCCATACAATTATCAAATATTAACGGAATTGGAAGTTTATAGCAGGTCTGCAACGCACAAAAGTGACCAGGGTACACTTTCAGAAGTGATTCTTAGAAAATCTGTTTGAGAAGATTCAGCCAAAAACACCATCAGGAATATAACTTAGTTGAGCTTTACAGTAGAACCAATATCATGTGAAAGACATTAACTGAAATGTAATACACATTTCAATATACAGATTCCTATTATCCTAATTTTCTTACAATTATGTTATCTTTTACTTCAAAAGACATGTCGCTGGCAAGACAAAGGAAGCTGAGAGACTAAAGGAGTTTACAAGTGGACGGAGACAAGGAGGTAGGGTGTTGGTTCTCCCTCCCCCCCCCCCCCCCCGCCCTTTAACTTGCAAGTAGTCTACAAGGAAGAACCTGCATTGGGAGGAAAATGGCATGTTGCCAACACCACTACTAACTCTTCCTCTGCCTGCTCCTGAGGGAGCCCCCACACCAGCCAGGCATACTGACCCTGGAGGCTTCCACCCAGGTCCTGGTCTTGACTTGCTGGGAATGAGGCCTGCACATGCCCGCCGACAAAAGCTAGGCAAGGAGATCACCCCAGTGAGAGAGGTGTCTGTTGGTGGAGTCCCTCAGGAAGCAGGCAAGAGAGCTGCAAAAAGAGGTAGCTTGTCTAAATATCCCCTGGGACACAAGGATTTCATCACCAGGATGCACAGAGGATGCTAGCCAACTACAGCAGCACAAGAGGAAGGAGAACCAGCTGCTCTATGAGGAGGAAACTGGCTTCTGACCACTTGGGGAGTAGACAGTGCTCCACCCTCCACCCAGGTTCCCCATCCATCATGGTCAAGCACCAGTATAATATACTGGAAACAGGTGGGGAGGGGCAGACCCCAATGTCTGAAGAGGAGGAGCCACCAGCCCCAAGACTGGGACACTAACAGCCACTGCACCAAAAGGAAGAGGCATAGAGTGCTGGTGGTCAGGGACTCCCTTCTGAGGGGAATGGAGGCATCCATTTACTGTCCTGACAAAGTCCTGGGAGGTGTGCTACCTGCCTGAAGCCCACATCTAAGCCATTACAAAAAGGTTCTCGAGGCTCATCTGTCCCTCTGACCACTACCCCATGCTGCTCACTCATCCCAGTGGGCACTAATGACACTGCCAGGTATGACCCTGAGTAGTTCAGCAGTGACTACAGGGCTCTGGGAGCAAGGGTGAAGGAGTTGGGGGTTCAGGTGGTGTTCTTGTCCATCCTCCCAGTTGAGGGTAAGGGCCCAGGCTGGGATACATTTATTCCAGAGATGAATGCCTGATTGTGCAGATGTGTTATTGGAAGGGCTTTCACTTCCTTGACCATGAGATGCTGTTTTCAGGAAGGAGGACTGGGAAGAGATCGGATGCAGGGGTGCCATTTAGAGGGCGCATGGGGGGGCTTCTGCTTCCCCTCCACCGCCCTCCCCGAGTTTTGGCACATGTCCTAGCTCTAGTGTGGAATGTGACTTCTCCAGAGAAGCGGTGCTGCTCCCAGCTTGTGTCCCTGGGGCAGGGAGTCAGTGTTTTCTTTACAAACAGAGATAGGGTGATTAAGATAAGAAAGGGCTAGAAATTAAAGTTAAATGAGCCTGTAAAACAGGAATCCCTCTGTGGGGGAGGGCACCATCACTGCAGATCGGAGTGCCTCACAGTGTCTAACCTATTTCTTCACACAGCCCCTTGGTGAGGTAGAGCAGTGCTGTTATCCCCATTATACAGTTGGAGCACTGAGGCACAGAGAGAATAAGGGCCAGGTTTTCAAAAGTATTTAGGCACCTAGTGAGATTTTCAAAAATGCTTAGAAGGTTAGATGTTTTGTAAACCTCACTAGATGCCTAGCTGCATCTTTGGGTCCCTAAAAGCCTTTTGAAACAATGTCCCTAAGGCACTGGTCTGAGGTCATAGAGGAAGTCCATGGGGGGGGGGGGTGTAGAACCCAGCTCTCTCAGGCTGGTCCAATGGATAGGGAACTAGCCCCATCTTGACATCTGATTTGTGTCCATTTATTCTTTTGCGTAGAGACTGTCCAGTTTGGCCAAAGAATAAATGGACACAAATCACACGTCGAGAATTATAACATTCAAAAAACAGTTGGAGAACACTTCAACCACCCTGGACACTCAATAACAGACTTAAAAGTGGCAATTCTTCAACAAAAATACTTCAAAAACAGACTCCAACAAGAAACTGCAGAACTGGAATTAATTTGCAAACTAGACACCATCAAATTAGGCCTGAATAAAGACTGGGAGTGGATGAGTCACTACAAGAACTAAAAAATTTCCCCCTACTGTTACTCACACCTTCTTATCAACTCTTTGAAATGAGCCACTCTGATTATCACTACAAAAGTGATTTTTCGTCCTGTTGATAATAGCTCACTTTATTTGAATTGTGTCGACCCTCCGCTTGATAAGGCAACTCCCATCTTCTCATGTACTGTTATATATCCTCCTACTGTATTTTCCACTCCATACATCTGATGAAGTGGGCTTTAGCCCACAAAAGTTTACGCCCAAATAAATTTGTTAGTCTCTAAGGTGCCACTAGTACTCCTCGTTGTTTTTGCTGATACAGACTAACACGGCTACCACTCTGAAACCTTATAATTATTGTTTTTCTTGGACCCCAGCTCCTGGGGTCAAGTGGATATCTGATGATTTCAGCCTTCATTCTTAAAGAAAAGGTACGTTGCTAGCCCTTGTGGCTGTGGAGAAGCTTCACAATGTGACCCCAGTGCACCCTAAAGGCTTAAAAGGCAGAAGGCAAATAAAAAGAACATCACATCTATTATTTTTACATAATCTCATGATTTTTAAGTGAATCCCATGATTTTTGCTGAGCCTGACTCGGGATTTTTGAACATTCGGGGTTGGTACTACTGTGAAAGTGACTTGAAAAAGTGTCAGTTTCACTTCTGTTTAAAGTCAATTTTTAGTCTATTATTTGTACCATGGTAACACTCCTAGAGCCCAAGGCAGGTGCAGCATAAACTCACAGGGCCTTGCCCTCGTAGGATGTTTCCAGTAATTAAATGATCTATTCCAAGCTTGGTGAACTGCAAAAATTAAGCACCCTAAATGACAGAAAGTAATCTAGATTTTTCTACAGTTGTTTCAAGTGTTGTATTCAAGAGTAAGAATATACATTAAAATTTTAAATCTACTTAGTGTCTTAAGTTACTTGATGCAAGATATCAGAACATGTTAGTATTAGAGCTCAATGGGTCTAATATTTATTTAATTCTCTTTCTTTATATAGAAATTAGATAAAGTGCTCCTGTCAGCTAATTTCTAAGTTATTATCTGAAAAAAAAACCCTAGTTTTCAGGTGCCTAAGTAGTCCCTGGAATCAAAGTTAAAATCATCCCCTTCCCCCCAACCCCCAAATGTGAAATGGCACCCCTGAAGAGATGGAGTCCACTTACCTAAGACGGGAAAGAGCATCTTCACACATCAACTCATTAAACTAGTGAGGAGGGTTTACTAGGTTCAAACGGAGCAGGTGACAAAAGCCCACAGGTTAACATAAAAAAAAGCAAAGTTAACACAGGGTTAGATGTTTGGAGGGACAAGGAAAATTCAGATAGGGTCATATGAGTAAGAAGAGAGAAATCAGTAGGAGAATCTGCTCAACATCTTAGAGGTCTATACAGAAATGCAACAGGAAAAATTGGAAGTATTAGTACTTAAGCTAAGTTATCACTTAATTGGCATCACAGAGAGTTGGTGAGATAAATCTTATGACTGGAATATTGATATAGAGGGGTATAGGGTGTTCGGTAAGTACAAGCAGCGAAAAAAGGAAGGCAGTGTTGTGCTATACATCAAAAATATATACACTTGTTCATTAATGATCTGGAGGATGGTGTGGACTGCAGCCTCAGCAAGTTTGCAGATGACATTAAACTGGGAGGAGTGGTAGATACGCTGGAGGGTAGGGATAGGATACAGAGGGACCTAGACAAATTAGAGGACTGGGCCAAAAGAAATCTGATGAGGTTCAACAAAGACAAGTGCAGAGTCCTGCACTTAGGACAGAAAAACTCCATGCACTGCTACAGACTAGGGACCGAATGGCTAGGCAGCAGTTCTGCAGAAAAGGACCTAGGGGTTACAGTGGACGAGAAGCTGGATATGAGTCAACAGTGTGTCCTTGTTGCCAACAAGGCCAATGGCATTTAGGGCTGTATAAGTAGGGGCATTGCCAGCAGATCGAGGGACGTGATCATTCCCCTCTAGTGAACATTGGTGAGGCCTCATCTGGAGTACTGTGTCCAGTTTTGGGCCCCACACTACAAGAAGGATGTGGAAAAATTGGAAAGCGTCCAGCGGAGGGCAACAAATATGATTAGGGGACTGGAACACATGACTTATGAGGAGAGGCTGAGGGAACTGGGATTGTTTAATCTGCAGAAGAGAAGAATGAGGGGGGATTTGATAGCTGCTTTCAACTACCTGAAAGGGGGTTCCAAAGAGGATGGCTCTAGACTGTTCTCAGTGGTAGCAGATGACAGAACAAGGAGTAATGGTCTCAAGTTGCAGTGGGGGAGGTTTAGGTTGGATATTAGGAAAAACTTTTTCACTAGGAGGGTGGTGAAGCACTGGAATGCATTACCTAGGGAGAGGATGGAATCTCCTTCCTTTGAGGTTTTCAAGGTCAGGCTTGACAAAGCCCTGGCTGGGACGATTTAGTTGGGGATTGGCCCTGCTTTGAGCAGGGGGTTGGACTAGATGACCTCCTGAGGTCCCTTCCAACCCTGATATTCTATGATTCTAAGGCAGGAGTTCTCAACCTTTTTCTTTCTGAGGCTCCCCAAAATACTGTAAAAACTCCACAGCCCACCTGTGCCACAACAACTGTTTTCCTGCATATAAAAACCAGGGCTGTCATTAAGGGGTAGCAAGCAGGGCAATTGCACCATGCCACAGGGGGCACCACAAAGCTAAGTTGCTCAAGCTTTGGCTTCAGCCCCGGGTGGTGGGGCTCGGGACCCTGGGTTGCAGTCCTGCGCAGCAGGGTTTTGGCTTTCTGCCCAGGCCCTAGCGAGTCTAATGCTGGCCATACTTCAGGGGACCACCCTGGTTGAGAACCACTCTTCTAAGGTCTAGAAGGAGGTGAGAAGCAGACTAGTTGAAAGTTGCTGAGTAAAGATAAAAGAGAAAAAATAGGGGTATGTAGGGATCTATTATAGACAATCAAATCAGTAAGAGGAGCCAGATGATGCATTTCTAAAACAAACAATAGAAATATCCAAAACACAAGACCTGGTAGTAGTGGGAGACTTTAACTACTCAGACGTCTGTTGGAAAAATAATATGGCAAGACACAAAATGTCCAATAGGTTATTGGAGTGTGTTGGGAACAACTATTTGTTTCAGAAGATAGAGGAAGCAACCAGGGAAGCAGCCATTTTAAGGTATGTCTACACTGCAAAAAACAGACGAACAAAAAAAAAACCCTAGCAGCAAATCTCAGAGCCCAGGTCAACTGACTCAGGATCGTGCTATCGGGCTAAAAATAGCTGTGCAGACATTTGAGCTTGGTTCGGAGCCTGGGCTCTGAGACTCTCCCCCCTCACTGCTATTATAGTCCCATAGCATGATCCCCAGAAGCCCAAGTCAGTTGACCTGGACTCTGAAACTCATTGCCATGGGTCATCTTTTTTTTTTTTTGTTTGCAGTGCAGACATACCCCTAAACTTCATTCTGATAAAGAGGGAAAAATTGGTTGCAAATCTGCAGGTGGAACGCCATTTCGGGGTAAATGATCATGAAATGGTAGATTTCACTGTTCTAAGGAAAGAAAGGAATGAGAATGGTAGCATATGGACAATGGACTTCCAAAAAGCAGACTTTAACAAACTCAGAGAACTGGTAGGTGAGCTTCTATGGGAAGAAAATCTAAGGGATAAAGGAGCTCAGGAGAGCTGGCAGTTTCTCAAAGAGATAATATTAAAGACTTGACTGCAAACTATCCCAATGCAAAGGAAAGAAAGAATAGTGAGAGGCCAATATGACTCCATCAGTAGCTCTTTAATTACCTGAAAATAAAAAAAGGAATCCTACAAAAAATGGAAACATGGACAAATTGCTAACGAGGAGTACAAAAGAATAGCAGAAGCACGTACTGACAAAATCAGAAAGGCTAAGGCACAAAATGAGTTACACCTAACAAGGAACATAAAATGCAAGAAGATGATCTTTAAATATTTTAGGAACAGGAGAAATATGAAGGAAAGCATAGGTCCTTTACTTAGTGGGGAAGGAGAGCTAATAACTGATGAAATCAAGAAGGCTGAGGTATTTAATGCCTATTTTGCTTTAGTCTTCACTCAAAAGGTGACCAGATACTCAACACAATTAATATTAACAAAGTATTCAAATTGGCAAAGCCTGATGAAATTCATCCTAAGGAACTAGCTGAAGGAATCTTGGAACTGTGAGCAATTATCTTTGCGAATTCATGGAGGACTACTGAGGTCCCAGAGTATTGGAGAAAATTAGTACTTATCTTTAAAAAGGGGAAAAAAGATGACCCAGGGAATTACTGACCAGTTAGCCTAACTTCAATACCTGGAAAGATACTGAAAAAAATTATTAAACAATCAACTTGTAGACACCAAGAGGAAAAAAGTTTTATAAGGAATAGCCAACATGGATTTGTCAAGAACAAATCATGCCAAACCAACCTACTTTCCTTCTTTGAAAGGATTACTGGCCCAGTGGACAGGGGGGAAGTAGTAGATATGATGTATCTTAATTTTAGTAAAGCTTTTGACACAGCCTCACATGCATAAGCAAACTAGTTCTCATAAGCAAACTAGAGAAATTACTATATGGTGGGTACACAACTGATTGAAAGACCATACTCAAAGAGTAATTATCACTGGTTTGCTGTCAAACTGAGGATGTACCTAGTGAATACTCACAGGAGTCAGTCCTCGTCTGATACTATTCAATATTTTCATTAATGACTTGGATAATGAAGTAGAGAGAGTATGCTTATAAAATCTGCGGATGACATCAAGCTGGGAGGAATTGCAAGCACATAAGAGGGCAGTATTAGAATTCAAAACAATCTCGACAAATTGGAGAATTGGTCTGAAATCGACAAGATGAAATTCAATGAAGACAAGTTCAAAGTACTACTCTATGGAAGGAAAAATCAAATGCACAGCTTCAAAATAGGGAATAACTGGCGAGGCAGTAGTACTGTGAAAAGGATCTGTGGTTATAGTGGATCACAAATTGAACATGATTAAATTGCGAAAAAGGCTAATATTCTTGGGTTTATTAAAAGCAGTGTTATATGCAAGACCCGGGAGGTAATTGTCCTACTCTACTGGGCATGAGTGAGGTCAATTCTGTGCACCACACTTTCAGAAAGATGTGGAAAAATTGGAGAGACTCCAAAGAAGAGCAACAAAAATGATAAAAGGTTTAGAAAACCTGATCTATGAAGAAAGGTTTTAAAAACTAGGCATATTCAGTCTTGAGAAAAAAAGTCTGAGGAGGAACTTGATAACACTCTTCAAATATGTAAAGGGCTGTTACAAAGAGGACTGAATGCCAGACAAGAAATAATGGGCTTAATCTGCAGCAAGGCAGACCTGGGTTAGATATTAGGAAAAACTTTCTTAATATAAGGATAGTTAAGCACTGAAATAAGATTCCAAGAGAAAATGTGGAATCCCCATCATTGCAGGTACTTAAGAACAGATTGAACAAACACCTCTCATTGATGGTCTCCTTGGTCCTGTCTCAGCGCAGGGGTCTGGACTAGATGACTTCTCAAGGTCCCTTCCAGTCCTACATTCCTACGTTCTCTGAAAGGCACCCCCCAAAACCTTACATTTAACATTTTTTAAACTATCTTCCCCATTTCTTTGAAAATGGACATAAATCATAAAGCTAAAAATAGCAATGACAGTAAAGTATTTTCAGTTTTGTGTTGAAAGTCCATAATGTGGTAACTGACTCCACTGCAGGATGTTGCTGTGAGTGCTGTTTTACATCAGTTCCCTCTAGAGATCTGGTCGGATGTTCTGAGTACCACTGTAGATTGTCCAGACACTAGGATCTATGGGCTGTAGTCCTTGGTAGGTCCCCACTACACATTTCTGGATTTCAAGGAAGTAAGAGAGGATTACTTTACTCTGGCTTCCAGCAGCAAAAGGTGCAATTACCTGCCTAGCCACAAGGTCTTCAACAGATACTACAAAAATCTACCCAACTGTTCCTAACCAAGTCCCAAGGGGCAGCCCACAGCAGGGATATAATGGTTACCATCTCATTTGGGGCCACATCTTACAAATCCCCTGCTGTGGCATATATGCTCCCCTCACGTCTTCTGCTGAAGGCCACTGTGCTGTATCCACCTGCCAGCAACAGATTGCTTTCCTGCCTGGCTTTCAGCTTTCTAGTCTCAGATTGGCCTCCTGCTCACACACAGCCGCTGGCTCTCTCCATCCCAAGCCCAAGCCACTCTGACCTCAGGATGTACTTCTTTTTCCTGTACTCTCAGAATTGTGGCTTGATATTTTCTCTACAGCTCAGCCAGGTAGTGGAAAGTTACCCCAAAATAAGACAGCAGGCTCATTAACATATACTTAGAGCAAATCCTTCCCTCTCCTTCACCCCAATATTCGATAGCAATCGAGCCAATATAAGAACCTGGGTTAATATACAGATTCTTTGTATGAGCTCAACCTTGCACGCTCTTCATAATCTTGATAGTGACAAATGGCTCCTAATTAAGTTGTACTAATATTACACAATGAAAATAATTGATCCATCACAATTTCTAAATAATCAATACTGGGTTTATGGAGAAGAAATGAGAACTAGAACTACCTTTCATATTTTTCCATGACAAGTGCTCTTGGGATCTTAAATTCAAGTAACTACATTTTCAAGATTGTTTGCAAGGCTGCAGTAAACTTGCTGAGACCTATTTCTTGTTCATCTCCTATCTCTTTGAGCACTGACTTCATCTTAAAGGATACCACACAGTTCTTGTTCACCACATTTTTCAGATTCCTATTAAATGCTATATAGGAGTTGAAATAAGTTGTGTTGATGACAATGAAAATGTACAATATACTCATGTAAAGTTATGACTGAATCTGGATTTTAGTGCCTTTCACTTAGATTTTTTTTATCCTCCAATTTATGCCAAAAGGAAACAAATAAGGTTACATCTTAAATACCAGTCACAGAGGGACAGCTGTAACTTACTTTGGTGTATGAAACTCTCCCAAATTTCTCCAAAGGGGAGAAGGTATTAAATTTTACGTAGTTGAGAAAAGTAATTCCCTTTTGTCCTACCCCATTCCATTGACTAGGCACCCCTCTCATGCTAGACTAGAAGTTTAGCAATGCCAAAACGTCAATTGTCTAGAATTTAATCGGAGAGCCATGTCATGTAGCATTTACATTTTGCTTCTCAGTGAATAAGGCCTGCAGAGGTGCCTTTTACTTTGCAAAAGAAAGCTGCCCATGCAGAATTTGTTGCGCCCTCCACAAAAGGGGAATTAAATACACTTCAGTATGTGACAAAATACATGATTTTCAAAGGTGCTGCGCACCTGTAGCTCCCAGTGAATCCAACTAGAATCATGAGTATTCAGCATATTTGAAAGACAGGCCTCAGTTGTTTGAGAAAGTGCCTTCTCACCCCCTTCCCCATCTTCAGTCTGAGGACTTGTCTACACTTAAAATGCTGCAGCGGTGCAGCTGCATCATGCAGTTATGTTGCTGTAGGACTTCAGTGAAGACGCTACCTACGTCACCAGGAGAGCTTCTCCCATGAGCATAGGTACTCTACCTCTCCAAGAGATGGTAGCTATGTCGACAGGAGAGCTTCTTTCATCGACATAGCACTGTCTACACCAGCAGTTGTTGTACAACTACGTCCACACCTCTGAACGACATAGTTATACCAAGGGCTTGTCTATACTGGCACTTTACGGCGCTGCAACTTTCTCGCTCAGCGGTCTGAAGGCCCCCCCCCCCCCCAAGCGAGCACATCAAGTTTTAGGGGCTGTAAAGCGCCAGTGTAGACAGTACACCAGTGCTGGTAGCTGCGCCCCTTGGGGAGGTGGCTTTTTTAGAGCGCTGGGAGAGCTCTCTCTCAGTGCTCTGCCGCAATTACACAAGCCATGTTACCAGAGCTTTAACGTTGCCAGTGTAGACTAGCCCAATATAAGTTGCTAGTGTAGACCAAGCCTTAGAAGGCAAGGTTGAAAACTCAACCTTTCCATTGCTGTCACCAAACACATGTTGCAGGAGCTGCACAAATCAGACTAAACTTTCTATAGAACAAAGCATTTGTTGTCCAACATATACAACAGAGTTAATATATGTTGATTATGCTTATTCCAAATAATGGTGCTCCTGAGCTACTTCTTTAATAGCTGTATTAAAGTTTTGAATTCTTGAATGCTCATGGTCACTAAGGGAAGGACAACAGGATAAGTTTAACATGGGTACTGCTGTTTATCAAACTTGGTCTTCAACAATCTGTGTCTTTTAACATTAACTTCCTTATCTTTCAAACCTAACACATTGAATAGGAACACAATAAAAGGCGGTGATGGTGTCAAGAATTAAGGTACTACTGGTAAAAACCCCAACCCCGTACTCCAATGAGGTGGCTGGGCCCTTTTGGAAAGCAGTGGCTGAGTAGCAAGCCAGGAACTGCAGAGAAGCTGGATGCAGAGCGGAATCCCAGGAACTGCATGCAGAGCTTTCACGGTGGGGAACAGGCTGTGACTGCCAGACTTTACAGCTGAGTGCAGGTCTGTGCAAGACTTTTGAGGGAGCGGAGCAGCAGCAACTGGGTAGGGAGCCAGTGGGTAGGGTCCCCAGTGAGAGACACTAAATGAGCCTGGCCTGGAAACCTGCAAGCTCTGGTTTGCTTGTATAGAGACTGGACTGGAGAGGGCACCCCAGGCCTGAAGAGTCTTAACTCTCGATTAGACTGCCTGCAATGCCTAGCTGCTGAATTACCTGCATTGCTTCTCTTGAGTTGCAGTACACCTAGCATGCTACTGGTACATTAGTGGTATGGTATTCTCCAGCACTGAGCAGTCTCAATAATTACAATAGCAACAAAGCATTCTAGATACACACAGTAGTCTTATACAACAGTGAATGCAGATTTTGTGGGAGCAATCTTTCCGTGATAAACAAAATTAATACTGATGCACAACTGAACTAAATCTGGTTAGAAAGAATGTGTGAACTTAAAACAATTTAAATGGTTAATTCTTACTAAAATGGACAACCATAGAGTACAGATCTGTGGTGAATATAAACATGGCATTCGCCCAAATAAAATAGCTGCTTGCAGTAACACCTGTAAAATTTGATATTTTACATGTCCTCTAGAATGACATTGCCTTCTAATGTATTGTTTTCTTTTTACTCTAGTTTTCTAAATTGCTAATCAACTAATTGCTCCAATAGTTATTTTTTGCAGCCATTATACATTTAAATAAACAAAATCCAAAATAATTAAGACAGAACAATTAAAATGGATTGAAAAGCATGCTAATGGACAAAATTCGTTTATTCGAATTCTGTTTTTCATTCCTCACGACATTTGCTGGTCAATTTGCTTAATGGATTTTCAATCTCCTCACACTCTTTTTTGGTGACATTTACTTTAAAAAGTACATTATCTTTTCAATTCTGTTTCCATTTTAAAAGAATGTTTCTTGTAATGAGCACAGGCTTGAAATGGAGTACTTGTGGCACCTTAGAGACTAACCAGTTTATTTGAGCATAAGCTTTCGTTTGAGCTGTAGCTCACGAAAGCTTATGCTCAAATAAATTGGTTAGTCTCTAAGGTGCCACAAGTACTCCTTTTCTTTTTGCAAATACAGACTAACACGGCTGTTACTCTGAGGCTTGAAATGTTGCTTTCTGGATATTTGTGAAAAGGTAGTTCCAACAAAGGCAAGTGAGAAAACTCAGAGCACGTAGTTTTTTCCCCTTGGATTGCAATTTGAATCAAGGGTTATTTGGAAAAAGCTCAATTAAGGAAGGAGATGTAGGACTTTTGGCAATGTGAATGATTATTATTTCAAGCCCTGGCAGCACCTTTATTAAATGGTAGCAATTTCATTAAAGGTGCACTGGTTAGTCATCTATGCATCGCCTTCAGAGGGGTAAAAGATACCAATAACTGTATAATTATGTTATCTGTACTCCTACATTGGACCACATTAAATAATGCATTAGAGGACCAAAGCTTTTTACTATCTCTACATATTTTATTTTGTATTAATTTTTTCAACAAAATTACAGCAATGAATAAGCCACACTATATATTATATGCTTTATGCTTTTAGGTTCAGTTTTCATTTAGTGAAAAAATGGACACAAGAAATACCCAGCCACAGAATCATGAGATTAGTGTATATTGATTATAAAATGTTGTTTTAGTCATGACATATCTAAGATACTTACATGGCTCCATTACCACATTATGAAAGACATCACACTTGCATATAATGCATCCATATGACACCAAGTCTGTGTGTGTTTCCACATTTAATTGCCCATGTAAACAAATTTTCTTCATTGCATCTGTGTTTGACAATTTTTATATAGTTCTGAATACGCAATGTATATTTCCATTTTCTAAATATTGCATAAGCTTTGCTAATATTTGGGATGTTGCTACCCATTTCTTGGTGTTCACTCTAAGACTGAACTCTTCTACCAACTCTTGTATACATATTTTTAAGAGGGGCATCTCTTTGTACTTTGGTCTATAGAAATGCCTTTGTACATATTGCTCCAGTATATATCTTTTATGATTTGTGGCCAGGAAACATTATGTAGGGCAAATTAGCTGCTGGTTGGCAGCATCTCCAGAATTTACCATGGTTAGCAAAACCTGCTTCATGTAGTCGTTCTAGGATTCTGTAAAATCTGTGTAAAGTTTGGTTTTGGAAGTGTCATACAGATAGTGAGTCAGATGCATTTCTGACAATCTGTCATATTTCTTCCCAGTCTACTTTTGACAAGGAAATTTCATAACTAAACCTCCCTTTTTAACTTTTATCTCAGATGTTGGCATGTATTACAAATAAGTCATTTATATATATTGCCTGCAAGATTGTCTTTACTTTCCTAAAATATTAACACAGTCCTCTAACGAAGAGTTTTTCTACGCACAGTTTAATTGCTTATGCCGAGTTAATTGTAGGTAGTTGCCCATAGAAAGTGCCATGTGATAGAAGCAGGTGATATGTTTTGCACAAGAAATGGCAGGAATCTAATTAGTCAGTATTTATTGCTTGTTTATTTTTGCATCTACTTGTCCATCTGCTTATAAACACACCTAACTTTGTGCTATCTAGCTAGAGGTATTTTCATCTTTGGCAAAATTAAAGAGGCAGTGAAACAGATTCTGACCTCCACTTACGCCAGTGTAGCTTCATTTACTCAAAGGAGTGACAGTACTATGGATTTACACTGTTGTAAACAGTTCCAAATCTGGCCCTTGTATTCAAAAAGCAAATGACTGCAATGTATCCAAACACGAATGCAAATAAATTTTAGACAGTCTTTGAAGAGATCTCTTTGTGAGAGTCACCATTTTATATTTGCTTAATGTCATGTAGTCAAAGGCTGTGCTTTTTTTGTAACCAACAGTTTGTTTCATTAGCTCATGGCTCAATCCCAATTTTACCACACATCTGCAAGCCCCCTTAAACTGGTAGTCTACACAGTGTATATATTGTGTACTATACTGCATACAATCTGGGATCCTACGCACATCCCATGCAGGCCATCCCCACCATTTCCCCACCTCCTGCTTGGAATGGTGGTAGCAGAAGAGGCCACGAGATCTGTCTGCTGTAAAGGTGGGGCCAGAAGACCCACTGTTGCTCTTCTTCAGGGAGGCTCAGACCTCCCTCCTCTTCTCCGGCACACTGCTCTGTCTTCAGGGAGGCTGTAGTCCAACCCAGAAAGAGGAAGACTGTAGCCCCACCCACCCAGCAAAGAATCCCGTGTCGTGTGTGTATGGGGCAGGGGCTACATCTGCCATCTCAGTCAAGGGCCCTGCTGGGTTGGTAGCAGGAGCCACACAAACACAGATTCTTCTGTTAGGCAAGGTTTTGAAGTGGCGGCAGCCCACTCTACTTCTGGACTACAGGCTACCTGGGTCACTCCTCTTGCTCAGCCAGTGGCCCTTGTCTTCAGACAGGAGGGATGGGTTCTGGTCTAGGAGGAGGGAAACTTCAAGTTTCCCACTACCTCAGAAGAGAGTCGTGGATATGCACAAGGAGGGCTTCCTGCCACAACTGCAATTTGAATTAATACAAATTGGTCCACTGTAAGTGGCATCCCATGTTGGCATCTTGCATGGATGGAGTGTGCTTTATGGGTGGCACTTGAAAGTGTACAGCTATTTTTATTCCCACAATTTGTCCTCTTTTTACAGCACTGTAACATGTTCTTTCAATATAATATTAACATAGCTGTGAAGATATCAGAATTAAAGAAAAAATTAGCAATGCATTGTACAATACCTGGAAGTTAGAAGTGCTATGGAATAGGAAGCCTTGAGAGTCTGTGACTCAAAAAAAAAAAAAAAGCCTACCACCCTATGGGGAAGAAACATTAAATTTTGCTTAAGTTAATGTGACATTTTTAAGTTAAAAAATTATACTTTTCCAACCATCAAAAGAATGCTTCTATTCCACATCTGTGTTGCCTTGCTAGCCAGCTTCCTGGGTTTAACAACAGTTTTGTCCTTCCTATCCAACTCCCTTTAAGCCAAATAGTCATACTGGAAGCAGTCAAAACACAGTGTTACCTACTCTCCAACTATTTATGAGTCTTGTGATATTTAGGGTTTGGTTTTTTTTTCTTTTTTTAAACAGCCTCACCTCCTGGAGTCATGTGAATGTGAGTTTTGGCTTTCATTAAGAAAATTTGCAAGTTTCTAGCCTTCAAGAGAAAAACTTGAGAATATTACCAGTGGCACCCTAGAAGCTCAGAAACCAGAAAAATAGAAAACCCAAAACACATTAATTAAAAAACAAAAAAAAATAGTGATTCATAAGGCAATATCATGATTTGGGTTGTAGATATGATTTTTGAATGTTTAAGGTTGGCAATATGCAAAGCAACATCTGTTTCTGAGTGGTTTAGTTAATTTAGAGCTTTTCCCTTACAACTCCTTAGTTTTCTGAATGACAGGAGATTACTAAGGAAGTTCCTCTTTAAAGCCATCCAGCTCAGGTTCTTCAACTCAGCATTTGTATCAGGCAGTGCACTGGTTAACAGTCCACTATATGCCATGAGGAATACACCAGTTCACCATATGTGGAACACTGCCTGGTTGAGACTACTACCCACAGAAAACAGAAGGAAATGTTGGTCAAAATCACCTCTGTCATCTCTATGCCCAATAGGGTGACCAGACATCCCAATTTTAGGGGACTTGTCCCGCATCCCAACTTTACATAGGTTGGGACGCCCTTTGTCCCGATATCCGGACCGTCCGGACCACGTCCTGCTCACCACGTCCTGGGGCAGCTCCTGGTGCCCACCCACCAGCAGGAGTGCTGTGTGCTGCAGGGGCGGGGCTTGCAGGCGCCGGGAGCAGGCAGAGAGCCCTCCGCCCTTCCCCGACCTGCGATCCTAGGAGCCTAGGAGCCTGCCTGCCGGATGCTTCCCGGGACAGAAGCCACTCCAGGTAAGCACCACCAAGACGTCCCACCTCGCCCCCTGGCAGGTCCCTCTGGCTCTTGGGGTGGGGGGGCTCTGAGTGCTGCCGGCGCCTGCAAGCCCTGCTCCGCGGCTCCAGCAGCTCCCATTGGCGCTTTTCCCGGCCAATGGGAGCCATGGAGCTCGCACTTGTGGTGGGCATAGCACGTGTAGTCTGGAGACTCCCCTCGCCACGCTCACCCTAGGAGCCAGAGACCTCCCAGCAGAGTTGGTGAGTGCGGCCAGGGAAGGGGGCAGGGGTGTGATGGTGAGTGTCTGGGAGGTGTGTGTGGGGGTGCTGGGCTGTGAGGGTGTGGAGGGTGCTGGGCAGTGGGGGGGGGGTTGTGTGTTTTGGGGTGCTAGACAGTGGAGGCCTGTTGGGGGGTGCTGGGAAGTGGGGAGATCGGTGTGTATCAGGGCACTGGGCAGTGGGGCATTGTGTAGTTGTGGTGGTGGAGCTGTGGGGACGGGCACTGGGAGGGAGGGAGGAAGGGGAAATCTGTGTGTATTGGGAAACTAGCGAGTGGGGGCTTCTGTGTGGGTTGCTGGGCAGCTATGGTGGGGCTGTGGACAGGGGGCGCTGGGCAGGGTGTGTGTGTGTGCACAGCACTGTACATTTGTGGTGGAAGGATTGTAGGGGGGTTCTGGGCATAGTGGATCCAGGGGACGCTGGGCAGGGGAGCTGTGTGGCACAGCATGGGCCCACCCCCAACAGGAAGGGGCACTCTGGTAGCTCAGGGCCAGGCAGACCAGTGTGCCTCTGGCTCCAGTCGGGGCTGTGCACCTGTGTCTGTCTCCTTCCCGCCCGCCCCCCAGCTCGCCCAATGTGTCCTGATATTTAACTCTTGCGATCTGGTCACCCTACTGCCCAACCATTGTAACTCATTTGTCATGTTTGCAATGAGCACTAATATGGAATGTAACAGCCTATCTGATTCAAATCTAAATTCTCAAATTTCACTTGCAAAGCTCTCAAAAACAAACACAAGTCAGCTTTATCTTCCTAAGCTTGTGCATCATCAACCTATGTTCCACTCAGATCTATCACTGCAGTTATCCCATTTGTCCACTGAAGTTTTCCCAGTATCAAGTATTAGTAGTTCTATTTCATGATTCTGTACTCAGCTGTTGGCTGAGATTTTAAATGCTAATCACTTCATGTTTTCAAATGCAAAACTATAGAAATGTCTGGTTGATTATGTTATTAAATAGTGCTTAATTTTAGTTAAGTTGCCCTCAGGTGATTTGTGAAGAGCAGTACAGCGTTACTTATTGTGCATCTGCATTAGAAAATATCAAAACCAGAAAACATTTATTGGGTAACCTACTTTTTGGAGTAATCCATCAAAATACCAAATAATAAACCCACTATGAGATTAACATTTACTGTACCTTCTAATTATTGTAATCCTGAAAATACGAGTCACATTCACTCTTCAAACACACATGTTTACACTATTCTTTTATGCTTTTATCACTAACTGCAGCAATCTTAGCCAGTGAGCAAACAATACATTTCAGTTTCCAGTGTAAAATCCCAAACCAATGAGACTACTCATGTGTACAGTTAAGCACATGCATGGCTGTTTGCAGAATTGGCTTTTAATAGCAGTTAGGTGCCTAAGTGCCCTTTTGAACACCCTTTCAGTCTGTTAAAATTCATAAATAAAACAAAATACCCCAACAGTAAAAATAGCAAAGCAAAAGAGTTGTTTTAATCAGTTTTCTAACTAGTTCTGTGTATTCTTGTCAGAGTTTGATTTTAAATAAATGAGCAAATGCTTTGGAATGAGAGAAAGGTTTAAACCAGGGGTCTCAAACTCAAATCACCAGGAGGGCCACATGAGGACTCGTAGGTTAGCCCGAGGGCCGCATCACACCCCGCCCCCCAGCTGCCCCCGCCACCCACTCCACCCACGCCTGTGGGGTGCAGCAGGGGGCTCAGGGCAGGGGGTTGGGGTGCAGGAGGGAGTGCAGGCTGCAGGAGGAGGCTCAGGGCAGGGAGTTGGGGTGCAGGAGGGAGTGAGGGGTATGGCAGGGGGTTGGGGTGGAGGAGGGAGTGCAGGGTGTGTCAGGGGTTTGGGGTGCAGGCAGGGGGCTCAGGGCAGGGAGTTAGGGTGCGGGGTGCAGGGTGCAGGAGGGGTTCAGGTTCCGGCCCAGCACTGCTTACCTTGAGCGGCTCCAGGGTGGCAGGGGCGCACACTGGGGCCAGGGTAGGCTCCCTGCCTGCCCTGGCCCACACCGCTCCGGGAAGCGGTGGGCACCCTGTCCCTGTGCTTCATGCTTCCCCATTCCCGGCCAATGGGAGCTTCAGGGGAGGTAACCACAGGCAAGAAGAGCTCATGGAGTTCTCTGCTCCTCCTCCCCCCAGGGCCACAGGGAAGCGGCAGGCCGCTTCCCGGAGCGGCACAGGGCCCTCAGCACCACAGGATTGGCAAATCTGCGAGCCGGATCCAAAGCCCAGAAGAGCCAGATGTGGCCTGGGGCCATAGTTTGCCCACCCCTGGCCTGGAGCTAGGCTGGGGACGTGTCACGCTGGGGAGGGGATGGGGCGGGGGGGGACTGCGGGGAGCTTGGCGGGCCGCAGGGAAGAACTCTGCGGGCCACACGCGGCCCGCGTGTTTGAGACCCCTGGTTTAAACAGAAGACTGGGTTTTCACCTTCAGCTGCAATTCAGCTTTTGCCTTAAACCTCATTCTTCACAGAAAGTTTCACAAGTTCATAAATTGAACAATAATCTGAACACTGAGGAACAGAACAACAATTTTGGGAGGTGGGGAAATCAGGTAGGACACTAGTGGGTAAAAACAAGGCAAAGATCTACACATAAAATGAAAAATTGTGCCACAATGAAGACTACTTAAAGTAAAAACTCTTTTCAGGATATTAGAACTCATTTCCTCATGTCCTTTTTTAAACAGCTGAAAGAGACTTGAGGAAGTGAGTCAAAATCCTGGAAGATGTTTGCACTGCACTAAAAAGAAAAACAACATCTGTAAAATAACATGTGCATATATACATTGAGAAAGATAATGTGCAATGGCTTCTTCTCTCACGCATTTACCTTCATCAGTGGAGAGTGCAGGACAGCCCAAAAGTGACTACTGTCTCTCCTTACCAGACCAACAACATAATAGATCTTCTGTCATGTACTGTATATAAATGTTGTTGAGCCTCTTTGATGCTTTGAAATTCTTCTTTTTTCCAGATTTTGTTACTTCTTACCTTAAGATTTTTTCAGATTGTTTACTGAAAATTCAGGGTGCAAAGAAACTTTTCTTCAAAATATAAATGCATAGCATTTTATGTTTAGTTAAACTGAATGATAGATTTGTTACAAAATATTTAAAATATTTTGAATCTACAAAGAGTTATACTGTAATTACAACAAATTTATATATTGTGTTAAATTAAACAATAGAATATACAGAATGTAGAGGCAGCATTAGGCCATAGAACAGAACTGGAAGTCAAGCTAGGTTGAAATTCTTCCATTTACTTTGGTGGGGCTAGGATTTCATTCCCAGAGTCTATTCCAGACTTTGCCCCTGGCTTACTGTTCAACCTTGGTCAAGTCACAACCTTTCCGCCTCAGTTTCTCCATCTGTAAAACAGAGTAATACTTACCACTCTTTGTAAAGGGGTAACCCCTCTGATCTACATATGAGCAAGGAAATATTGTTGAAACCACACAATTTATAAGAAGTTACTGAAGTAAAATGAAAAGTATGTGAAGATTCACCATAGCCTAATTGTGTTAAGAGTTGGAATAATTTATGTCATTGTGTTAGAAAAATAGCACACAGAAATGTCACCAATTTGTATCAATAGTATTTCAACTGGATTTGAATATAAATCCTGCTTCTTCCCAAACCCAGCACATTCTCTGTTACACAGAAATGAGTATATCCTAGAGGAATCAAATGTAGGCACGTGATCACAGGAGTTTCCCAGTGACTCTGGCAGGAAAAGTACAGTATTGCACAATCCTTGACATTTCCATTCTGCTCCTGGCAGCGCTTCGGGCAACCAATATGCGCAGGAGACTCATACCTATACTCACCTATGTAGGGAAGGGAGGAAAATACAAACAGAATTGCTGGGAGATGGAGGTAAAACACACACAGAAATGGAGGGATGGGGAATCAAATAGCTTAGCAACAGTCCATCTGAATTTTTAGCAAGCTCAGTCTCTCTCCCCCAGGGCTGGCAGGTGTTGGGAACATAATGGAGATAGACACGCACCTTCCAGGCAGAGGGCACACCTTATATTACTGTTTAGTTGTCTGAATAAGAGTGTTGATGGGCTCTGAAAGGAACCATGCCCAATCATAGCAGCAGAGTGAACGGGATGAGAGGATTTTCAGGAAGCCTGGGAGGAATAACAAAAAAGGGCTAGATCCACAAAGGGATTTTTGGCACCTAACTGCCACTTTAGATGCCAAAATGTAGATCCTCAAACACCCTGCTCATGGCTGCAGGCATCTAAAGTCCCTAGGTGCCTAAATTTCCTCTGGTAAAGTCCCCCAGGCACCTACAAAAATCTGCCAGTGACCATGTGCACAGTCACCTTAGGTGGGTGCCTAACTCATGCCTAAGCGTCAGTGCAATCCTGAAGCTGGCCCTGCCCACCTTACCTGTGGGGAAAACCAGTGGACACTGTCAGAAGCCGTTTACATAATCAGGCCTCACAGAGTGACAAAACAGTGGAGGAGGTGATAGTTCCAGGCCTGTTTATAACTTTTAGCCCACTGGTCAGGGCACACATCCCAGATGTGGAAGACCTGGTTCAATTCCCCCCCCCGCCCCGCAACCTGATGTGGAGAAAGGACTAGAATTGGAGTCATCCGCTCCCAGGAGAGGACCCTCACCACTGGGCTGTGGGGTATTCTGGGAATGGTCTCTCTCATACTCTCCCATTAAAACTGTTCCGCTGCATAGAAATAATTAAATATGCACATAAGGAGGCCTGGAACCTGGGTCTCTCACATGGTGATTGCCATAACCACTGGGCTATAGACTCATTCTCACTTTTTTCCACAGCTCTGTGGTTAGGGCACTCTCTTGGGAGGCAGAAGACGCAAGTTCACGTCTCTACTCCACAGCAGGCAGAGGGGGGAATTAAGCCTGGGTCTTCCACATTCTGGGGCTAAAAGTTATAAGGCAAGGTGCCACCACCTCCTCCATATTTTTAAAGAGAAAGTTTAGGTGCCTAATTTCAGGTGAGGGTTCATAGCTGTGAATCCTGAGCAGAGGGAGGCACCTCCCACCTGCCAAGACATAAGGCATCTGAGGGATAGGGCTTATAAACCCCCTCTCTCCTTGGCATTTCTTATTGGCTAGTCTAGGTTGCTCCCTGTTATGCTTGCTGACTTTTGTGGGTCCCATTCTTAGATGCTTAACTCTGTCTCATGCATTGTACAGGATGCCTGGTTGCCTAACTCAGGACTGTGAATTCTACTGGGCACCTCACAGAAGGTGTTGCAATGTTGAGTCCAAGTCCCCTCTGGGAATCTAACCTGAAGATTCTAAAAGAACATCCCACAAAAAGAGTGGATGAACCAAAAAAAAAAAGTAAAAGGGGAGAAGATGGCAATAAACTGAGATGCAGAAAACACAAGGACAGGGAAAGGACACAAAATACCAGCAGCGAAGCGAGGGGACTGAAGGTTTAGTTTGGTACCAATTCATTCTCTTTTTGCAAAAGTCAGGGAGAGGCAGGGGAGGAGAGAAACTCTTGACTATCCGATAAAGAAATTAATTGTGATGTAAAACAGAGACAGACACATACACCCCACCCCCCCCCACACACACCTAAACAGACACTTACCCAAAGACAAACATTTTTACTATAGTGAGTCTTACATACTATTCACTTCTCATCCCATTCTAATGCATTAATTCTCATTCACTATTCACTTCTCATCAATATTAGTAAATTCATCTACGGTGCCATTCAAAGCAAATAACTCCAGAAAATGTGTCTGAATCTAATCAAGTAAGTAATCAAGAGAAAGAAATAATCTCCCCTGCACCTTCTACTCCTTGACACAAGAGCCTGGATTTGGTGACCTTCAGGACATGTTGCAAGGCTGACCTGTTTTCCCAGGCTTTTCCTGAGGAAAGGGAGGGCTGATTTGAAGGTCAGGGACAACCAGATGACTACTTAAGAGGCTGGGGTCAGAAATGGTATCTGGAGGTTAGTAGGCATTGGGGGAAGTTAAATGTAATTATTTTTTATATGCTTACAAGAAGTTTGGAGAATAACCTCTTGTGGGAGGGGTTGTTAGTTGGTTGGTTTGGTGGCCCTTTCGACCCATGTAATTTCTGTACAGAACTAGAGCACTGAACTGGTATTTCATAAATGTAAAGAAATATGGGCTACAAACTTAGGCGAGGCCATGCTCAGCTTCATCGCACCTAACTTTTAAGTGCCTAGAAAATCACTGGGACTCAAAGCCTGAGTTTAGCACAAAAGCCAGCATGCTAGGTGATGCCTTGCCTAAACTAGCCAATGGGAGATACCAAGCCAACAGTTTATGCTAAGCCCCACCCTTCTCAGAGACAGGTACCTGTCTGGGCTGCAGGGAGGCACCTCCCTCCACTTGGAATTCTCAGGCTTGGTCTACACTACAAATTTGTGTGGATATAAGTATGTAGCTCAGGGGTGTGGCTTCTCCTGTTGACATAGCTACCACCCCTGTGTCAATGGGAGAAGCTTCACTAAGTAACACAGCTGCACCGGTGCAGCTGCAGCACTGTAAATGTAGACAAGCCCTCAGCTGCAACCCCTATGCCATTTTTGCAAGAAGCCAGGGAGGAGAAGGGCAGGAGGACAACCTCCCTCATAATAACTTTTAGCCCAGTGGTTAGGGTACTCACCTGGGATGTGGAAGACCTGTTTCCCATTCCCTATGGGAAGGGATCTGCTATTTCAAGTGAGTGCCCTAACCACTGAGCTATAGGAGACTCTGATGTGGGGCTCCCTCACTCATCCTGTTGAAGTTGTTGCACTGTGGCTAAATAATTACAAAATTCAATGCAGGAAGGGGACACCTACTCCCAGTGTGCTAACCACCAGGCTACAGAGTCTCTCTCTCAGCTGTTCCACTGTGGATACATTAAAGAATCATTGGGCCAGAGAGGGTTATCTGCAAGACCCCACTTTCAAGAATTAGGAGAGAAAAGTTCAACCACCTTTCGTTTTCTGTCACCATGCACTGCTTCCCTCCACCCTTAGCTTCAAATAAGATAAGGGAGGGAGGAATCAATTTTTTTAAGTGGTCAGGCTTCCAATTTTGATTCAAACAGTGAGCTGAATTCATCCCTGGTGCAACTCCTTTAAATCATTAGAGTTATCCAAGGGGTAAATTTAGGCCACTGAGAACATCTGATGGCTTCTCCCCTACACCTCTTTTATTAAACATTTTGATGGGGAAATCCTGAATTTGTCAGCCTGATATATCACAGTTACTACACTGACAGATTGTCATCAGTAGCTTGAGTTGGGTTTGACATTGCCTGACGTTCTATACAATCTAAATCTGGATGATGGCAACTCCTCAGGTTTCACAGATATGCTAGTAGAGCAGAGACTGATTCTGCCACCTTTTTCATGTTGAGTACATTCTTTCTACTGCAAGTTGCCCCATTTATTTCAGCAGGACTACCTGCAGATTTAAGGTAAAACTCGGCATAAAGGTGATAGGAATTGCTAAATGCCTGAGTCTGAGTGACCTGTCCAAACAAAAGAGGGCAATAAATTAGAATGACAATGGCATGACAGGTTTCAGAGTGAGGAGCATACATATTTGCTGTCCCATCGGTACCATCAACTCAGTTTCCAGTACACTAGACACAGCATGAGTGAAATGACCTAAAAATCCACAAGCCCAGTGCAAGAACTAGAAAGCCTCCTTTAAAAGAGGGCTTGACAGGTATTCTAACTTGGAAAGAACAGGTGATTAAAAGTTTGTCTCTCACAAGACTGACAAAATGCATAAATAGGTTGACTAAGAGATGCTCTACTAAATACAGTCATGTAACAGTGCCCTCAAAATGATCTGTGTAAAAAGAATGAAACCTGTGACAGCCCTGACGACTACATTTCACTTACACCTTCGCCTCTGCTGCTGGAAGCCGGACTCCTCCTCTTGAAAGTATTTCTCCTTACCATTTCTACTGTTTAACAGCCATCTGACCACAGGGACACTTTGTACTGATTACGAGATAGTTTACTGCCAAAACAACCCAACCCGGGCAGATGCAAGACCCCTCCCCCACCGACAGATAATAGTTCTCTGAAAAACAAAAAGATGCATTAAGTACTAACACTCCTTTCCTGGATGTGGTAGCCAGACTCGCACGCCTGAATAGGAAATACTGTATTACCAAAAAATGCAGCTGCCATTGGCTCGGGAGCAGTGATTGTTTCTGCTTCCCTCACAGTAGCCCATTCGGACACTGCAAGAGCTATCAGGCTACCACGCTTCCCCCTCCAAAACCAGTGCAAGCCTGGCTTCAGGAAGCACTACAGCAGCATAACGAGACTTGGCATTGGAGGGCAGCAAGGAGAGCTCACGCGCCTCCAAAAATCGCGCTCAAGCTATTCATTGGCAGGACACGCTCTGCAAGGACTTGCCAAAGTTCGTGCAACTGAAACTCAGGCCAGTAGTCAATGCAACGCAACAAATACCCGGCCCCCTGTAGCAGGAGGGACCGCTAAGCAACGCGAGGAACCTGTCCTTTGCGTGAGCCGCTGCAGCGCCAGAGTTTTCACAATAAACACAACTGGTGCGGCGACCTGGTCGATCTTTATCAATGGAGTGAGGGTAAGAAAGCCAGGCGCACCTTCCTTCCCCGGCAGAGGCATAGGTGCTGAACTAGGGGTGCCGGGTTTACAGTTTGGTCAATGGCTCTCAGTACCCCACTCTCCCCCCACACACAAATTGTCCCCGCGCTCCTAGGCAGATGACCAGAAATAACTGTTTGCAATTCTCCACAAATGCCTCCACGCACCCCTGCCCTGCTACCCACCCTGCCTGTCCCAGCGCTGCTCTGGAAGCTGAGGTGCTAGAGCTTTGCTAGCCCCTCACCGGCGACTGCGCAGCCCAAGAGCCAGCGGGCGCAGCTGGTGAGTGCTGCCCCTTCCCTCCCCGCACTCGCTTCTGGGAGCGGCGCACCGGCTCCCCCTGCACACGACGCGGGCCGTTGTAGCGCGGACCCCCCTCCCGGCAGCGGCTAGACCACGCGGCGCAGTCCCACCTGTTGCAAAGCTCAGCAGCAGCACAGCGCCCGCAAGCTCCCAGGCCAGGTAAGAGCCTTTCATGCTGCCGCTGCGCTTTCCCCGGCGCCGCGCTCCTCGCTCCCCGCGCGGCCACCAGCCTCCCGCGCGCACAGACAGCTCCGCAGCAGCCGAGTGCGGGAGGGAGAGAGCCGGGAGCGCACAGCCACCGCCACCCCCAACCTGCTCCTCCTCCAGCCACGCCTCTGCCCTGGCCCCCCTCCTCCCGGATCCCAGGCGCGGGCGGCTCAGGCAAGCCCTGCCCGCCGCTCGCTCGGGCTTCGCGGCTGGGGGGGCTCAGAGCCCCCGAGTCTCACCCGGTTCCAGGGCCTCCCTCCCTTTCAGCTGATGCCAAGGGCGGGCCAGAAACTCTGCGGGGGGAGATGGCGCCGTGTGTCAGCGAGAGGGGCACAAAAATTAACGGGAATTGGCTTCATACGCTAGAGAACAGGGGAAAGTATCCCGGGAGCCCGCCTAATGCACGCGGCAGGGGCGCTACAGCTGCGCCGCATGGAGAAGCGACCAGCCAGCAGCTTGGTCATATATTTAAGCCCCAGCACTCATAGTAAACTGAGGGCGAAGGGCATATTAATAGGTAGGATCGGCGTCAATCCTGCGTGTAGCCTCCCTGGGACTTTTCCTTTTTTTGTGTATAAATATAAAATTTATTCAATATAGTGTTTCGAAAAATAAGTTCATATCATCTCAGAATACAAATAAAACACTTAACTGTAAACTCCTGTTAGAGTACAACAACTATATACCTTAGGTCTCTTTGGTTGGGCCATAAGCACAAACACCTTTGACCATAGGCTTTGTGTTCTATCACCTAATGGTGCAGTAAAGACTTCTGGTTATTCTCTAATGCATACATTCTGTAAAGATTTAATCTTTGTTGTAATGCACAATAAACCCATATTGACAACAGAAATAACTGGTTAGTTCTGGGCAAACAGTACATGCAGCAAAAGAATGAATACCCTTTGAATGCCAATCCTTAAAGCCAAAAGATTCACATGCTCCTTGAGTGTAGAAATGTAAGAAGGTAGTTTTAAATTATATGAAATACACCAGTGTTAGGGCAGGATTGGGCCCTAGAAAGAGAGCTCCTTCCTTAATAAAAAGAGCTACAGCTAAACAGAGTCACTTTCCTTTAAGCAAGAACCTGTCATACTTTGGGATCAAATATCTCTGCCACAGTGAAAAAAGGGAGGAAATTCTTTACAGAAATGAATATAAATATACAGACATAGATACATTTTTTGTATTTTATAAAAATAATTATACGCTGGCTAATATATAATACGTATATATACCTAAACATAGACATAGGTGTTTAACAGCACTGAAATTCCACTCAGCTTGCCCCCCATAAAAGTATCATAGAGCGATTGACACTAGACAATCAAGACAAAGCCCTACTAATTCCTACATGCGCTCACATGCAGCAAGAACTTTTATATACTATTAGACATCCAGAGAGAGAAAAGACACGCTTGGGAAGTGTCAAAGAAAACTGTCAAAAAGTGTAAAAAAAACCCCCAAAACCTTGTTTATTTTGCATCTGGATGTAGAGAGGGAGATAGGACAACTTTTAACAGGGAAAGTACAAACAGAATCAATGTGGACTTTTTAAATTTCACGTGTGTCAGTAAAGATCAGAAAAGTTATTGAAAGTAAGTTATTCATTTTCTTTTTTTCCAAAACTGTCAGATTTTTCCAAGGTTAACAGCATTGTCCCATATGGTCAGTCATTAGATCAAAGTCTTGTCTTGCATGTTTAAAATGGCTGTCTCAATTTCTCTGTTTTCATTTTAGACAACTAGTCTCTATTGCTGGGCAGATCCTGCCTTTGCCTGCAAAGGAGAATACATTTTTTAAATCAAATAGCATTCTTTAAAATCACATTTCTCACTAGGAGTCAGCCTCAAAATTAATTTCAGAGGGGAGGGGGATTTTAATAACCAAACTTTTAAAAATTTCAGTACAAGTCTATTCACTGCTACTGAGGAAGAGGGTATCTCAGACTCCCTTTATATCTAATTTATAAAATGCTTATTAAAGCCCATTGTCCCTATGATCTTAAATCAGTATTGCCATTTTAGTCAAAGAGTTTTCCAGATGTCAAAAGCATAGATACAATCTTCACTAGATCTTTAAAAACTATAAAAACTATATCCTATTCTTAAAGATATGTCTTGTGTTATCACATCCATGGTACCCTATTATAAAAATTGTCCTATAAGTAGAAGCTTAAGCAGAAAATGAAGGTTCTAAACTTCTTGATAAAACCTTTGTGAGTTTATAGTCTGCAATCTATATTAAGAAAAGAGAAGTCCTTACGAACTACAGGGTCCTGTGTTTTTCCCCTTTGCTACATGTCCGCATAGAAAATCCTGTGGAAGGCTATAGTAATAAGTTTCAGTCAGTAAGGGGTACTGTAACCCAGTGCAGTGAATTTGTTTGAAAAGATTTGCAAAAAAGTTATTCTTCCCCAAGTTTTTTTCACTCCTGAGGATGGTGTGTAAAGCAAAAGACCAAAATAACTTAACGTAACAGGAAAATATACAGAAACAACCCATTTTAGTTACAACTGAGTCCTGTGACCAGTGAGCGTAGAACTCTGCCTTCACAAAAGCATTCTGCCTCTCATAGGTGTACTTTTGTATCATTTACTCAGTGTCTGATTGGGCCTTCAAATTCTAGCCCTGCTACTTCATTCTATTCTGTGTCAGGTCTGAACAAGGAATTAACTCTTTGCTTGCTGGAAATCAAGTCAGCCCTTTACATACTGTGACAGGTTCTGTTATAGGTCATGAAAAATCCTTCTGGGATTTCTCCCAGACGAAATGCTTTGCATATCTAAAAATCTAAATAAGTTATTTGAAAGAGGTTGTCAAGCTTTTTTCCTTCTGAGGTGATTAGATCCACATGAGACTGAGTGAACTCCTCCAATATTTTCCTTAAATTACATTTTTTGTGAATGAATTACTTTGGTAAATTAATCAAGGGAATATTTCTATCTGCATATAAACTGCAATAAAAATACTCTGAAACCAATAAACATAATAAAATCCTTGATTGATCTGATGTACATCGGAAGAGTGAGTAAGGGAATAGAGCATTTGCTTCTTGGCTATATGCTCTTCCTACTTGTAGCCCCGTGAGCTGAAAAGCTAAAAGCCTGTGTTTGCTTAACACATTTTAATTTAGTTATTTAGTACTTAGTAAAGCTAAAGATGTGCCAAATAAAGCGCCATCAGTGTTTGTCTAGTCCCATTTTGTTTATTTAATGGAGATTTGTCAGTTCCTCTAATCTGTCAAAAAAATGGGGTCAGGGTTACAGAGTTAACCACACCTGGGACTCCTCTTGGTCTCACCGAGCACATCCCCTCTAGGTCAGGCTATCATGTGATTCCCATTCTCAGACTACGTCTTTGTTGTAGTTCCTGTGCATCAACCATGATTACTTCAGCAGATCTGATTTACATCCAGATCTACAATTCTATTCCCTCCGGGAGCAATGATAGTGGTAACCAGTGACGAGACAGCCTTCTTAAATCAAAGTATTGTTTTCTCTGAAATGCTAATGTTCTAATAAACAGTTTAGACTGTACATAAGTCTGGCTTACCAGGTGACTCTAACTTCTTACAGATTCGTCCTCAGGACCTCTCACTGTATCAACCTGTCTCCCTGTCAGAGCTCACTAACAACTTCCTGATCAGCTGCTGGTAACTGATTCCTTCAACAGAAATCAAGTCATGTTTAACTGATTATAGCCCTAGGCTGCTGGAACAATTTGTGTAGTGAGGGTGCTGAGAGCCATTGAACCATTGAATGCATCTGATGAAGTGAGCTGTAGCTCACGAAAGCTTATGCTCATACAAATTTGTTAGTCTCTAAGGTGCCACAAGTACTCCTTTTCTTTTTGCGAATACAGACTAACACGGCTGCTACTCTGAAACCTGTCATTGAACCAAACTGTAACCCATATATAATGGAAACCACTTCAAGCTGCCGCACCCCCAGCACCAATGTATAGCCCTTTGCTCCAGTAATTCACAGCCTTGGCAAAACAAAGTTTGCCATTTACTGGAGACAGAAAGTACGATCCTCAAAGCTAACAGCTTTCTCCATTGTCTTTCAAGTGTGTGCCTGGATGATCTTAGCTGGAATCATAGGCCTTATCTACACTACCAAGTTTTGTCAACAAAAACTGCCTTTTGTCGACAAAACAATGAATGCGTACACACTGCGATGTGACTTTTGTCAGGAAAAATGCCCAGTTTTGGTGACAAAATACAACCACCCCAATGAGAGACATACATCTTTTTCCTCTAAATTTTTCTTGACAAAGTGCCAGTGTAGACACCACGCTTGATTTCCTCACTTTAATTGGCCTTCAGGAGGTGTCCCACAATGCCTATTGTGACCACTCTGGTCAGCAGTTTGAACTCTACTGCCCTGCAGCCAGGTAAACAACCATCCACTCTTCCCCCTTAGAAGCCTTGGGAATTTTTGAAATTCCATTTCCTGCTGGATCAGTGTGGAGAGGTCTCATCACATCTTCCTAGGTGACCATGATGGGTTATCGAAGCAAACGCTATCCTGCTTGGACCACTGCAGAGCTGTTGGATCTGATCAGTATATGGGGAGAGGAGGCTGCGCAGTCACAGCTGTGCTTGAACCATAGGAATTGGGATACCTACGGGCACATTTCTCAAGGCTTGTGTGAAAAGGGCTATGATTGGGACATGCTGCAGTGCAGAGCGAAGATAAAGGAGCTGAGGCAGACGTACCATAAGGCGAGGGAGCAAACCATCGCTCCGCTGCTTCACCTAAGACCTGCAGGTTCTATAAGGAGCTGGATGCTATCCTCAGTGGTGACCCCACCTCCACGAGCCCCGTGCATACTTCAGCAGGCCTGGAGGCAGCAGAAAGAGGACCTAACCTGGAGGATGAAGTTATTGATGAAGAGATGGAGTTAGATGACGATGTGGAATTCCCGGCGGGGTCGCCCGGTGGGGCAGGCAGCCAGGAACTGTTCTCCATTCCAGAGGTGTCTAGCCAGTCTCAGCAATTGCTCTCTGGTGAGCAAGAAGCAGGAGAAGAGATGCCTGGTAAGTGGCTGTGATTTGTGTAGTGTGGAGGTGGGTTCAGGATATAGAAGTGTGGAAGGCTGACTGTGTTTCTGTGAGCTGGACATTTCCCCGTGTAGCTAATCGGTGCGGCAGAACATGGTGTTGATGGACACCAAGATCTCACGGGAATCCTCCAGAGAGAGATCTCCAGGAAAGTTTCCTGGAGGTACTTGGTAATCCTTTGCTGAAGGTTCCATGGCAGAGCAGCTTTGTTCCTTCCCCCATTGTAGGAAACTTTCCTGCACCATTCAGCAATCACTTGTACAGGGACCAAAGAGGCACACAGGCGAGCAGCATAGGGAGCAGGGCAGAAGCCACAAGCATGGAGTAGATGTACACTCATTTCCCTTCTTACCCTTAGCAGTGAGATATCTGCTAGAATGACCCCCGCCTGTGGAAAAGTGTGGCAGAATTTTATAATTTTTTCCCTAGTCAGCCGCACCATGACCCTTGCAGAGTGTGTGCTCTTTTCCCCATGTGGAGCGCCTCCCTCCCACCACACCAACACTCACCGGGTTTGGGTGTTCGCAGAGATGTGTGCCTGCCATGTTATGTTGCAAAAGGTGTATTTAACTGAAATGTTTCAATGCTGTGCGTGAATTTAACAATCCTGCTTCTGTGCATTGTCCCTTATGCTTCAGCAGATGTGGCCTTCAGGAACACCCCCCACACCCCAGCTGAGCGTCTCCACCAGATAAGAAAGCGCCCAAGAGGCAGCAAAGAAGACATGTTCCATGAGTGCTCCAATGCAGAGAAAAGGGAACACAAGGAGTGCTAGGAAACCAAACGGCAGGACAAAAAAGAGAAGCAGGAGTTTGTTAAGGACGCAACTGAGCGGATGATTAAAGTAATGGAGGAGCAAACACAGATGCCGAAGTCTTTAATAATGCTGCAGATTGAGCAGATCTGTGCCCGCCCTCCCCTGCAGCACATTCAGAACTCTTTTCCATGTCTCCCCCCCTTCCCCCAACTCCACTTGCACATTCCTTTCCACTTTCCAGGACTTCTCGGTTTCCCCTTCACTCCACCTCCTCGTGCAACTTTCACAATGATAGCTGGACCTACACACAGCTGTGAAAGTCTGCCCTTCCCTGGTTCCTCCTTTCGCACCAAGCATCTGTGTGTGTTTGTGCGTGCTGTTTCTTGTGCAGTAAAAGCAAAGTTTTCGAATGGTAACTCATCTTTATTTGTTTCCTACAAATTGAGATTGCAGGCACTACGAATACATGCACAGGCATTTTAATCATGTGCTTACTGGAATGCCAGGCCCCAAATGTCACCATTCCTTCCTAGGAAAACTACGTGTAATCTAACATTGAAGCACCAATCACAGAGATATACGTTACTGGTTCTCATTTTCAAAGTGTTGTCTCAAAGCCTCCCTGATTCGAATTGCCCCCCTCTAGGCTCCTCTAATAGCCCTGGTATCTTGCTGCTCAAAATCAGCAGCCAAGCGGGCTGCCTCAACACTGCACCCCTGAGCAAACCTTTCACCTTAGCTTCACAGAGATTATGCAATGTACATCACGCGGCTATGACCATGGGAATATTGTCCTCATTAAGGTCTAACCTGCCATAAAGGCATCACCAGTGCACCTTTAATCCGCCAAAGGCACATTCAACTGTCATCTGGCACCTATTCAGCCTGTTGTTGAACTGTTCCTTACTGCTGACCAAGTGTCCCATGTAAGGTTTCATAAGCCATGGCTGTAAGGGGTACGCCGGGTCTCCCAGGATCACTATGGGCATTTCAACATCCCTCACTGTAATCGTCTCGTTTGGAAAGAAAGTTCCCGCTTGTAGCTTTCTGTACATGCCGGTGTTCCTGAAAATGTGTGCGTTGTGCACCTTCCCGGACCACCCCGCATTGATGTCAGTGAAATGCCCATGGTGATCCCACATTTAGTCAATTGCAGGACTGGGCCCTAATGTCTCTGCCCCAGATTAGATGAGGAGTGGCTTTCTCTGAGATATATTGGGCACTTTCACCATTCCTCTCGCATATCCTTGGCACACGGTGGGTTTCTGGGACTCCTGCAGGCTCCTCATTCCCTTACTGGATGCTACAGGAGGTCCCTCTGCAAGGGGTTTTGGGTGCCAGTGGAGGGTGCGGTCCTGGGAGTTGTGCAGGCTCCTCATGGTCACTTGCAGGGAGCAGGAGGTGCTCCACCTCAGCAGCACCCTGGGCGTTAGCCACAGGAGAAGGAAGTGGCCGCTGTTCACAGAGAGGAGCAGTGGCCATGACAGCAGTCAGTCCCTGAAGTCGTTCGGCCATCTGTTCTAGCAGCCTCTCCATTAGGGAATGCTCCTGTTCTCTATGGTGTGCCTCCCGCTCTGTGAATCGATTCATCAGTGTCTCTTCCTGCTGAATGCCTGATCCTCCTGTGCCCTGAGGAGCTCAAACTACTCCTGGTTCTCTGTGTGTGTGCCAATGAGCAGCTCCTTCAGGGTCTTTCTCTGTCTGCCTCTGCTGTTTCTAAAATGCTGCTCCTGCCCTTCTGGCAGAATGTTTTCCCTCTCACCAGTAGAAGGTCCTGCCAAATCTAAGACAAGGATGGCATTTTGTTTTTATTCCCTTTGGAAGAAGCCAAGAAATTCCCCTACATGACATATCTTTGCTATGGAAGGCCACAATATTGTTACTTTTCAGCATTCCAGGAATGTGACTGTTAGTCTATCTTTGGTTCTCAGAAAACTTTTGCAGTCCATGGGGAAGAAGCAGAGGCTACTAATCGTAAGATATATATAATAATATTTTCTGTTAATTAAAATTGTCATAGTGTATCAATGGGAAGGTGGCAGTTCCTTCCAGGGGTTATATTACCTGTTTGCAGATTTCTTCTTTTAAAGGCCAACAATTGGAGACCATAGCAGTTTTCAAGGTACCAGATATGGAAAAGAGAGATGGCTTTCCAGTCCTTTGGAGGAAATCTGGCAATCTATGCCAGAGAGATATTTCTACTAGTGGACACCCCTCTACATATTGCTGAATGGAGGGTTTTGGTCAGCTATGAAGGAGGAACAAGCAGATTTCCACTGCTGTTGAATCTCAACCCCCACTACGCCAGAAATTTGCTGAAACCAAGGGTTTGACCACAATTTTATTTTGTTCCCTGAAGTTTCAGGTCGTCAAGCCCCTGGCCTCTCTGCAGCAAAGGAACACCACACTCTGTTTATCCAACTGCCAGAGTGGCTCCTTCTCCCACCCGTTTCCCCCACCATGTGCAGCATGGCTACATGCAGGCAGAGGACAGATAGCTGGGACAGGGATGGTAAAAACTTTGTAATCTTCCAAGGGAGAAAGGACTAGCTTTTCCTCAGACAAAACAAAGCGTCCCCTTCCTTTGACCACCCAAACCCGCCCCCAGCTCTGCTTTGTATGGGGATGGTAAAATTGGGGAGAGAGGGAGAAGCACTGCAACTGTGTAATCTTCCAAGGGACAAAAGAGAGCTGATACGAACTTTAAACAAGCTACTGTAAGTTTTCTACAACTGTCCCATTCCCAACCAGCACCTTTCTAAGCCCACACACTCCCTTCCCCCAGTCCACAGGACCCTAGGGCCATCGCTGCCTGCATGCTGGCCGAGAATTGCACAGTCACAGGGTCACGATTGTTCATGAATAATCTGTTTTATAGCTTCTGCCAAATGCATAATGGTGGTTCATTAGAAATCAATAAAATCATTGATTTATAGCCAGGTCTTACTCAGGGTTCATGTAAGGTTGAAGCAGAGTGGGGGCTGGGCTTAAAATCAGGAATGTAGTGCCAGAATGAGAGGTAATATTGATAGGGGTCTGTTGTAACTTACCAGCCTTGGGTTCTGATTCCTGCCATGGCTCAAGGTAGTCCATGAGCTTGTCAGGTGGGGCTTCCTCAATTGGCTCCTACACACAGAGGTGCAGGATCACATGCTCCTTGTCCTCCAGGTCTTCCAAGGCATCCTCCACGGTCCCTGCTGCCTCCTCACCCAAGTCCTCATCGGGATCCCATTGGACAATGAGGCCAGCAGGGATGAGGAGGGGGTCATGAGCCACTTCAGGATGTGTACTGGGAGCCTATTACAGCACTGGGTCCTGCTCATCATAGAAGGGGTGTGTACAAATGAGCCCCCTGGAGCGACTGTTGGAATCTTTTTCCCTTCTGTGCTTGATGCATTCAGAATCCACTGGGCCAGAATCCGCTCCAGCCTCTGTGAAATTTCCTAGTACACATGTAAGTTCCTGCTGCTCTGGGAGAAGTCATGGAGGACGGTGTACTCTGATCACACACAGATCAGCATCAGGGAGTCGTCAGTGGGCCAAGCGGCTGTTCTCTCAGCAGAATCCATGTTCACCTGTATTGATCAAAAGAGTGCAGTGGAAAGCTGTTCTGAGGTGGTCAGTGCAGCTCGCTACTACCTGTGACAAGGAGGGATAAGGACCTTTATAGAATGTGTCAGGATCACACAGAAAAGGGTTTAGTGCTTTGTGGGAATGGGGCGGGAGGGAGGACAATTGAAACTTGAGACCTGGTACATGCCCTTTACCCCACACTGCACATTGGCATGGGTACGGGACCATGCCACAGCCCAAGGCGTGTACTTACTTATCCCCCTCGAGCATGCTAGCTTACTCACCTTCAGACACTTGCGTGTGGGATTTAGATGTGGAAAATAGGGAGGTTATGGCACAACCACGGGAATTGACATGTACACTTGCCAGTGTAGATGTAGCCCTACTGTTATCAACAACCTCAGCAACTGGGTATTTTTAGGAAGCCTCCCATCTGCTGACTACACGCTACCTTGCTTAGTTTGTGCTAAGAGACTGGCATGTGATCTAGTAAAATACAGGCTGTGTCTGTGTACTTTGCAAGCTTGCTAGGCAATGCTTGCAGACATTGAGTGTTCCATACCAGTTAGTGACTAAGTAGCTCTATCAAGATCTATTTGCTTCCCATACTTTACAAGCTCTATTCAGTGTGTATGGGAAACTTTTCAGATCCTTGAATCAGATTCTGTGGTCTACAGAGCTTACATATTCTACAGGCATACTTCAGAATTTGTCATTTCCTTTGACTAAAGAGTAAGGCCATGTCTACACTAGAGACCTTACAGCAGCACAGCTGAACCGATGCAGTTGCGCCACTGTAAGATCTCCCTTGTAGCTGTCATAGGCACCGACTCCATGGGTGCTCCAGCCTTGGAGCACCCACAGAAAAAATTAGCAGGTGCTTAGCACCCACCAATAGCCAGCTCCCCTCTTCCCCCAGGCCTCCCACCCACCAGTAGCCCCGCCGATCAACTCCTCCCTCTCTCTCCAAGGGCCTCCCATCTGCCGCGATCAGCTGTTCCGCAGCGTGCAGGAGACGCTGAGGGGAGGAGAAGCAGGAATGGGGTGCACGCAGGGGAGGGGGTTGAACTGGGTGGGGGTGGGGCTTGGGGGAAGGGGTGGGGTGGGGGTGGGGCGTGGAGCAGGGGTTGAGCACCTCCGGGGAAAAGAGGAAGCTGGTGCCTGTCGTAGGCGCTGTATGCTGACAGGAGAGAGGCATGATTAAACCACCCCCAATGAGCGGTGGAACCTATGTCAGCGGGAGACTGTCTCCAGCCGACATAGCGCTGTCCACACTGGCGCGTCTGTCTGTGTAACTTATGTCACTCAGGGATATGTTTTTTTAACACCCCTGAGTGACATAAGTTATACCAACAAAAGTACTAATGTAGTAGCCTAAGATAAGTTGTGCCTCCTCATTTGGAGGCCTACTAGAGTGGAAAGGGGATACAGGGAGTTTTCTTCTTAGCCCACATGTACAGAGGCTTCCAGTGCTGGGGAGTACAGCGGATATCGGGCTACCAAAGCACTGATAACCACAAGTGGGAATGTATTTTTGTGGATGTAGGTTCTCCAGAATAGCTACTTTGGAAGGAGTATGGACCTGTCATGCAAATGTATTAAGGGACTATTCCCATCATGTTCTCCCCGGGAACCATTAAATATTTCAAAGGCATAATTCTTCCAGGTCTCTAGTAACCAAACTACAGCTGTAGAACAATGCAGTCCAGCAATGCCCCCAACACTTCCCCTATACACCGTCTATCCTAGGAGCGGGGCACAGGAAATATTACATTGCAAGAGATGGGGTGTTAGCTCTAGAAAACAAAATTCCAATTTGGAAAGTAATTTCATTCTGCAAACTTGAAACAAATGCCCGCTGAAGTTTTAGTTGCACAGGGGATATTTCTAGAGGGCTGTTACTCCTACTTTCTGTCCCTCTTTTCACTGTTGGAGTGATGTAAACAGGCATAAGTGTAACAGAGAATTATGCTGAATGAGTTTGGACTGGAAGTTTGGACTGCACAAGCCTTCCTGAACAAGTTATCTATATTCATTAACACATGCTCAATTTAAAAGTTTTCTGAAAAGACCACCATGCACATTACACCTTCTGCACTGCAGACAACTTGAATTCACATGCTAGTCAGCCTTGGTCCTTTTTGCACTATGCAATTCACTTTTGTAACAGTAGCTAGTGAAAGGTTTCAGAGTAACAGCCGTGTTAGTCTGTATTCGTAAAAAGAAAAAAGAAAAGGAGTACTTGTGGCACCTTAGAGACTAACCAGTTTATTTGAGCATGAGCTTTCGTGAGCTACAGCTCACTTCATCGGATGCATAGCATATCGTGGAAACTGCAGAAGACATTATATACACACAGAGACTATGAAACAAAACTTCCTCCCACCCCACTGTCCTGCTGGTAACAGCTTATCTAAAGTGATCATCAAGGAGGGCCATTTCCAGCACAAATCCAGGTTTTCTCACCCTCCCCCCCCCCCCCCCCCCGACACACATACAAACTCACTCTCCTGCTGGTAATAGCCCATCCCTCTTTGAAACCTCTCTTTATAATGCGCATGATAATCAAGGTGGGTCATTTCCAGCACTAATCCAGGTTTTCTCACCACCACCACCCCCACACACACACACCCCCCTCCAAAAACCACACACACAAACTCACTCTCCTGCTGGCAATAGCTCATCTTACAATGTGCACAGCAATAATCCAAGTTTAACCAGAACGTCTTGGGGGGGGGGGGGTTGTAGGAAAAAAACAAGGGGAGATAGGCTACCTTGCATAATGACTTAGCCACTCCCAGTCTCTATTCAAGCCCAAATTAATAGTATCCAATTTGCAAATGAATTCCAATTCAGCAGTTTCTCGCTGGAGTCTGGATTTGAAGTTTTTTTGCTTTAAGATAGCGACCCTCATGTCTGTGATTGCGTGACCAGAGAGATTGAAGTGTTCTCCGACTGGTTTATGAATGTTATAATTCTTGACATCTGATTTGTGTCCATTTATTCTTTTACGTAGAGACTGTCCAGTTTGACCAATGTACATGGCAGAGGGGCATTGCTGGCACATTTCACAGCTAGTGAAATGGAAACAGGGTTTTTCTCCTGTTTCATTGAGGATGCAACAGACATAGTGAGACACACTTCAGTTGTAAAAGGAAACATTTTTATGGGGTGACTTCTTGTTAATCAACTTACTGCTAATGACAGGTTTCAGAGTAACAGCCGTGTTAGTCTGTATTCGCAAAAAGAAAAGGAGTACTTTTGGCACCTTAGAGACTAACCAATTTATTTGAGCATAAGCTTTCGTGATGCATCCGATGAAGTGAGCTGTAGCTCACGAAAGCTTATGCTCAAATAAGTTGGTTAGTCTCTAAGGTGCCACAAGTACTCCTTTTCTTTTTACTGCTAATGAATTACACTAAAATGTTCTACTGTTCTTATTTTTACTGATAACCTATAAACATTTACAGTACAAGAGAAGATTTAGATGTTCAAAATAAAGTTAGTATTTTTGGACCATGACATCAGTTTTTATGGCATTTCAGTCTATTTTAACTACAATTAAAAGCGCTTTTTAAAAAGAACTGTGTCTAATTTCTGTGCTACATCAAACCAGACAGCAGTGGATATTTTTACTTTAAACTGGAATATCATTAGAGTGAGTACAAGGCATTACTGTAACACAGCAAACAAACAAACAAACAAACAAACAAACACACATTACTACAAAGTTATGGTTGAGAACTTAACCACACAGAAGTCTGGAAATTCAAAGTTATACTTCCCTGGGTAACTACTGTTTGGCCTACTTCCATATAAGTACCACTAAGTATGTTGTTATAATGCAGAGGATTTTAAATGTATATTTTATATAAAATATGCAAGGCGAGTAAATTATAGCTGCTATGAGAACCACAATTTTGAAATACCTGACATCGATGAGATTAAATTTTCAACACACATTTTATGTAGAGTTTAATCAGATTCAAAAAAAGAAGAGGGTGCAGAGGAAAAAACTCAAGATCAAAATGCTCAGTCTCTGCAAAAGTATTGTGTTCAACATAATGCCAGGGGTTTGGGAAAACATGTTAGGGATTGAATTCCTCTGCTGTGTGGTATAAAGGAAATTGTTATCTATAACCCAAAGGGAAGACTGTGCCATGACAGCATCTGACACCTGATCCAATGTGGTGAAATTAGAGTGAAGTGAGGGCGCTCGGCAAACCCCAAGAGGCACTTTGCAGAGTTGGGCTCCAGGAGTACTTGGATCTCTTTAGTTTGGATTTACAGGATAGAGACTACACTCAGAATTTTGATCTATGATGGAGATGGATACTGATGAGATGCCCAAGCCGATATTGGTTTCTTAGAGCTATCAGCTGTTTTTGATACCATCAAGCCTGACTAATTTGCAGATCCTCACAGGGGTAGATGCAGCCACTCTTGCATTACTCCATGCTCTTTCTGCAGCAGGCCTCTTCTGGAGGTGGCCTTTAAAAAGCCACTGCTGTCCTGGAGCTCTCCTCATACCAGCCCAGAATCAGTACCAGCAGGGCAACAAAGAAGTTGAAAGGCATTGCAGCACTACTTCCCTAACTCTCATTAGACTGCTACTGATTTGTCTGGGGACTCTGGGACCCAGTGTCTCCATCATCCCTGTGGGCCTCTCCACCTCCAGGAGCATCCAGTCTTTCTTGGCGTGAGCACTGACCAGTCCTTTTTCTCACAGAATAGTCCTTACACTGACCCTAGTGAAGTGGGAGGCACTCACTGCCTCTAGCGTCCCCTGTGGTGTCATCAACTTTCTCACCCAGTTTACCAGATCTCAGACCCTTATATCACCCTTGGTTTGAACTAATAAATTGCCCTAACAGCCGAGATGCCTCTGTTTATTTTGATTTTTCTTGTCTTCACCCTTTTCCCTCCTCTTCCCCTCCACTTCTATCCTCCCTTCCATCTGCATGCCTCATCTCCTTTCACATTCCTTTACTGAACTGATTTCCATTCCCTTTCTGGGGATGTCCTGTAAGCTATAAGCTTAACCAGTTATGGGTATTGATTTGAATTTGATGAGGCAAAGATGAGGATAAATACATACTGCGGTCCTTAAAACATATCTTTGCTTGCCTCTAAAAACTGTATAGCCATACTTATCAGTTATCCTGGGCCAACCAAGACAAAATATCTTACCCCCTCATCCATATAAACCTTCAAAAGCTAAGAGAGTTACTTATATCTTTTTCAATCACTTTAACTCTTGGTAAATGCAGGGCATTCAGTAGATACCATGATTCCTATTTTGGTTTGACATTTTTCTATTCATTGAGTAAAGATGAATAGTCTTAATTTCTGTTTACTATCTTTGGTTTCTTTCTTCTTTGTGGGGTTGGGGGGGAAAGCGGGTTTCAGAGGAGGGGCTGACTTCTATACTCCAGTATAAATAATGATTTCATAATTATTTCTGATCTAACCCTTTCAAGATTTCATGTGATTCTGTCACATTGAGGAAGTGAAAGAACAGGGATAAGTTTGTGAATAGATTTGGATACCCCCGGGCCTCAGAGTGGAGAAAATCTAGGTCTACACAGTCATTTTCTGATATGAAGATTTCAGACACATAAGCATCTGGAGCACTCATTAATAACAAGGAACATTCTTTCATAGGATCTGTCTCTGGAAGAGACACTTTGTGCCCTGTTCTGGGAAGAAGACAGTAGCAAACACTAGTGGTGACTATTAAACCAAGGGGACTAGAAACAGCAGCAATAATAACATTAATTAAGAGAGATAGAATCTTAATTTGTTTAACGTGGTAAAGCTAGCTGAGTGGAAAACAAAAGGATTTGATTTTATTGATATCTGCAAGACAAATAGACAAGCTAAGAGGCCTAAGAATAAATATATTTCCCTGCGCTACCAGATGTATAATTCCATGGAAACAAACACTGAGACATAAATTTCAAAATGCTAGAGGGCATTTCTAATTTATCAGCATAAGAAAGAAGGAAAATAAGTATAAATGTCACAGAAGCAATAACTCAAATATAAAGAGCACGCATTGTGTTTAAATCTTATAGATAATGTGCTAAAGATTATGTTGCACACTAATAAATAACAGTGCACATTTTAAAGTGGCAATGTGTAAATCATGCCACAGGAACCAAAAATATTAAACAGTTTTAGGTTTAAATGATAGTCTAACTAATATACTCTTCTGTTGAGTCATATGTGGTGTAATTCCCACTCATGTTAAAGAGACACTGTCAAATTAAAAATAACTTTCTCAATTTTTTATTAATCATAAGTAATACCTAAGGCTCCAATCCTGCAAGTGAATCTGGGTAAACAGAACCCCTGCACCTTGGCAGAATCCCCATGACTACATGGGGTAGGCCTAGGTCTACTCCAATTAAATAGATTAAAGAAAAAGTTATTTTTTACCCAATATTTTTCTAGTTTGCATACTTTGACAGCACTATTTTATTCTTACTGCTCTCTAATCAGTCAGTTTTCCTGGTTGTTTGTCTGGATATTTCCCACCAACACAGGGAGATAAAAATATTATAAAAATAAAAGGAAAATACAATTGTATAATCTTCCAAATATGGTGAGAATTGTGAGAAAATATAGTACTTGAAACTCATTTAAAGAAATGGACTGGATTTCAAGTTGATGATGTCTCTTCAATGAGAATAAGTGGTAAAATCATCAACAGTTATGGGTATTATTTGGGAGGAGTAGGTCATCCAGGATCTCCCCCCATGTTTCACTCTACTTCCACACCCTCAGAGGCCACACTTTATGGAGACTTTCCCAACTAGGGAAGGGATCTGGATGGAGCTCCTTCTGGAGACAGTCAGTCCTTCTCCAAACTTCAACCCAAGTAAGTCACTAGAGAGTGATACAAAGCGCAGCCTCCACTCAGAATCCTGGTCCAGATCGTCAAAGGTGTGGGAGTTAGGCACCTAAATACCTTTGAGGATCTGACTCCCGGTCTTTCCTGACCTGGGAATAGGGTTGCCAGGCCTCCAGGATTGTCCTGGAGCCTCCAGGAATTAAAGATTAATCTTTAATTAAAGATTATGTCATATGATAAAACTCCTGGGAATACATCCAACCAAAATTGGCAGCCCTACCTGGGAAGCAAGGGATCAAACTCAAAGCCAAAGCTCCAATAAGCCTATGTATAAGTATTTTGTTCAACACACTCCCAAGCCCTGAAAACAATTGGGTTAGATATTAAATTCCTCCTTTGTCTTGTGTACTAAGCTGCGCTGCATATTCTGCAAACTGTTTTGTTAAATTATGTACATGTTTTTGTGGAAAGTTTTAAAGGATAACAAAGGATCAAGTTACCCCCCTCTCTCACAGATGCTCTGGAAAGGGCACTGAACTCTCAATTCAAACATGTACAGGATCAGAATGGGCAATGGAAGCTCCTCAGTGTGACAGTTATCTAACCTTAGACATTGCCTACCGTATTGGGAATCAACTACATTATAATTTATTATCTTTACCCACTGCTGTGAACTGGCTCTGGGTGCACATCCTGTGTGTCAATTTGCCTACACTTCACTGGTCTATATTTGTGCACCAAGCTTTCCAGGGCCTGCTTATATATCAGTTCCCACAGAACTCTTCTGAATTAAAATAATAATGCTTTTAATCACAGGAAGATATTTGTGGAGGAAAGGGGAAAAAGACGGGGGATAAGTGAAATTTCTCCAAAGATCTAATAGACAAGTTAGCAACAATTAGTAGTAGCACTTTCCTAAAAGCAGGCACCATGTGCTGTAACCTGATGCAAATAATTGTTCCAGCAGCAGTTATATCTGCAAGTAATTCCTGAACCTTCACAATACAGATTTTCAGATATATTTGTTTATGGCTGTGGCTTACTGAATAATACAAACAATATAGCAGTATAACAAGCATGAAGCAGGACAAGAAAAATATGATTAATATCAGGATCCAAAATCTAATTTGTGTATTATATGTCCTCAAATCACCCTTTGCCTCTAAGTTACACATTTGAAATCAGGAAGACATAGCTGAATTTTCATTATCTTTGGATGCTCAGCAGTGTATTTTATATCTAATATAAAATGCTCGCAAATGTTTCATTCATATAATACACTGCTGAGCATCCAAATATATATAGATTTTCTTTGGTAGAATCACCAAATTAGTGGTTGAGGGAACACAGTAAAAGTAATACAGATTTAAATAGAACATTTGATATGGTGCCTCACAAAGTCTTAACTCTCAAAATTAATTCAAATTAGCTTGGATGTAAAAATTGCCATGCAAACTGAAAACTGAAGGCACTAAGCGTAACCAGTCTATGTTGTTTGTAGTGTTGTTGTAGCTGTGTTGGTCCCAGGATGTTAAAGAGACAAGGTGGGAGAGGTGATACCTTTTATTGGATCAACGTCTGTTGGTGAAAGAGACTAACTTTCAAGCTACACAGAGCTCTTCTTCAGGTCTGGGAAAGGTACCCAGAGTGTCACAGTTCTGAATAACATACTAATCCACAGAGACCTCCCTACCAACACTACAAAAAGAAGGATTCTAGGTGGACTCCTCCTGAAGGTCGAGACAGCAGACTGGACTTCTACATAGAGTGCTTCCGCCGACGTGCACGGGCTGAAATTGTGGAAAAGCAGCATCACTTGCCCCACAACCTCAGCCGTGCAGAACACAATGCCATCCTCAGCCTCAGAAACAACTCTGACATCATAATCAAAAAGGCTGACAAAGGAGGTGCTGTTGTCATCATGAATAGGTCGGAATATGAACAAGAGGCTGCTCGGCAGCTCTCCAACACCACTTTCTACAAGCCATTACCCTCTGATCCCACTGAGAGTTACCATAAGCAACTACAGCATTTGCTCAAGAAACTCCCTGAAAAAGCACAAGATCAAATCCACACAGACACACCCCTGGAACCCCGACCTGGGATATTCTATCTGCTACCCAAGATCCATAAACCTGGAAATCCTGGGCGCCCCATCATCTCAGGCTTTGGCACCCTGACAGCAGAATTGTCTGGCTATGTAGACTCCCTCCTCAGGCCCTACGCTACCAGCACTCCCAGCTACCTTCGAGACACCACTGACTTCCTGAGGAAACTACAATCCATCGGTGATCTTCCTGATAATACCATCCTGGCCACTATGGATGTAGAAGCCCTCTACAACAACATTCCACACAAAGATGGACTACAAGCCATCAAGAACACTATCCCCGATAATGTCATGGCTGAACTTTGTGACTTTGTCCTTACCCATAACTATTTTACATTTGGGGACAATGTATACCTTCAGATCAGCGGCACTGCTATGGGTACCCGCATGGCCCCACAGTATGCCAACATTTTTATGGCTGATTTAGAACAACGCTTCCTCAGCTCTCGTCCCCTAACGCCCCTACTCTACTTGCGCTATATTGATGACATCTTCATCATCTGGACCCATGGAAAAGAAGCCCTTGAGGAATTCCACCATGATTTCAACAATTTCCATCCCACCATCAACCTCAGCCTGGTCCAGTCCACACAACAGATCCACTTCCTGGACACTACAGTGCTAATAAACAATGGTCACATAAACACCACCCTATACCAGAAACCTACTGACCGCTATTCCTACCTACATGCCTCCAGCTTTCACCCTGACCACACCACACGATCCATCGTCTACAGCCAAGCTCTACGATACAACCGCATTTGCTCCAACCCCTCAGACAGAGACAGACACCTACAAGATCTCTATCAAGCATTCTTACAACTACAATACCCACCTGCAGAAGTGAAGAAACAGATTGATAGAGCCAGAAGAGTTCCCAGAAGTCACCTACTACAGGACAGGCCTAACAAAGAAAATAACAGAACGCCACTAGCCGTCACCTTCAGCCCCCAACTAAAACCCCTCCAATGCATTATTAAGGATCTACAACCTATCCTGAAGGATGACCCAACATTCTCACAAATCTTGGGAGACAGGCCAGTCCTTGCCTACAGACAGCCCCCCAACCTGAAGCAAATACTCACCAGCAACCACATACCACACAACAGAACCACTAACCCAGGAACCTATCCTTGCAACAAAGCCTATTGCCAACTGTGCCCACATATCTATTCAGGGGACACCATCACAGGGCCTAATAACATCAGCCACACTATCAGAGGCTCGTTCACCTGCACATCCACCAATGTGATATATGCCATCATGTGCCAGCAATGCCCCTCCGCCATGTACATTGGTCAAACTGGACAGTCTCTACGTAAAAGAGTAAATAGACACAAATCAGATGTCAAGAATTATAACATTCATAAACCAGTCGGAGAACACTTCAATCTCTCTGGTCACGCGATTACAGACATGAAAGTCGCTATTTTACAACAAAAAAACTTCAAATCCAGACTCCAGCGAGAAACTGGTGAATTGGAATTCATTTGCAAATTGGATACAATTAACTTAGGCTTGAATAGAGACTGGGAGTGGCTTAGTCATTATGCAAGGTAGCCTATTTCCCCTTGTTTTTTCCTACCCCCCCCCCCAGATGTTCTTGTTAAACCCTGGATTTGTGCTGGAAATGGCCCACTTTGATTATCATACACAATGTAAGGAGAGTGGTCACTTTGGATAAGCTATTACCAGCAGGAGAGTGAGTTTGTGTGTGTGTGTCGGGGGGGGGGGTGAGAAAACCTGGATTTGTGCTGGAAATGGCCCACCTTGATTATCATACACATTGTAAGGAGAGTGGTCACTTTAGATAAGCTATTACCAGCAGGAGAGTGAGTTTGTGTGGGGGGGGGTAAGAAAACCTGGATTTGTGCTGGAAATGGCCCAACTTGATTATCATACACATTGTAATGAGAGTGATCACTTTAGATAAGCTATTACCAGCAGGAGAGTGGGGTGGGAGGAGGTATTTTTTCATGCTTTGTGTGTATATAATAAGATCTTCTACACTTTCCACAGTATGCATCCGATGAAGTGAGCTGTAGCTCACGAAAGCTTATGCTCAAATAAATTGGTTAGTCGCTAAGGTGCCACAAGTACTCCTTTTCTTTTTAGTTAAATACAAGTTGTAACACATTATTTAGCATAATTAGTTAACACTATTCTAAGGGACCACTCAAGGAGAAGTGGCCCATTAACACCCCTATCGTCACTGGACAAAACATGAGGGGTTAGTGGCTGACAGATTGTTGTAATAAACCATAAATCTGGTATCTTTGTTAAGACTATGATTTTTAGTGTCTAGCAAAGTTATTAATTTAAGCTTCCAGGCTCGTGTTTTGAAGGTGTTGTGCAGGTTTCCTTTGACAATGAGGTCTGAGAGGAGAGGTCAAATATAGAGTGATCGTTTTGTGAAAAGGGTTCACCCACAGGTGATATGGTGTTTTTGTCTTATTTTTCTGTGTGAGTTCATTCAAGAGCATGGTGATTATCTGTTTTCACCCACATACTGTAGTTATTGGGGAATTTAGTGCACTGGATAAGGCACAGCACATGTTGCGATAAGCGTGTGTAGGACCAATGGATCTTGAAAGGTGTGTTGTGGGGGAGCAGTGGATATATGCCTGCAGGTTTTGCATCTGTGGTTCTGGCAGGGACTGCTATCACTTTCAGTTGATGGGTCCTGACAGTCTTAAATGTGTTAAGATGCATGTCCCAGACTTTCTCCTTGGAGTATATTATATGGTATCTGAGGGCCTGGCTGTAGATATCAGATTTCTTGGTGTGTTTGGGGCAGCTACTGGATCTGGGAAGGTAAGTGTGGTGTTCTATGGGTTTCTAGTATATAGTTCTCTGTAGGGTTCTATTACTGAAGCTCATCATGGTGCCCAGGAAGTTAATGCTGGTGCAGGAGTGTTCTAGAGAGAATTTGATGGATGGATGGGTGGTGGTTGTTGAAGTTGTGGTAGAAATCTGTAGGGAATTTAGGTTGTCTGTCCACAGGATGAAAGTATCATCAGTGTATCTCAGATATATCATTGCTTTCATGGTGCATTTGTTCAGAAATTCTTCCTCAAGGTGACCCACGAAGAGGTTGCCATACTGGGGACCCATCCTACTACCCGTGGTTGTTCCTATGGTTTGGACAAAGTATTTCTTGTTGAATGTAAAATTGTTATGGGTGAGGATGAAAGAGATTAGTTTAGGGTAGATAGCTGAGTGTTGTCCATTGTCCTGTAGATATCTGAGGCAGATACCCATTCTGTCATTGTGAGGGATGTTGGGGTATAGGCAGGTGACACCTATGTTGGCAAGGATGGTGTTCTGAGGGAAGTTGTTAATGTTGCAGAGTTTCTGGAGGAAGTTGGTTGTGTTCTGGAGGAACGGGTCATTTGGGTGGTGAGTGGTTTGTGGATGGTTTCTATGAGTCCGATATTCCTTTAGTAAGAGTGCCACGCCAGATATAATGGGCCTGCCTGGGTTCTCTTGTTCATGTATCTTGGGAAGCAAGGAAAAAGTTCCTGGGGTGGGCTCATAGGGGATGAGGATTGCAGAGGTTCTCCTGGAGTTGTTTGGGGAAGGATTTAAAGATATCCTTAAATTCCTGGTGTGAGGTCTTCTTTGAGTCCTTTATAGTAGGTGTTGTCAGAAAGTTTTCGGTTGACCTCGTGGACATAGTCATCATGGTTGAGAATTACAATGGTGCCCCCTTTGTCTACTGGTTTGATCACTGTCTGGTGACTGGATTTCAGGGACTGTATAGCTGTCCTCTCAGCAGGAGAGAGTTTGTGGTGGACGTGATGTTTGTTAAGGATTTCATAGTCCATTTTTTTCCGGAAGCAATCAATGTAACAATCAAGTGTGTGGTTTTGTCCACTGTGGAGTGTCCAGTCAGATTATTCTTTTTGCTTATGACTGCCTGTCCTACAATTCCTGTCATAATATATGGTGTACCTCATCCCGTGCACTTAATGCCCCGATAACAGCTATCAGAGTAGCAGCCGTGTTAGTCTGTATTCGCAAAAAGAAAAGGAGTACTTGTGGCATCTTAGAGACTAACAAATTTATTTGAGCATAAGCTTTCATGAGCTACAGCTCACTTCATCTGAATGCATCCGATGAAGTGAGCTGTAGCTCACAAAAGCTTATGCTCAAATAAATTTGTTAGTCTCTAAGGTGCCACAAGTACTCCTTTTCTTTCTGATAACAACTATGTGGGTGAAATCAGACAGACAATCACTATACTCTCAGATGAACTCACACAAAAAATGATAAAAGACAAAAATACCATATCACCCCATAGCGAACACTTTTCACAATACGATCACTCCATATTTGACTTCTCAGTTCTCATCTTCAAAGGTACCTTACACAACACTTTCAAAAGATGAGCCTGGAAGCTTACATTCATAACTTTGCTAGATATTAAAAATCATGATCTTAATAAAGATACTGGATTTATGGCTTATTACAACAACCTGTAACACACACACACACACACACACACACACACACACACACACACCTTTTTTTTGGTCTTATGGCTGCAGAAGTATTAACAAGGCTCTTCACCGTGAATGGTCCCTTAGGATATGTGTTAACTACTTATGCTAACCAATCTGTTCCACCTTATATTTAACAGTGACACTCTGAGTATCTTTCCCAGACCAGAAGAAGAGTTCTGTGTAGCTTTCAGGGTAGCAGCCGTGTTAGTCTGTATTCGCAAAAAGAAAAGGAGTACTTGTGGCACCTTAGAGACTAACCAATTTATTTGAGCATAAGCTTTTGTGAGCTACAGCTCACTTCATCGACATCCGATGAAGTGAGCTGTAGCTCATGAAAGCTTACGCTCAAATAAATTTGTTAGTCTCTAAGGTGCCACAAGTACTCCTTTTCTTTCTGTGTAGCTTGAAAGCTTGTCTTATTCACCAACAGAAGTTGATCCAATAAAAGATATCACCTCACTCACCTTGTCTCTCTAATAACCCATCTACACATTACAACACTTACCTGATCATAGCCAAATACCTTTCCTCTCCCATGTGAAAAATAATTTAAAACACCGATAATTCTCAACTCAAATTGTAAACCTATATGGACACAAGAACTGAAGGCTTCCAGAAAGTTTGGAATCTTTACTTAGACTTTATATGAATAATGTAATAACTTCTACACATTATAGTTCCCTATGCTGATGAATCCCTGCTCAGCTAAATTAATCTCAGCATGATCTCCCTGGAAAGCTAAATTCACCATCATTCAGTTACTTGGAATACCTTCAATTCTTTGATAGAAACACAATTTAACTCCATTCACTCTGACCTGTTGTCATTCCCATTTCTCACCACCCCATTCATTCTGCTAAATTATTCTATGTGAATTGAATATTATTTTATGTTAAATATGAATTGATAACAAAATGTTCTGGACTAGGGCCAAGAAGTTAAAAAATGGGTGCCTAACGTTAGGCTCCTATGTCCCTATCTAGGTACCTAAATAAGTGAACCTAATTTTCAAAGTTGCTTACTACCCCGCAATTACCTCTGACATACATTAAAGATACTTTTAAAATAAAATTAGTATTAATCACTATTTTATTTTATTATAAGGTGTTTTCTCCATCTGTAGATTCTATGATTCTGTAAAACAACCAGTTTATTACGGATCAAAAGTTTGGTGGATTTTTGTTTTAAAATAAAGTTTAAAAGGGACAATGCCTGGCTTTTAAATGTCTGAAGCACTAAGCCATCCATGTGCTGTAATTTGAACAAACAAAATGAGCCATTGTGTTGGTTCTCAATGCTCCAAGCTCAGCACAGGTTGCCCTGTAATTGACATGCCCAGTGCACGGTAAGGGACAGGTTATTTTTAAACAAAAGAACAATAAGTATGTTTACAACTTGCAGTAAAGAGGTTTTAGCCTGACAGAAAGATGTGATCTCCTTGCTTCTTGTTTATTCAAGGGAGGTGAGAAAACAAATAGACATTAATGGAGGACTTTCAGCCACCTCTGCTCTCAAACATTCACCAGCTCATCACCAAACAGTATTGTTTAGAAATTTAGAAGAGGAGGGGGTTAAAGCTTCAGCCACCAGCAAAAATTCTGCCTTGTTCTGACATCTGCTGTGGCCTAGCAATAGGCAGAGAACCCCAAGGTTGGGTCTGCACTTTGGGTGTATATGCACTGAGTGAGAAAACCCTTGTCAAAACACCTGTTGCATGCATGCTTGGTTGTATTGCTGTTCCTTGCAAGACTTGTAAGCAATGCTATTTTTGACAGAACCATTCTAGCATGTCCACACACTACATTTTTTATTCCCCCCCCACCCCCCACTGCTCCTCAGACGTTCCTGTTAACTGCTGGCAATGGCCCACCTTGACTATCACTACAAAAGGTTTTCTCCCTCCCCCACTGGTAATAGCTCATCTTAAGTGATCACTCTCCTTACAATATGTATGATAACACCGATTTTTTCATGTTCTGTGTGTATATAAATCTCCTCACTGTATTTGCCACTGAATGCATCCGATGAAGTGAGCTGTAGCTCACAAAAGCTTATGCTGAAATAAATTGGTTAGTCTCTAAGGTGTTGTGTAACTCTGGCAAAAGTAGGGGGTGGAATGCAGTAGGAGATTTAAGATTATGAGATTTCAGTCATTGGACAGTCAGACCATTACTCCAAAAGAAGCCTCAGGATGAGCGCCACTTTGAAAAGCTTGACATCAGTGCTTGCTTTATGTGCGTTCTGACCTTGAGCCTTACCAAAGTGGAGCAATAGTTGTGGATCAACACATTTTTGCTCAGATGTGGGATTATGGGAGACTGGAATAAGAGTTAGTAGTTGAAGAACTTAGTAGCTGTGTGAAGTTTGGCCTGCAGTGAGATCCCATCTGTATGAGAGCTGCAGCCCCCTCTCTGTCCCTCCCCCACCATGGATGAGAGAATTGAAGACAATTGCCTTGTGAAGACAGGTTACAATTATAGAGTATCACTGGGTTTGGGGTGGTCAAGTCTATGGCTGAGGCCAATGGATACAGGTGGGTAAAGCCATACATAAAGACCAGCAGTCCTGTGTGATTGCTGTTTAAAATATCCCTGATACAGCAGAAGGGTTTGGGCACGGACTTGCCCATTTTCAAGAGTTCTGGCTTGTATGAGAAGAGACACGCTCTGCAGAAGCCTTTGATGAAAATTCTTTATTATTGACATCTATATCTGTGACAACAGGGTTCACTGACTGACTATATCAGCCAGAGTGCATTAGAGGAGAAATTGATATAGTGGGGAGCTTAGATAGAGGGGACATGGCAGAGAGGGGGGACACAGCTGGTGAACTATAGGAGGTTTGCCAGCTGAGACATTGGTGGAATGGAGCTGGTAGCTCCACTTCTGATATTCTCCCTGTGGTGGTTCAATTTTTTAGATGTTTCTGACAGCACCTTCACATACCAAGAATGATTCAGACTCTGTTGTTCTCTAACCCTATAAAAACATAGCTTGTTCTGTATGTTACTTAAAACCATAGGTTTCAGAGTAGCAGCCGTGTTAGTCTGTATTCGCAAAAAGAAAAGGAATACTTGTGGCACCTTAGAGACTAACCAATTTATTTGAGCATAAGCTTTCGTGAGCTACAGCTCACTTCATCGGATGCATTCAGTGGAAAACCATAGGTAATCAATTGAAGCACTTCGTGTATGGTCTTGAAGAGCATTTCAAATTGATTGCTGGGTAACAAACATTACTTGACATGGTAAATTTGGCTAGTATATATAAGAGTTCCTGCATCTCAGAAACTCACTGTGACTCACTGTCTTCAAAGAGACTAGTTTTACAACCTCCAAAAGTTCTCTCTACACTAGGAAATTTATTCACTGCTGACAACAGCTGTCAGTGATGGGTGGTGCTGAATCTGTGCTGAAAAAATGAATAACTTTATGTCTACACATGCAGCTAAGCCATTCTCAGCACAGATTCAGCTCTTCCCATTGCTGATACCTCTTCAGTAATGTGTACATATTCCTCAGCTTAGGCCAGGGCAGGGCAAACTACAGCCTGCGGGCTGGATCCAGCCCATCAGGGCTTTCAATCCGGCCTGCGGGATTCCCAGCCCAGTGGCGCAGTGGGTCTAAGGCAGGCTCCCTGCCTGCCCTGGCCCTGCTCCGCTCCCGGAAGCGGCCGGCACCATGTCCCTGTGGCCCCTGGTGGAGTGGGGGGCAGAGGGCTCCGTACACTGCCCTCGCCTGCAGGTACCGCCCCCCGCAGTTTCCATTGGCCGGGAATGGGGAACTGCAGCCAATGGGACCTTCGGGGGTGGCACCCGCAGGCGAAGGCAGCACACTGCAGAGCCACCTGCCCCACCCCACCCCCAGGAGCCACTGCCAGACATGCTGGCCACTTCCGGCAGCAGCGCGGGGCCAGGACAGGCAGGGAGCCTGCCTTAGTCCTGCTGCGTGCCGCTGCCACCCCGGAGCCGCTCGAGGTAAGCGGCGCTGGGCCGGAGCCCACATCCCAAACCCCTTCTGCACCCCGCACCCCAACCCCCTGCCTTGAGCCCCCGCCACACCCTTCCTGCACCCCAACCCCCTGCCCTGAGATGCCTCCTGCACTCCACACCCCCTCCTGAACCCCAACCCCCTTCCCTGAGCCTCCAACCCCTTGCCCTGAGCCCCCTGCCACACCCTTCCTGCACCCCAAACCCCTGCCCTGAGACCTCTCCCACATTCCGCACCCTGTCCTGCACCCCAACCTCCTGCCCTGGCTTAGACAAAGCTGACGATATTTATTGAAAGAGATTCAATTTTAACTGCAGTTACATCTCCCCAAACAATTAGGCTATGTCTACATTACAGCCTACGTCAACATAACTTATGTTACTCAGCGGTGTGATCCCCCTGCCACCTGAGCGACATAAGTTACACTGACATAAGCATTTGTGTGCACAGAGCTGCTCCCACTGACATAGTTTCTGCCATTCATGGAGGTGGGTTTTTCATGCCGACGGGAGAGCTCTCTCCCATTGGCATAGAGCATCTTCACCGGACACGTTGCAGCACCACAGCTGCATGTAGACTTGGTCTTAGCTAATAGAGACCTAATTTGAATAACTATTTTGTAGTTTGTTTAAAAATAACCTTCCCATTTTTTAAAAGTTTGAATTAAAGAAAACATTTCACACTAGAACGCCATTTAATCGCCTTTGTTCTTACTCTGTCTAGAGCCTGTCCACTTGAGAAAAAGATCCCGAATGCAGTTATTCTTCCTCACCTGCCATGCAGATCATACCACTTCTGTTGTTGAGTCCTTGCAATGTCACCTCCCCCCCTACCAAAATCATATTTAGGATTCTCACCCTCTCTGTCAGGGCTCTGCACAAACTCGCCTGCATATCTGCCCTTTTATCTCCTCTCAGTATGTTGGACCACTTTGGTCCATCAGCATTGTCACAGTTTCATCACTCCATTGGCTACTGCCTCTCATTCTTGTCCTCATGCTGTCCCTCTGTCCCTGGGATTGAGCTTCTTTTCTTAATACATGAAGTACCCTTCCTTGAAAATTCCTCCTAAAAAAATTTTCTTTGACAAAGTCCTCAGAAATTAACCCATCTGAATGTTATGCCACCACCATGCCAATTAAAACAAGTTGAAGTTATCTGCATCTGCTATGCTCCTAGCATATTTTTTGTCTGAACTTTATCTGACTGTTAGGTTTCATAGAGTCATAGATTTTAAAGTCCATAATGAATATACTGGTATTATCTGGTCTGAGCTTCTGTACAATTTCAGTTAATAGATTTTCACTCAGTGATTCCTGTGTCAAGCCCATTACTCCAGGTTGTGTTAGCATATATCTTTTAGAAAGAAATCCAGTCTTGTTTTAAAGACATTGAATGATGGAGAATGCACCATATCCCTTGGTAAATTATGCCAGTGGTTAATACGCTGACTGTTAAAAATGTATGCCTTATATCAGATTAAATTTGTCTAGATACAGTTTCTAGCAACGGGATCTACTGACGCCTGTATTATACTAAGCCATCCTCTACCATCTGAAATCTTCTCACCCTGTGGGTATTTGCAGATCATGATCAAGTCACCTCTTAGTTTTCTTTTCAATAAAACTATTAGATGGAACTCCTTAAATCTCTCACTATAAGGCATGTTTTCCAGTCCTCTAATCGTTCTTGTGGCTCTTATCTGAATCCTTGCCAAGTTTTTTAAACATCTTTTTTGAAGTTTGGACATCATATCCGGACACAATATTCCAGTAATGGTCTCACCAATGCTGCATACAAAAGTAATACCACCATTCCACTCCTACTCAATATTCCCCTGTTTATGCATCCAAAGATCATTATTCGTCTTTTGATTGTACGTTTCTTAGGGCAAATGTCATGGCTAATATTTTCAGACTTGGCTATAATTAGACAAATCCATATTTGACACCTAAACGAAAGTGAACTGATTTTCAGTGGTGCTGATCATTCACCATCCCATTAAATGGAAAGTCAGATGTATATGCTCAGAACCTCTGAGAAGGCAGGCCACCCTTACGCTACTGAGATCCCTGAATCTGGATTTTGGTGCCTTATTTCAGGCTCTAGATTTGAAAATGTTAGCCTAAGTTTTATTTGGGTCTTATACAGTGCTGGATTTACTGTCAGTGCTTAATAATAGCAACAATAATCAATAGCATATACCTTTAAAGTCTGTACAATATTATTTAAATCAAAATCATACATAAGCTGAAAAAAAATGGCATGGACACTAGTTGGTTACTTTATTAATGTTGCGTTTAGAGTTGGCCAGAAACAAGAATTTTGTTTTGCAAAAAACTGAAGATTTGAAATTTGATTTTGTTCTGCATTGAACCTTTTGAAATTTCAAAAATTTTCATGAAAAACAGAGAGCAATCCCCACCAGTATAGCTAATAGACTGCTGGTTAGAGCACTCTCCTGGTTCAAATCTGTACTCTGCTTCTATCCCATATCCAGTTAGTGTCTTTTTCTCTCACACACAATGAATGTTCATTCATTTATAAAGCATGGACCAGTTCCAACAGAAGAGATTACTCTGACTCAGGCAGAGCAGGGACTTGAAACTGGCTCTTGCTCATCCCATGTGAGTCCCCTGACCACTGGGCTGTTCTGGACTCAGTCTCTCGTTCTTGCTGACCAGAATTCCTATCCTAGACCTGACAATCTTCCCAATAAAAGCTGCATAGAAACCAATACATTTCTGCAGAAAGTATTGATTGCCGCGAATCAAAGACATTTAGTTGAAAAATTCCCAACCAGCTATAGTTGTTTTGTTTCAAAGGATGAATTATATGGTAGGACCTGCATGCTGGTAATTTTTTAAGTCAAAGGTCTTATTTATAACTGAAAATGAACTAGATTTTTCTAAGCAATGTGTATCACCCAGTCCAAAGGGGATGGGAGGAGACCCTATCAAAATGGAATGTCATCAACAGTGTACTACATACATAAATGATTTCCCCGTGCCCCTGAGCCCCATTCTTTTTTCTCATCACAATCTATAGTATTAACAAAGTGAGTTCTGTCCAAGACAATGCCTAAAGGCAGGTGCCAGAGATGTTAAGCTGTCCTTATTAACAAGTTAACAACTTCTTGCTTCCTACTTGGAAAAAAAACTTAGATAAAGTTTACACCGTGTGACAAAGTTCCTCCTCTACCTTGGTGGGTCTTGCACTTATTGGCGGATTTGCTCGCCTTGGAGCTTCACGGCAGCCCTCAGCTTGGCCGTTTTTCTGAACCCACAGTCCAAGTCGACTCCTCCTGTGTCTGACCAGGAGTTGGGAGGTTTGGGGGGAACCCAGGCCCGCCCTCTACTCCGAGTTCCAGCCCAGGGCCCTGTGGTATGCAGCTGTCTAGAGTGCGTCCTGGAACAGCTGTGCGGCAGCTACAACTTCCTGGGCTACTTCCCCATGGCCTCCTCCCAACACCTTCTTTATCCTCACCATAGGACCTTCCTCCTGGTGTCTGATAATGCTTGTATTCCTCAGTCCTCCAACAGTCCGCATTCTCACTCTCAGTTCCAAGCATCTCTTGCTCCCAGCTCCTTACACGCGCACCACAACTGAAGTGAGCTCCTTTTTAAACCCAGATGCCCTGATTAGCCTGCCTTAATTGATTCTAGCAGCTTCTTGATTGGCTGCAGGTGTTCTAATCAGCCTGTCTGTCTTAATTGCCTCCAGAAGGTTCCTGATTGTTCTGGAACCTTCCCTGTTACCTTACCCAGGGAAAAGGGACCTACTTAACCTGGGGCTAATATATCTGCCTTCTATTACTCTCCTGTAGCCATCCGGCCCGACCCTGTCACAACTGCTAGAGGTAGTGTAAACTTTTACTGAAGCAAGGGAAGTAAAGAGAGTGAGAGGAATATTATGCTATGGGTCATCTGTTGGAGAAGATAGTATCTCCAGACGTGAGAATAGAAAGAATATCCAGGCCTAAGAGCATCAGAGAGAATTGTAAACAGTAAGGCACCTCCTTCAAATCTACAACTGGTTGAAAAAACAGAAAAGAAAGAGACTGTTTATTCCATTTTTCATTGTAATTTCAAAACATTTTAAAATTTCCAACTAGCTCCACTCAAAACATTTTTTGTGTGTGCATCTGTTGAGGGTTTAACCTGTGCCAGAGGAGCCTAGGCCAGGGACCCATTAATTGTGAGTCAGAGATCTTTGCTTCTGGATTTCAGACAGAGCTGGCTGGAAAATGGAAATCCCTTCCCACAAAAAGTTTTGTGGTTTTGAAGGGAAAAAATTGTTCCAAACCAGGACAACAAGTCAAACACAATTTTTTTGTTGGGACCAGTTTTCAAGAAATACTGTTTCAGGAGAAATTTTTGGTATCCTGGCTGCCCACCTGGGCACAAAGTAAAATTGACAAGAGCCTTCCAGCCTGGCTGCTATGGAGGCGGAGAGGCAGGGGGTTCGGTTCTCCCAGGTCCAGCAGCCAGAGAACCCAGCTTTTCAGCTTCTCCACCTCTCTCCCATCTCTGAGGCCAGAGAGACACAGAGCAGGGTGCTCAGCCTCTCCACAGCTGGGGCGGGGAAGTTTGGGGGGAAATAAAAAAGAGATAGAAGATTCAAAAGTTACAATATTGGACAAGTTTATGGTTTTGTTTTAATGAGTGAGTGAGTGAGTGAACTGACAAGATACAATGTGAAATCCAGGCCCCATTGAAATCAATGGCAGCTTTACCATTGATTTCAGTGGGGCCAGGATTCACTTATACAAGTCCTGATACTCTGCTGTTGGTTAAAACAACGAGGAGTCCTTAGAGACTAACAAATTTATTTGGGTGTAAGCTTTGGTGGGCTAAAACCCACTTCATCAGATGCATGGAGTGGAAAATACAGTAGAGAGGTATAAATACACAGCATATGAAAAGTTGGGAGTTGCCTTACCAAGTAGGGGGGTCAATGCTAACGAGCCAATTCAATTAAGGTAGAAGTGGGCTATTCTCAACAGTTGACAAGAAGGGAGGAAAAATCATTTTTGTAGTGCTAATGAGTTCAGTGTAATCAAGGTGGCCCATTTCAAACAGTTGACAAGAAGGTGTGAGTATCAGCAGGGGGAAAATTAGCTTTTGTAGTGACCCATCCACTCCCAGTCTTTATTCAGGCCTAATTTGATGGTGTCCAGTTTGCACATTAATTCCAGTTTTGCAGTTTCTCGTTTGAGTCTGTTTTTGAAGTTTTGTTGTTGCAGAATTGCCACTTTTAAGTCTGTTATTGAGTGTCCAGGGAGATTGAAGTGTTCTCCTACTGATTTTTGGATGTTATAATTCTTGATGTCAGATTTGTGTCCATTTATTCTTTTGCATAGAGACTGTCTGGTTTGGCCAATGTACATGGCAGAGGGCATTGCTGGCATATGATGACATATATCACATTGGTAGATGTGCAGGTGAACGAGCCCCTGATGGTGTGCCTGATGTGGTTAGGTCCTATGATGGTGTCCCTTGCATAGATATGTGGACAGAGTTGGCACGGGGGTTTATTGCAGGGTTTGGTTCCTGGGTTAGTGTTTTTGTTGTGTGGTGTGTAGTTGCTGGTGCGTATTTGCTTCAAAAACTAACTTTCCCCCTGCTGTTACTCACACCTTCTTGTCAACTGTTTGAAATGGGCCACCTTGATTACATTGAACTCATTAGCACTACAAAAGTGATTTTTCCTCCCTTCTTGTCAACTGTTGAGAATAGCCCACTTCCACCTTAATTGAATTGGCTCGTTAGCACTGACCCCCTACTTGGTAAGGCAGCTCCCATCTTTTCATATGCTGTGTATTTATACCTCTCTACTGTATTTTCCACTCCATGCATCTGATGAAGTGGGTTTTAGCCCACGAAAGCTTATGCCCAAATAAATTTGTTAGTCTCTAAGGTGCCACAAGCACTCCTCGTTGTTTTTGCTGATACAGACTAACACGGCTACCACTCTGAAACCTGCTGTTGGTTGCTTTTCCTGATGCAGCTGTTCTCCATGGCACGTTAATTAATCCCATTTATGTGCCCATTTACAAATGTGAAATGTACACCCTCTGAGTTTAACCCCTGAATCCTATATATGGCAAGGAAATCTCTACCATTGTCTTTTCTCAGAATTTCTGGCCATTCAGCTTTTCAATAGAAGAAGAGAGCTTTCCCAATCAACAAGGTGACCATAAAGAAAGCCACACAAAACAAACAAAAATACCAATCCATTTGTTTCCTTTTGTAAATCATCTCTAGGTTTCTTTTTGTTTGAGATGAATATGTCACTAGGATCGTGTTCAACCATGTTTCTATAGGTAGGTGATAAATCTTCAATTTATATAGAATTAATACACAAATGAAGACATTCTTCAATGTGTGTAATGGGCAAATAGAGCTCTAGCAACAAGCATAAAGAGTCACAAGGTAATATATTTTTAAGTGCAATTTACTCCCTCAAAATCTTCACATTCCCATTTAGAATCTCCTGCTCTAGATGAATAAAGTTACCACTTCCATCTAAAGCTTTTAAAAATCCCCACTTGAGCCATTTGCATGTGTGCCACTTGAACAAGTGTTCTGATCAGTGACACAGAATTCTTCCCAAACAATTGATCTAATTTAAAATACAATTTACCACCTCCTAAAATATGGATAGTACAGATTCCCTCTCCAAAGTGCTTTCTGGTCTTTCCAAAGTATGAAGCACATTGAAAATCTATATATGTACTCAAACCAAACAGGATAAAGGACATTCCATTTTCTAAATGTGGTTTATAAAACTTATAGTTAATTGGTTAGAAAAAGTCACAGCACAATCAAATTTATGGACCTCTCTCACTGTTTTAGTAGCCCCTTTTAGATAGTCAGTTGTACCAGCAGATGTTGTAAATTAGTGATGAGAAAATCACTGAAGGCCTGGCTCTGATCTCACAGATATAATTTTTAAACCCCTGTGACTCCACTGGGTTCGTGGATTTACTTTTGATTTAAAACAAGAGATCACGACTGGACCTTAAGAGCTTGAGTTTAGTTCAGAAAAGCCATCCAAAAATGTGGACGTACGTATTCCTGTGGTGGAGGGAGGAGACAAAGGAGCACTGTCCAGCCTTCAACACTAATATCATTGCTCATGCATCTAAGCATGTATTTTGAAGGACTAGTTCCTGAAAGAGTAAATGTGTCATCCACAGGTTGTCAAGCTCCAGAAAGAAGGTTGTGGTCTTCCAAGGTCCACCCAAGTGAGTTGCCAAAGTAAATCACTGCTCAGAGTAGGCTGCACAGATGTTACTATGATTGCGCTTCCCTCTGAACTGAACTGGGCACTTGATGAGGGGATGCGGTTGGGGAAGAAATGGTAGAACTTTCTCAAATATCATCCCATCCTGGTACTAAATTAAGACATTATTCAGAGTAAGTTGTGCAACTCTGATTCTCCCCCATCTCTCTGAAGACTTATTTATACAGAGAAATAAACTGGCGTAACTATACAGATAGAATTATACCAATATAACTCTCCTGTGGACACACTTATTCCAGAATAAGGGCAGTTCCACACTACCAATTTTTGCCAGCATAGCTATGTTGGTTCAGGGTATGATGATATGGTATGATCCCTGACCAACATAGCTGGAATAAACTATGCCAGCAAAAGTGCAGTTTTTCTGGTATAAATGGTGGCCACACTTAGGACATGGCTACACTCCTTTTCTTTTTGCGAATATAGACTAACACGGCTGCTACTCTGAAACTTGTGAGTTAGAGCACATTAAAGGAGCCCCGGGCGCACTAGCTCACTACCCGTCCACACTGGCAAGGCACGCAGAGCGCTCTGACTCCACAGCTAGAGCGCTCCTGGTACTCCACCTCGGTGAGTGGAATAACATTTTGTGTGCCCCCGCTGGAGCGCTGCGACGCCGGTGTAGATGCCCTGGTCCTATAGTGCGCTCTGATCGGCCTCCAGAAGTGTCCCACAATGCCTGTTCTAGCCACTCTGGTCATCACTTTTAATTCTACTGCCCTGCCCTCAAGTGACCAACTGTCAGACCCGCCCTTTAAATTCTCTGGGAATTTTGAAAATCCCCTTCCTGTTTGCTCAGCCAGGCGTGGAGTGCTCTCAGCGCATCTTTCCAGATGACCATGCCTCCACGCGCCAGGTGATCCCCAGTATGGAGCAATGGCGAGGGGCTGGACCTCATCAGTGTTTGTGGGGAGGAAGCTGTCCAGTCCCAGCTGCACTCCAGCCGTAGGAATTACGATACCTTTGGGCAGATATCAAGGGACATGATGGAAAGGGGCCATGACTGGGATGCACTGCAGTGCAGGGTTAAAGTGAAGGAGCTGCGGAATGCCTACCGGAAAGCCCGCAAGGTAAACAGCCACTCCGGTGCTGCCCTGCAACCTGCCATTTCTACAAAGAGCTGGACGCAATACTCAGGGTGACCCCACCTCCACTTCGAGTACCACCATGGACACTTCAGAGCACAGTACAACAAGGCAGGAGGAGGAGGAAAGCAGGAGTGAAGGTGCTGAGGAGGAGTGGGGGGACAGCCCAGCATCCACAGATGTATGCAGCCAGGATCTGTTCTCAAGCCAGGAGGAAGGTAGCCAGTCACGGCGGCCAGTGCTTGGGGAAGGACAAACACCAGAGAAGGTTCCCAGTAAGCGGCTTTTATTTTGGGAAGGAAGTTATTTGGTGCGGGCTCTTGGGGTGAGGAGGGTTAGGGCTGCATGCATGCCTAGATGCGGAATAGGGCGTTGATGTGCTCTCTCACATCGTGGTAATCAGCCTCAGTGATCTCTTCAAAGGTCTTGTCCAGAACTTGGGCAATGCGCTTGGGCAGGTTTCTTGGGAGAGCCACTGTGGTCCTTGTCCCAGTAAGGCTAACTTGTCTGAGCCACTGTGCCGTGAGGGGCGGGGGGACCATTGCTGCACACAGGCAAGCTGCATATGGGCCAGGGCAGAATCCGCATTGCAGTAGAAGACCCACCCTTGCTTCCCAGGTCACCCTCAGGAGCGAGATATCTTCCAGGACGAACTCCTGTGGAAAATGTGGGGACAGTGTTGGCTCTCCCCAAGGCACAGAAACTCAGAGGACAGTACAGCCGTGAAAAAATCAGTCACGCTTGACCCTGTGCTTACTCACCATTTTGGGGCTCCCATGGGTTATGTGAGCTCGCTTTGGAACGGGCAAATTATGCTATTGTCTAGAACAGAGGTTCCCAAACTTGTTCCACCGCTTGTGCAGGGAAAGCCCCTGATGGGCTGGGCTGGTTTGCTTACCTGCCACGTCCGCAGGTTCAGCCGATCGCGGCTCCCAGTGGGCACGGTTCACTGCTCCAGGCCAATGGGAGCTGCTGGAAGCGGCGGCCAGTATGTCCCTCGGCCCGTGCCACCAATGGGAGCTGGGGCGGGGGGTGGTGCTTGTGGGCGAAAGCCACATGGAGCCGCTTGTGTGCCTCTGCCTAGGAGCCGAACCTGCTGGCTGCTTCCAGGGCGCAGCATGGTTTGCGGTGCCAGGACAGGCGGGAAGCCTGCCTTTGCACCCGAGGTGTGCCGCTGACTGGAAGCTGCTGGATGTAAGCCCATGCCCCAACCCCACACCCCAATTCCCTGCCCCAGCTCTGAGCCCCCCCAAACCTGGAGCCCCTTCCTGCACCCCAAACTCCTCACCCCCGGACCCATCCCAGAGCCCACACCCAAAAGTCGACAAAACAAAAATCACCAAAGGGTGTTCACACTTTCTCCCGCTGTCGACAGATCATGTCCACATTGGGGACACCATCATCAACAGGGTAAGCCATGCACCATGAGTATATATCCCACCGTGCAGTGTTGTGGGAAGGAAGAGCTGATCGCTGCGCATCTTGGGATTCTCTCTGAGTTCTCCCACAGCCCCCTCAGCTGCCAAGAGTAGCATCAGGAGTAGCTCGGTGAGCTCTCCATGCTGGGGAATGGCAAAGCAGCACAGCAGTCTGTCCCTCTCCCTTTGTAGCAGCCGTCTGCCCGCTGCTGTGTTCCTAGTGTAGGGCAGAACAGGAGCATTCCAATGATTTGCTCTTTGCTTGTTCCCCAAAGGGAGCAGCACACAGATACTTCCCGGAGCTTTGAAAGGGGAGGGGCGCATGCCTGCAGGGCAGCAGAGATCAAAACACTGAGGAGAACAATCAGGGCAGGCATTGTGGGATACCGGGCAGAAGCCAGTTCTGTTGACAAAACAATCAGCAGTGTCTACGCTGGCTCTTTGTTGACAACAAAGGGAGGGGAAAAGACAAAAATCTCTCACGGGGTGGAAGGTTTTGGTGCCAAAACTGGCCATTTTTTGCAATAAAAGTCCCATTGTAGTGTGTATGCTCTTGCTGTTTTGTCGCCAAAAGGCAGTTTTTGGTGACAAAACTTGCCAATGTAGACAAGCCCTTAGGTGTCTATGTCCTTATTTGTTATGGTTGCGAAGAAAACCTGAAAAAAAATGTTAATTATATATAACTGATGCAGAGATATCTACTTGAATCTGCAGAGAGCTTGGAATGATAGCTTTGAGAGGTGTGATCTGCCTCATTCATCTCAGTGAGGTGTTAACTCTGAGACCAGAGATAATGATTTATATGTCAACGCCGTTAACTGTTTAATTCCTCCTATAAGGGCTTGCATACATGGGGAAACTTTTCTGGCATAATTACACGAGTATAATTATACTGCTATAGTTATACCAGTATATCTTCCTATGTAGACAATTTTAGGCCAGTTCCACACTAGGAGTGCTTTGACATTATAGCTATTCTGGTACTACGAGAAAAGTATTCTAAGGGCATGGCTACACTTGTAGATGTAGAGTGCTTTGAGTTAAACCCACCTTTGGAGAGCGCAGTAGGAAAAGCGCTGCAGTCTGTCTGCACTGACAGCTGCAGGCGCACTGGCATGGCCACATTTGCGGCACTTGCAGCGGCATTGGGAGCGGTGCATTATGGGCAGCTATCCCACAGAGCACCTCTTCCCATTCTGGCGCTGGGGCTTGTGCAAAGGGGGCGGGGGGTGCGGGGTATTCTGGGTCCTGTCCCAATGTCCCATGATGCATCGGTTTGCATCCCAGCAATCCCTGTGCTTCCGTTCACATTTGGTGCCATCTTTCAATGTTTTTTGTACTGTGCTCTCTGTTCCCTTTCGGTTTATGGGAATGGAGCCTGAACTGCTGAGGAGTATGCTGACGAGTCTCGCCAGCATGTCACGTTTGGCAGTCGAGTTATTCCTTATGATCCAAAGTGACAGTGAGGGCTCCGACAATGATATTGACTCGAGTAACACATATGACATGAGTTTGCTTTTAGCATTCAGGGACATGCTCACCACCATGGAACACCGCTTTTGGGCTCGGGAAACACGCACTGAGTGGTGGGGTCACATCGTCATGCAAGTCTGGGATGATGAGCAGTGGCTGCAGAACTTTCGGATGAGAAAAGCCACTTTTATGGGACTGTGTGAGGAGCTCGCCCCCACCCTGCGGCACAAGGACACGAGATTGAGAGCTGCCCTGACAGTGGAGAAGCGGGTGGGCTATTGCAATCTGGAAGCTGGCAACTTCAGACAGCGATCGATCGGTCGCTAGCCAGTTTGGAGTGGGAAAGTCGACCGTTGGAATTGTGTTGATGCAAGTTTGCAGGGCCATTAATCGCATCCTGCTCAGAAGAACCGTGAGTCTGGGTAACGTGCATGACATTGTGGCTGGCTTTGCACAAATGGTTTCCCTAACTGCGGAGGGGCGATAGATGGCACACGTATTCCAATTCTGGCACCAGCCCACCTAGCTTCTCAGTACGTCAATCGGAAGGGGTATTTCTCTATGGTTCTCCAGGCGCTTGTGGATCACCGTGGGCATTTCATTGACATAAAACATGGGCTGCCCCAGAAAGGTGCATGACGCACACATCTTTCGGAACACTGGCCTATTCAGGAAGCTGCAAGCCAGGACTTTTTTCCCAGACCAGAAGATCACCGTAGGGGAAGTCGAAATGCCCATTGTGATCCTTGGAGACCCCGCTTACCCTTTAATGCCATGGCTCATGAAACCCTACACAGGGAGCCTTGACAGCAGCAAGGAGCAGTTCAACAACAGGCTGAGCCAGTGCAGAATGCTTGTGGAGTGTGCTTTTGGCCGTTTAAAGGGCCGCTGGTGCTCTCTGTATGGGAAGCTGGACCTGGCCGATGACAGCATCCCCGCGGTTATATCCGCGTGCTGTACTCTCCATAACATCTGTGAAGGGAAGAGTGAACGATTCACTCAGGCATGGAACTCGGAGGTTCAACACCTGGAGGCTGAATTTGAACAGCCAGAGAGCAGGGCTATTAGAGGGGCCCAGAGCAGGGCTGCAAGGATTAGGGATGCCTTGAGGGAGCAATTTGAGGCTGAAAGCCACCAGTAATGTCTGGTGCCCTGCACGGGAGTGAAGTGCAATGGCTCCAATGTTTGCTACGCTGACTTGCAGTGCCTGTTTCTGTCCTGGGCTAACGTATCTTTTACTTTATGCAGTAATAAAGAATGTTTTCAAAGCCAAAAAATCCATTTATTGAAAACAAAATTCATTTATTGAAAAGAAACACAAGAGCTTGGGAAACAGAAAGGGCAAAGGAGTGGGGTGGGGAATGGTACAATCACAGATTTGCATATGTCCTGTTATCATACTCAGCCTTCCTGTCTGGAGTGCTATGCAATGAGTGCTGCACTTCAGGATGGCTATACTGCATGGTGATGGGGGTTGAGTGCCGTGGGAAAGGGTCGTAGTTTTCAGGGCTGGGTGGTGAAGCTACAGGTGTTGGAGGCAGCACCTCCAATTGGCCAGTACGTCTCCCGCACCCCCCTCCAGCTCCCATTGGCCAGAAGTGCAGTGCTGGTGCTCTGAGTGGGAGCAGCACACAGAGCCCCGGGGCCCCTTGCTTACAAGCTGGACCTGCTGCTGGCTGCTTCCAGGGCGCAGTGCAGAGTCAGAACAGGTAGGGACTACTAGTTTTTACTGGCCGGCCACCAGGGTCCCTGGGTGCTGAGCAAGGCGACACAGTGCCTTTTATTCTGCAACCCAGTACTAGGTCGTGACCTGAACTTTGAAAACCACTGGTCTACACCACAGAGTTAGGTCAACATAAGCATTGACCTAACTCTGTAAGTATCTACATTACAATGTAGCTTCCATCAATATAACTCGCCCACTACACTGACTTAAAAACTCCATCTCCGCAAAAGGCTTAGGTCAATGTAGTGTCAGTGTAGACACTGCATTGCTTACATCGACTGTTGCTGCCTTTCAGAAGCCATTCCACAATGTCTCACACTGACAGTTAAATCGGGGCAAGTGATCCTGGTGAGGACGCACACTGCCAACACAAGGAGTGTAGTATGGACATGCAAAAATGATTTAATTACTGTGCTGGCTGTACATTGATGTAATTTAGGTCAACTTAATTTTGTTAGTCTCTAAGGTGCCACAAGTACTCCTTTTCTTTTTTCAGGATCAATGCTTCGCTTAATACCACAACACTAAGATTTATTTATAGAGAAAACAATACGTTTATTATCAAAGATTCAAGATTCAAATGATAGTAAGAATATTGCATACAAAAGGTTACATATAAAACAAATCATAATCTGCTTTTTAGAGACTAAACTTAACTGAAAGGCTAACCTCCTGTCTAAAGAAGTTTATCTCAACCCAAAATCCTCTGCCGCATTTTCAACCAAGGTTAGTTGAGGTCCTGTTTTCAAGAATGTAAATGCACTGCCCATTTACTTCCTAGGTGCAGGATAAGGAAGGGGGTGTCTTTGCCTTCTACTTATACTCCCCAAAGTTCATTGTCCATTTTCTGAGACAGGATAATCCCCTGTGGCTTGTTTTTCCTGCATGCTCCTTCCCTGTTGACTTCACATCTCTCTGTTGACTTCATATATAAATGGGTATCCATTTGTATTAGCTTACAATGCTTAATTTACATCCCGACAGAGAGAGGGGTGAATAAACATCTCATGTCTGACAGAAAACCTGTTTCTGCTGGTGCCTGATGCCTTGATACAGAATCTAAGAACATATTTTCAGCATATACACACACATTACTCCTTATCTGTAAACAAATTTTACACTGCTGTTAATGACCAGTGTGACCCCAGCTTTCGTTTGAGACCTCATATGACATTCTTTGGTGAACCAGAATGTACATAACAGAATCAGGACATTCCTGTAATCCCTTTGCTGGTTGGCATTAAAGGTTTCTTGGGTCACAGTGGCAAAATCCAAAATGTAGATTCTCAAGCCCCAGCTCAGCTACTGCCTAACCTAGGGCAACTACAATAATACAAAATCAACATAGCACACATTAAATGGATTAAAAATTGGTTAACTGATGTGTCTCAAAATGTAACCGTAAATGGGGAATCATCTTCGAGTAGGTGTGTTTAGTGAGGTCCCACAGGAATCAGTTCTTGGCCTTACCCTATTTAGCATTTTATCAATTACCTTGAAGAAAACATAAAATCACTGATACTGTACAGTTTGCAGATGGCACAAAGATTGTGGGAGTGGTAAATGATAAAGAGGACAGGTCACTGATACAGAGTTATCTGAATCACTCAGTAAACTAGACGCAAGCAAACAAAATACATTACCGTAAGGCCAAATGTAAAGTCATACATCTAGTAACAAAGACTGTAGGCCACACTTATAGGATAGGGAACTCTATCCTGGGAAGCCATGACTGTGAAAAAGACTTGGGGATCATGGTGGCTAATTAGCTGAACATGAGCTCCCAGTGCAACTCTGTCACCAGAAGTGCTAATGAAATCCATGGATATATTAACAGGTGTTACAGTTTGTATGGTAACACCCATTGTTTCATGTTCTCTGTGTATATAAAATCTCCCCACTATATTTTCCACTTTATGCATCCGATGAAGTGAGCTGTAGCTCACGAAAGCTTATGCTCTAATAAATTTGTTAGTCTCTAAGGTGCCACAAGTACTGCTGTTCTTTTTACAGATACAGACTAACACGGCTGCTACTCTGAAACCTGTCATTAACAGGTGAATATACCAGGGGAATAACAGGGGAGCAAGAATAGTGAGGTTATATTACCTCTGGATTTGGCTTTGGTGCAATCACTACTAGAATACAATGTCTAGTTCTGCTGTCCACAATTCAAGAAGGATATTGATAAATTGGACATAGTTCAGAGAAGAGCCAAGAGAGTGATTAAAGGACTGGAAAATAGGCCTTACAGTGATAGACTCAAAGGAGCTCAATCTATTTATCTTAACAAAGAGTAGGTTAACGAGTGACTAGATCACAATCTATAAGTACCTATTCGGATAGCAGAAATTTGCTAATAGAGGGCTCTTCAATAAAATAGACAAAGATGAACAAGATACAATGGTAGAAGTTGAAGCTAGACAAATTTAGACTAGAAATAAGGTGCAAATTTCTAAAGGACTAGTCTACACTGGCACTTTAAAGCACTGAAACTTGCTGCACTCAGGGGGGTGTTTTTTCACACCCCTGTGCAAGAAAGTACCCGTGTAGACAAGCCCTAATAGTGAGGATTAACAACCCTTGGTAAGTTCCAGTAACTATGGTGAATTCTCCATCTCTGGGAATTTTTAAATCCAGATTGGAGGTTTTTTCTAAAATATATGCTCTAGTTCAAACAGGAATTAATTCATGGAAGTCCTATGGCCTATGTTATACAGGTCAGACTAGATCAGTGGTTCTCAACCAGGGGTACACATACCCTTGGGAGTATGCAGAGGTCTTCCAGGAGGGTACATCAGCTCATCTAGATATTTGCCTACTTTTAGAACAGGCTACAGAAAAAGCTATAGCAAAGTCTGTACAAAGTAAAATTTCATACAGACAATTACTTGTTTATACTGCTCTATAAACTAAGTACAATATTTATATTCCAATTGATTTATTTTATAATTATATGGTAAAAATGAGAAAGTAAGCAATTTTTCAGTAAGAGTATGCTGTGAAACTTTTGTATTTTTATGTCTGATTTTGTAAGCAAGTAGTTTTTAACTGAGGTGAAACTTGGGACATAGGTGCCGATTCCATGGGTGTTCCAGCCCTGGAGCACCCACAGAAAAAAATTAGCGGATGCTGAGCACCCACTGGTAGCTAGCTAGCTCCTCCCAACCCCTCCAGTGCCTCCCATCCGCCGGTGACCCCCCCAGATCAACTCCTCCCCCTCCCTTCCCGTGCCTCCTGCCTGCAGCAGATCAGTTGTTTCATGGTGTGCGGGAAGTGCGGGGACAGGGCAGAACTGGGTGTGAAGAGGTGGGGTGGGGGCAGGAAGAGGCTGGATGGGGGTGGGGACTTGGGGGAAGGGCTGGGGTGGGGGCAGAGCGGGAGTGGGAAGAGGTGGGACAGGAGTGGGGAAGTTGGAGGAAGTGGTCAGATGGGGGCAGGAGTGAGGAGTTGAGCACCCCCAGGCCCGGAAGAAGCTGGCACCTATGACTTGGGGTATGCAAGACAAATCAGACTCCTGAAAGAGGTACAGTAGTCTAGAAAGGTTGAGAGCCACTGATTTAATGTGTATAATGTGTGTGTTTAACATGTCCCTTCAAAAGTGGTCAAATTTAAATTCCTGCACATGCTCCTGTTCTGAACTAGCCCATGATTAGCAAATGCTAAAGAAATAGTTTTTCGTTCTGGGCTGGTGTTTAGCAATGAGGGCCAGAATGATTTGTCCTAGGTTTATTACTACATCAGTTCAATTGTTCATATAGCATGAATGCCAGGGCCAGATTCACCAGTAGGTTCAAACTGTTTTGCACCACTCTGGAAACACACGGCAGCTGTAAACCTGGCTCACTTGGCCAGTGAATCTAACTGAGATTCCTTTTCAGATTAAAATATTGCACATTTGTTTAAAAATTCACATATATTTAGTGGAACATTTATTTAAAATAAGGGGGGATGCATTACAGTATTATTTTAACAGAAAATATACAAAAATGTGAAGAAACGGGATATTTAGACCAAAGATTTTTTTTAAATGAAATGTTTAAGGGTATGTTCACATTTAAACTGCTACAGTAGCACAGTGGCAAAGCTGCAGCAGTTCCACTGTAGTGCTTCCATGTAGCCACTACCTGTGCCGATGGGAGGGGTTCTCCCATGGGTATAGGTGATCCACCTCCCTGAGATGCAGTAACTGAATTGACGGAAAAAGAAAAGGAGTACTTGTGGCACCTTAGAGACTAACAAAATGAAGTGAGCTGTAGCTCACGAAAGCTTATGCTCACATAAATTTGTTAGTCTCTAAGGTGCCATAAGTCCTCCTTTTCTTTTTGCGGATACAGACTAACACGGCTGCTACTCTGAAACCTGTAAATTGATGGACGAATTTTCCATCAACCTTCACTGTCTACACCAGGGCTAGGTTGGCATAGATGTGGATTTGTCACACCCCTGTGAGCCGTAGCTATGCCGATGTAAGTTTCCAGTGCAGACCAGTCCTTTACCACTTTGGAGTCTGAATCTCATGAAAATGTGTGACTTAGGCTCCAAAATGATTGAGGCCTCAATTTTGAGAGGTATTTGGGTTATTGTGCTCGGCTTTGTGCCACACTTAGGAGCTTGACTGTCAATGGAATTCACTGTCAATGGAACTCCTAATTGCCTAAATTCTTTTTGAAAATGAGATTTAAGCTTCTTAATCAGTTAGGTGTTGCAACACTGAGCACAGCAGCACCTAAATGTCTTTTGCAAATTGGGCCTAAGGCACTTCTGAGAATTTTGCCCCAAGACTCACACTTATATGTTTGTAAAGTATAAGAAACAACAGTCTCCATGTTGCTCTCCTGAGATTAGTTCATATGAAAGAGATTTTGCAAACATTGGACAGAGATTGATGATAGCAGGATGCTGGTGGCTTCAGGTGTTACTTAGTAGCTCAAGTTGTGCAAATATAGTCACACCGCATCAAAAGATAAATGAAGGGCAGTAACAGGTAAGTACACCGATAAGCCTGGTCAGCCGGTGGCATTATGTTCCAAAAGAAATACATCATATTTGTGCGTTACAAATCAGTGATCTGCACCAGCTGACTGAAAACTGTAAATACATTAAAATTGTCATTTGATACTGAAGTCTGATTATTAAATTAGATTAAAAGCTTGTTTTCCAAATTGGAAACTCCTGTCTGTCTGATTTATTAAGGCTTAAATCCACCTCTGGAGCAGGCAGGGCCCTTAGTTGCAGGAAGTCTACCAGGGAGAGGTTGTGGTGGCACACCAGTTGCAACTTCTCCTCTACCCACAGACATGCAGGGGACCAATACAGTCCAAAAGGTCAGTGGTGTTGGCAAAGGGTTGCAGAGCATGGCCACGGGAACTTTCAATGAGACTTACAGCTTATCTACTCAGACCCACTCAGGAAAGTTAATCCAAGTTACCTAAAGGTGAGAGTTTAAAGCAGATTAGTTAAACATAGCTAGGTTGGTGGACCTTTTAAGCATAGACTAGCCTTAGGCTCCCAAGTCATTTAGGTGCTTTTGCAAATGTTACCTTATGTAGATTTATCCAGAATTTAGATCTGCTGAAAATAGCATCCCGGCCTTTATACTGAGCTTTACTACAGTAGGCAGTATCAGAATTCCACAGTTACTTTTTAAAGATACATAATGCTTAAGTTCACATTGTTGAAAATACAGAAACTCTGCCATTGATATTTAGGAAAACATTTTCAATGATACATAATGTGCAGACTTACAAAAGGTATTTAGGCTCTAACGATGCAGATAGATGCCTCGTGGGATTTTTAGAAGTGCTTAAGTGAGTTAAGTGCCTAATTCTGTTATACCAATAAATTAAAAACCAGCAGGATCTTATTAAAGGGAAAAAGGCAAAATACCACATTTATTGTGAATACAGAAAGAATCATAGTAAGCAGTTAGTTACAGCTATAACATTCCATTCAATCTCATATTTATTCACACATTCATTCATACACACACACACACACACACACAGGTTCTGCAAGGTTGTTATCATAGTTACCAGCCTTAGAGTTGCTCATGCCAAGCCACTGGCCAGGTGGCCTGGACATGAGGAGGGAGCAGGGCCTTGTCAGATGCTCATCTGATGCTCCTGGAAGTTGGTTTGCAGAATCAGACCCCAAAGTTCTCACTTTTTAGAGTCTATTTTTATAGGAATTTCTTCTTATGCCAGTCTATGGGAATTGCTTCATCATGCTGTTGCTGAATCAATCAGCAGATAGCACATTCCTGACGGCTCCGTGCTGCTAGATGTTATCTTGTTCTTTGATTCTCCCATTCTTGAGGCTGTTGGGTGGATTCCAGTCTGCCCTCCGGGGGTCCTCTGGTTATTTCCACTTGACACCTTCTTCAGCCGATGGACACTGGATTCTTAGGCTGGCACCTCCCTGATCATTCAGTTATTATCCACACCAAGCATCCATCCATATACATCCTCTATCTCTATTTTAATCACAATTGTTAATACAACAAAAGGGCGGGGAGTCTCTGGGTGCTGTTTCTGTTGTTAGAGTATTGCTTTGAGTCTCTCTCTCTGTGAATTGCGTTGAGAACAGACTCTGTCTTAGAATGTACTAACGCAATTAGCAGCTTGCAAGTTTCACACATATAGGGAGAGAAACAGTACCAAAAACCAAGAGACCTCCTAATTAGTAATACCCTGGAATTTAAACTGTGGGGAATCAAACTCATTTGTGATTTTAATACAGAACTTCTTTAATATGATCCAACAATTCCTATTGGCTTTCAACAGGAGTTAGGTGCCTAACCCTAACTCAGCCTAAGGGCTGTCCTGTTTCCTTTGAATCTGCATTTTCCAATGGAAACCTGGACTGGTGGAAAATTTTCAACCAGTTCTAATTATGACCTTTCTTGACTGCTGATTCCACCATGCATTGCCAAAGGCAGGAGGTTTTGCCATGCATATTGCAACTGAATAAGATGAGTTTCCAGTCAAGTTATGCATCCTTTATGAAAACAAACCCTGTATTTTATGGGCCAACCCCCTTCTCCCCCCACAAATACTGAAATAATCTGCTGAGAAAAAAACAAAACAGAAAAAGATTAGATGTTTAAAGGAGAGCAACAACAAACCAGAGGATCTGTTGGAGTGAACACTGAATCCGAGTCCATACAGCATTTTGTACAACAGTCTTGCTTACTGCCCTCATAAACAGCCATGGGTCTTAAGGGTAGGATTTTCAAAGTGCTCAGAGTGCTAGGTAGGGCTGGTCAAAAATGTTCTGTCTAAACCTTTTGTCAATGGGAAACTGGGTTTTCAATCAAGCAAAATTTTTGGCAGAAAATGTCTGCTTTCCACAGATTTTTGAAGGTTTCAGCCAAAATTATTTAGTGTTTGACTGAAAATTTTTGGTTGTTTTTGTGTGTGTGGTTTTTTTGGTCTTATTTTTCAACAAAAAAGTCAAAAACTTCTGCTAAAAATTTTGGTTAAAAATGAAAAAGTTTTCATTTTCATTGAAATCTTCCACCCGGAAAAAAAAATCCCAGCCAGCTCTAGAATTAGGATTTCATCTCCCATTGAAAGTTAAAGCATATTTTTCTCGGATATATTTGTGTGCATTTTGGGTTAAGTAATAAAATCTATCTGTAAATTGTAAAATCTAGACTGATGTTATTATTGATCCCTATACTGTAGTCAATTTGTTCCTTTCACAAAAATAGAGAAACAACAGTTCTGATTCACCAGCGGCCAAACAAGCATAAGAACGTAAGCATACCTTTGAAAACCATACTGCAGAAATGTCTTTGTGTCTCTCTTTGTTAGTGGAAGTTACATAACCATTTCATTTATCATTCCATTATTTAATTGTGTGCATATTTTTGTTGTGCAACATTTTAAAAAAAAACACACCAAAAGTGAGGCCTGATCCTGCTGTTATGTATGCACATGAATGCTTAATTTTAAGTATGCAAGTATCCCTATTAACCAAGTTAAGCATGTGCACATGTCTTTTCTGGAACGCGGCCTAAATTAAAAAGGAAATACAGAAGCTTTTCTCCTAACCACTGGAGCGCAACTGCAATGGAGCACATTTATGGAGAATATTGAAGAGAAGAAGAGAAATGTGTGATACGAAGCACGTGCTTCCCACATGATTTAACTAACTAAACTCAAGATGAATACTGGTTATTCATATTTCAGAAATATGTATCCTCCCCATTAGCATTTGGTATACATCTAACCACACCCCTAATTCATTTGATACAATCTAGAAATAAATGATCTGTGGAAGTCCCTGAGGACTTTCAAAATGAAGATTGCTTTAATATTACAGTCACCTATTTTTTCTTACCTGAGAAATATGCAATGAAAATTCAGAAAGGAAAACAAGAGTAAAAGCACAAAGGTGGTATATCTGTTTCTGGGAAACTGCTATGTGATAAGATTAAAAGTATTTTCTAAATTGACATTTTTAAAGAAAAGGTTAACATTTTCTGGAGACTTTGTGGATTGAAACACGGACAGTTTTTGTTGTAAGTATCAATAGAGTGAATTCAGAGTAACTGTACTGACAGCAGTTGAAATAATCTGGATTAGAGCAGGATGAACTACAAAAACTATACTGGTTTCAGAGTAACAGCCCTGTTAGTCTGTATTCGCAAAAAAAGAAAAGGAGTACTTGTGGCACCTTAGAGACTAACCAATTTGTTTGAGCATAAGCTTTTGTGAGCTGTGAGCTGTAGCTCACGAAAGCTTATCCTCAAATAAATTGGTTAGTCTCTAAGGTGCCACAAGTACTCCTTTTCTTTTCTTTTTTTTTTTTTAAATATACTGCCACTATTTGGACTAATTTACCAATTGTGGTGTTAGTTGTGAATGTTTAGAGCTGCCATTAGGGGACATAGAACAAGGAGGCAAGAGTGTGCAAACAGGAAATACAGTAGTAAAATCTGTCTTGCATTCACTTGCCCAAGGTGTGCTGGGTCTCTAATCTGTACACAAGCAAATTTACTTCAACCAATGTTCTTTTCTTTTGTGTTCACTTTTCACAGCAATTCAGGTGTTTGAGTTTATTTGCCACAGATAATCATTACAAGTGCATGTGACTTTGAAATTTAGAAGCATCCACAGAAAATAAATTTAAATTCACATTCATGAGTATTTTCACTCCTCCAGTCAGGGAATTTAGATACCATTTCACAACTAAACAGTTCACAGCTAAACACAGTTTGAATTGTGAATATTGATGACAAGGTACGTGCAGCAAACTATTCATAATGATCAATCTATAAAAAAGAAATATATTAAATCCTCTAACATATATTTCAAAATTTTTCTGGAAACCATTTTCTGTTACTTTTACATCAACTTAGATTCTCCTTTTCGGTCAGGTGATGTACATGATGATATTAATAGTAATTAGAGTGGGAACCACTAGGGATAGGCTCCTTCTCAGCATTGCACACTGCACATGCACAGTGTGAAATCCTGGCTCTGCTGAGGTCAATGGGAATTTTACCATGGGATAGAGCTGGGCAGAAAATTTTGGATTAAACTTTTTTGTTGTCAGAAATGACAATCAAAAACAAAACAGGGATGGTTTCAACAAATCTCCCAACCAGACACATTTTTGAAAAATAAAGTTTCAAAATTGTCAAAAGGTTTGATTTTGATATTTTTGAAATAAAATGTTGTTTTGCCAGTTTGAAGGAACATTTGGTTCAAAAATTTAAGCTAATTAGACCCCCAAAAAAGAGTTAAGAAAAGGAAAAGGCTGGATTTAAACATTTTGAAATTTTCTAAATGAAATGTTTCAATTGACCCAAACTGAATTTTTTCCCCTTTTTTTATTCATGAAAATTTGAGACAGACTTTTCATCCCAATTTGGGACAGGATTTTTTTTTTTTTTTTGAACTTTCAAATAGAGCCAGGACAGGAAAACCGTTTCCCATGTATTTCTACTATTGACTTTACTGGACCCAGGCCCACCAACAGTAATTCCGGGCCCCAGAGCACGATAGTCCATGGGCCCCCAGAAAGGGATGGCTGAGGTTTGATTCGTGCAGGGCAGGCTGGAGCTGGGCCCCACACGTCACCACATGTGTGCGGAGCTGGACCACGTGTGGTGGCTGGTGCACGCATGCACAAGCCAGGGACTCAGTACCCCTGACATTTGGGCGGTGCTGCGCCTGCACGGGCTGGTGCCCAGTGAGCTGCTGGGCGTGCTCTTCCAGCACGGCCAGCCTAGGCACCAACTCCATGGGTGCTCTGGGGCTGGAGCACCCACCGGCAGCCCCCCTACTAGAACCTCTCCCTCCCCTCAGCGCCTCCTGCCCACCGGTGGGCCCTGCCGATCAGCGCCTACCCCTCCCTCCCAGCACCTACCGCCTGCTGTGGATCAGCTGTTTTGCGGCATCTGGAGGTGCTGGGGGGGGGAAGGGGGAGGAGCGAGGGCACAGCGTGCTCGGGAGAGGGGATGGAACTGGGTGGAGAAGGGCAAGAAGAGGTGGGGAGGAGGTGGGGGAGGGGTGGGACCTTGAGAAAGGGGTGGCATGGGAATGGGGCCTGTGCAGAGCTGTGGAGGAGCACCCCCCGGAAGATTAGAAACTCAACTCCTGTGATGGCCAGGGTTTCCACATGCCTGCCTGGCTGCCTTCGCTGCCGCCCATACCATCCCGCACATGCCTAGGAGTCCTGCAGCCCACCTCAGTGATTTAGGGGCCTTTTAAATCACCCTCGCTCCTGTGCAATTGCCCCCTTTGCCCCCCTCTGTCAGCGGGCCTGGCTGGACCCAAGATGTCACTCATATGCTGTTCTTTGGTTGGTGGGCTATTTGGGGTCATATAATTCTTTTAGTTACATTTCTTCTCTTGCCCCTATTGTCTTCCTCTTTCTGCATCCTGTCAGTGCAAGATGATGCAATGTTGTGTCACCACATATTGTTGAGACTCATGACAACAGCCACAAAAGCTAACGAGCTCCCTCTCCTACTTTGATTTATTTTAACTGCCAGAATAGAGCCACTGAATATTAAGGCATTCAGCTCAGCTTTCCAACACACAAAAGAATTATTAGCTGTGAGAGCCGCAGTTTACATGCTGAATGGTCATGGGATTATGGCTAGCCACTCAAATAATTTTTAAAGAAGTAGGCATGTAACAATGAGTTGATGTCATCAATAAGAATATACAGCTGGCACAATATATGTAGGAATCCAACTTGGGAGTAGAGTAGAAATGCTACCACAGAACTCTGCTGCCAGTCCCACTACATCAGACAGTCAGGATGATATTACATCGGGGAAGGAGTCTTATTTGGTAGGTAACAGGGTTGGAAACTGCAGCACTATGGACTAGGACTAGGGCACAGATTTTTAAAGATATTTAAGCTTTGTGCCTCTCAGTGTTTCAGTTATGAGTTTAAGCTCCAGGCTGGTCTTTTAAAGGTATTGTGCAGGTTTCCTTTGAGGACGAGGACTGAGAGGTCAGATACCTTTCCCGAACCCCGTCTTCTGGTCTTCCAACAACCCCCAACCTTTCCAAGCTCATCATCAGAAGCAAACTCCCCACAGACCAGGACATACCAACTCAAAATGCCACCTGCCCTTGCCACAGCAACAGATGCAAATCCTGTAGGCATACCTCCAGGCTACAATGATCAATACCCCTCAAAACACACCTTTCAAGATCCATGGAATCTCATCCAGTGCACTAAATAACCCAATAAATTATAACAACTATGTGGGTGAAACAAGACGCTCTCAAAATGAACTTAGAAAAATGATAAAAGACAAAAGCACCATATCTGACCTCTCAGTCCTTTATCCTGCACCAGCCTCTGCAACTCTAAATGTAGATAAACCCTCATAGACTTAAAGACATTGGATTTATGGCTCACTACATCCTTTGTCCTGCAATAGCAGAGGTATTAACTGCCCATTTCGCCTTGAATGGTCTCCTACAAAGTGTGAACTCCTTATCTGTGAACTCCTTATCCACCTTGTATTTAGCTGTAATACTCTGAGTTCCTTTCCCAGACCTGAAGAAGAGCTCTGTGTAAGCTTGTCTCTTTCACCAATAGAAGTTGGTCCAATAAAATATATTACCTCATCCATCTTCTCTCTCTAATAGCATGGGACCAAGATGGCTACAACTGCATTGCAATATAGAATTCTATTAAAATTTTACTGTAAATTTTACTGAGGAAATACAATGTTAAACCCTGTTATGTCCATTGTGCTTTTAATATGTATTAGAATAATGAAGGATTTTAAAACCAGCAATGATAATATTCTTTTGAGGTTTGCAATCAACAGACAACAGCTAAGGAGGTGGAAATTAATCCGATTAATGAATCAGATTTATTTCCTAAGGAATGTAAATTCATTTGCCTAGTTTGTATCCATGAAGTATCTTGATTGACCATTGTATTACAATGTGTAACATAGTGATAACCACACATCAAGAATTCTGGAGCGTACAAATATTAAAAAAATGGAGGGAAAAGATCTATTTACCTTAGGACTTTCTAGGATATCCATCATTGTAATATCTAACCTAAAGGTATTTAGGCATCTAAAGATGCAGATAGGTGTTTGGGCACTTTTGAAAATCCCACTGGGTGCCTATCTAGCTGCCTAAATAACCTTTAAAAATCTGGCCCAAGGGTTTTTTATCAACGGGTCTATAGTGAGGCCACCATTGTTTATGCAGGACAGATGCCCAAGTAAAATACGTGGCAATAATATCCCCAGTATAGACTGTGTTATGAAGGCAACACAGAATTTTATCAAGACCTGTTCATCCTAAACAAAACTACTGAAACCAAAATGAAATCTTTAAGGATGAGGATCCCAGCTGAGATGAGGCACACATCCATTCACCAACAATATTCGGCCAGCACAAAGCTCTATATGATCATTCCAATCCCACAGAAGCAATGTTTCCTTTGTGACCAAAACAAAAGAAGCAAATGGTTGTTAGTACAGTGGTTATAGCGCATGAACCTAAGTCATGTGTAACAGAGGAAAGCTCAAAATGACTAATGCTTTAGTTCAGACGGCAACAAAAAGAATAATAAAATGATCATGAGGAGTTACTGTATAATGATAAAAAGAAAAGGAGGACTTGTGGCACCTTAGAGACTAACCAATTTATTTGAGCATAAGCTTTCGTGAGCTACAGCTCACTTCATCGGTGAAGTGAGCTGTAGCTCATGAAAGCTTATGCTCAGAAGTGAGCTGTAGCTCACGAAAGCTTATGCTCAAATAAATTAGTTAGTCTCTAAGGTGCCACAAGTCCTCCTTTTCTTTTTGCGAATACAGACTAACACGGCTATTACTCTGAAACCTGTATAATGATAGATCAGTATTTAAATGACTGGTATTATTAAAACATCATTGGTGAATAGATTGTTGAAAACTTTACCGTGACTGAAACTTCAAAAATCCTGGCGATGTCTAAATATTTGTTCTACTTTTAAAAAGTAGTCATTGATGAACGTAATCTATTCTGCCTCAATAACAGCTTTATCAGCAAATCAATTAGAGAGTTCTTATTTTGTTAAAACCACAGACATATCCTTTCCCTTCCATTAGCCTATAAAGGTGTAGAATAGCACAATGGGCTTAAACCTCTTTGTGTTATAGGATTTAAAAAAAAATAATATTTCTAGTCAATGAAATTTCAGAGCCTAAATGGTGATTGTACAACTCTACTATACAACTGATCTACTAGCAAAACAACCAGCTTTTCAACTTACTGTGGGTTATAATCAATATGCTTCTTGACTGCAACGCAAGATAAGACTATGGCAGTTTTTAATGTCAATGACTCATTAAATAACACCAAACTAGCACATATAGTTGTTATCTCCTCTCTATAACTCCTCAAATGAACATCCTCACAACTTGAAGGACACATTATTGTCACGGAATGGCAAAATATACTACATCGGAGAACTATCTAGACTTCTGGTAGCCAAAGAAAGACAAACTGGAACAAATTAACTCCACAGTAAAATCAACACAGTTGCATTCAGAGATGGATTTGGCTTATTATATTCAGGTCTGCAGTCAGTGCTTAAGTAATATTACTGTAGTGCAATGAATGAATAAAGGCCACTGATCATAATTATTTCTCTCTTGCTTTATGGGAGAGTACTCTGTTTTGCTCTTACACAAAGAACAACCTGAGACTTCACTGAATCTATTCCAAAACTACTTTCAGTAGGAGCTAGTCCACTGATTTCACCGTTGAAATTATTAATATCCAAGGCTGCAACAAATTTTGATCATGTAACTTTCAGCCCAGTGAAGCACTGAGTTAGTGTGATATGTATTACAATAATGCATAATCTGTCTGCTGCAGCAACAAAAATATAGTTCTCTGACAACATTGTGGTGCAGAAGCCCATTTGTGGTTCGCTACTCTGCGTCAGCAACTCTTGTCAGGCCCGACACACTCACTCCACCTCACACCCGGGTGTTATGACATTTATTTAAAAGGTGACATGTAATATATCATTTGAAACTGCTCATTAATGTCATTGGGAAATGTTTGTAACTCCTCGGTAGGTGAAATTATGGATACTCTCTGGTATTATGGCCTGGAGACTGTAAACAGACAAAGGTGACCAAACAGGTTCCTTCTATATAAAGGGGAAAGAAAATACACTGGCAGATGCCCTGTCCAGGAAAGAGGGCTCTGACCCGCTGCCTTTGGGTCAGCCAGTGGCTAACCCTGCTGCAGCTTTGTAAGCGGGGAGGTGTGACCTGAAGAGCAACCCAATGCCAGAGGGCAATTTGCTCACTGGTATCAGGTAATGAGTTTCAGCTGGTTTGGCCAATTCAGTGTACCTCGCCCACTATGGTTATAATCTGTATCTAAAAGGTGACATGTAATATGTCATCAGAAAACTAATAACTCACTGATCATTAATATTCTTGCATGATGTATGCCCAGGGTGCGAACAAAAAGAGTTATGAATATGTGCTAGAATTATAGTCTTAAAATGTGTTTGGCAAGCAATGCATAAACACAATCTGCTTTAGACAAAGTAATGTGTATTTGCCTTTCTGACCAGCTTGGTCATCAGGCAGAGACAATGAAGGTCCATTAGCATAGAAGGTAAACAAAGCTATCAAGCTAACAAGTGGGGGAGGAGATACCCTGAAGTCTGCACCTCAGCAGGAGGGAGAACTTGGTCTGGGTTTTACTTTTCAAGAATACATTGCAAAGGTTTACTGGTCTATAAAGCCAAGGGGACTGAACCTCAAGTGATAAGTGATTGAATTAACTGATTGTACACAATATTTTCTGTACTAAAAAAGTGTAATGAGTGAGGTGTTTCAGGAAAGCCTATGACACACTGGTGATTAATATAGTCATAAAATGTATGTTCAGTGTGTGACAAAGTTCCTCCTCTGCCTTGGTGGGTCCTGCCCTTATTGGCGGATTTGCTTGCCTCAGAGGTTCACGGCAGCCCTCAGTTTGGCCACTTTTGCTAGTGGCTCAAACCTGCCGTTCACTCAGCTAACCTCATCACTGGCCAGCATGGGAAAAAGGAAGAAGAACAATCCCCGCAGTCTCTGCTGACCCACCTAGTGGATCAGGGAACAGGCCAGAGACCTTCCCCTCTGGTGGAACCCACAGTCCAGGTCAACTCCTCCAGTATCAAGTAGGGAGTTGGGGGAATGGAGGGATGGGGGGAACCCTCTACTCCGGGTTCCAGCCCAGGGCCCTGTGGATTGCAGCTGTCTACAGTGGCTCCTGTAACAGCTCTGTGACAGCTACAACTCCCTGGGCTACTTCCCCATGGCCTCCTCCCAACACCTTCTTTATTCTCACCACAGGACCTTCCTCCTGATGTCTGATAATGCTTGTATACTTCCCAGTCTTCCAGTAGTACGCCTTCTCATGCTCAGCTTCTTGCACCTCTTGCTCCCAGCTCCTCGCACACACCACAAACTGAAGTGAGCTCCTTTTTAAACCCAGGTGCCCGGATTAGCCTGCTGATTCTAGCAGCTTCTTGATTGGCTGCAGGTGTTCTAATCAGCCTGTCTGCCCTAATTGTTTCCAGAAAGTTCCTGATTGTTCCCTGTTACCGTACCCAGGGAAAAGGGACTTACTCAACCTTGGGCTAATATATCTGCCTTCTATCACTCTCCTGTAGGCATCTGGCCCGACCCTGTCACAAGTGTTAATACTGTACAAGGATATTCGTTGCTAGGCTGTACAGCCTGTGTCCAAACAAAGGGAGAAGGAAATTTCACAGCTATTTGCCTGTCTCCTATGTAAATTAAGCCTGGTGGAATCACAACAATGGAAGCCCCATTGACATACAATGGGATGGGAAGACCTTAGGAATGAAAAAACAACATGAGGACATCCTGCCTCTTGAAACAGGGTCATTGAACTTTGGAAGGTACAAGCAAAGACAGAAGCCATATTTGGCATCCATCACTAGACACACACAAGGGAACAGAGCTCTTGCAAGCTGAAAAAGATGGGTCCTTCAACCAAGAGGCAGATATTGAAGTCTCTGGAAATTGCATATAGATGCTTGTGAGTCACAGCAGCAGGGCATTTCAGAAACCCATGGTTGCAAGGCAAGTGGTGACACAACCCCTTACTGGTCTGGATTGCACCCCAGAGTGTGACACATTCAGATAGTTTTTCTTTCCATACCACAAGTAAGCGGAAGGGTGGTCTTGTGATGAAGGCAGTGGACTGGGAGATCTGTGCTCAATTCCGCTTTGGCACAGACTTCCTGCGTGATCTTTGACAAGTCCCCTAAATTCTCTGTACCTCAGTTCAACCACCCGTTGTCTATTTAGATTGTACGCTCTTTGGGGCAGGAACCGTCTCATCTGATAGGCAGTGTTGCCAACTCGCAATTTTATCACGTCTCATGCAATTTGATGTTGGCTTAAAACCCCAGCTCCTGGAATTGTGCAATTACCTGAGAATCTCAGCACTCATTAAGAAACAAGTAAGTTTCCAGCCCTCATGGTTGCGGATAGAAGTTTGAAAGCATCACATGAGCGTATCCTAAAGATCAGAGGCCAGAAGGAAAATTACAAGGACCCAACATTTTTTAAAACCTCAGGGTTCTTTTGCACCCAATTCATGATTTTTGAACACTTGGAGTTGGCACTACTGTATATGTATGTGCAGCACCTAGCACAATAGGGCCCTCATCTCAGCGGGGGCCTAAGTACAACTGTAATATTCCTAGTAAGCCCTATTCTGTGGGATATGTCTTATGCTCCAATTCTGCATTTGGGTCTGCTAATACAGTGCCTTCCTCCTGTGTGGTGCCCTATAGAAGTCACTGAAGCTCCACAGGGCTCCACACCAGTAGATCCATTAGCAGGGTTGGGGCCTCAAAGAATAATTATCCTCATACCACCTGAAAAGGGAAGGTGTTTATCCTTCAAACATTCTTTAATTCACATGTATTACAGGTCATATTTCATTGCTTGTCTGGTCCAGGAGAGACAGCACTAGACTCTTGTCCACTTTTTTCCCACCTCAGTGTAGTTTCTCTCTCTCTCTCTCTCTCTCTCTGTGCGTGTGGATTTTTTGAGATAAAATTTGGCACTATCCATGGCAGCTCACCACAAGCACCTACTCCTGCTGCTGGCCCAACCCTACCAACTGAGTGGTGTCTCAGCTGATAGGAGAGTCCTTTTGCTCTTCCATTTTACCACCAAGGCTGCATAGAAGAGTTGCTGTGCTGTGGGGCACTTGTAAAATTTCAGTCATGCTCTTGGTGGGAAAGTAGCTCCTTGCAATGACTCTTTCTGCTCTGTGGCACCATTCTCATCTGGTACCAGCCTGCTTGCAATAAGCTACCTCTCCCTTTTTCCAGGTTAGATTTTCAAGACGAACTACTCCACTGTCATTGCTCTAGAGTTAGTTGAAACATTTTCACTGACATTTCATTTAAGTGAAAAACCGGGAGAGGAGGGATAGTGAAAACTTTCCTGGCAAGTGTTGTCCATTTTCTGACCAGCTGGTCACAACATTTTCATCTAAACAAAATGTTGATCCAAGGGTGCAAAATCCCTCACTCCCACCCCCAAAACCCCTCACATTTCTTTTGGTTTCTGAGCAGTTCCGCATTGTTCCCAGTAGCCTCCTTCTCCCTCTCTATATCACAAGAACAGGTGTGTCATTTGGACCCTTTTGGAGCAGTATCTAATATTTTTCAGTACATGTTTCCCCTGAGTCATGCTCATTTACTAGAATGCATCATTGGCATGTTTTTCTTAAATGTAGCTCTTCATTCCTATTCACTGCTACCTATCCTGCAACACAAGTACCAAAGCAAGGTAGCTGCTGCATCCTGAAGATCTCCTTTTTTAGACTATGGTGCAATGATTGGCTGTAATCTGTTCAGGGGAGTGTTCTCTTTTTGTGTGATTTATGCTGGGCTAAGCATAACCTTATCTTTTCAGATAAGTGTTGTGGCAGGTGTGCACCATCACAAATCACCAGACGGTTTAAGTGAGAGATATGCTCCTACCTCTGTCACCTGCTTCAGCCCTTCTTATTCAGCTTTTACCCATGCAACACAGAATTTGGCCACCTAGTTTGAAAATACTGGCCTCAAACCTTTTTGTGCCTCAGTTTCTGCATCTGTAAAAATAGAATAATACCACATACCTCACTGAGGGGTTCTGAGGCTTAATTCAGTAATGTTTGTAAAGTACTTTGAGATCCTTCAATGGAAAGGGCTACATAAGTGCTAAGTACAATATAAGTAAAATATGGTTGATCCTATTTGATTTGAGTCAGTCCCAGTTAGGGTGACCAGACATCCCAATATTATCGGGACCATCCCGATATTAGGGGCTTTGTCTTATATATGCACCTATTAACCCCCCGCCCTGTGCCCCCTGAAAGAAAGTGTCCCGATTTTTCTCTCTTGCTATCTGGTCACCCTAGTATCAATTCTCTTTTACTTCCATATCCTGGCCCTGAGGTCTATTTTGTTGCTCCAAAATAATGTTTAGTCCATTAACAGGTATGGGTGGAGGGCATGTGGGAGGTAGCAGTGTGCTTTTCAATTAGGTTATGATAGAAAACAGTTTGGAGGACATCGAGGTCCTAGCAGGGACCATGCTACAGAAACAGAGGGATCCTGTACTCTTTTTTTTTTTTTAATATGGTAAATGCCCATGAAAAATGCTGGACTGATAGCACAGGAGACTATCTGCAGAACAGGAATATTGCAGGCTCCTCAAACTGCTCTGCAAAAATGACTCAGCTCTCACTTGGAGGCTAGTCCAGCTCCCATGCTCTGCCCTTTCCATCCTTGGGCTCTTTGCACAGACTCCAACAAATGTGCCGGTCACTGCAAATCCGGTTGTTGGTTTTGGAGTTCTACACTCCAGGCCTGTCTTTCTATTGACGGCAGTGGCTACTGGATTGGGCTTTCTGAGTCTCTCTGTGAAATAGCAGTCCCAGATGCAAGTTTGGATATCATCCAAAGTACGGTAACTGTCTTCTTAACAAATAAGAACCAGAACCTCTTGTCATATAGAAACACAGTAGCAGGGGTATCAGCAACGAAAAGTGATAACAAGAAATCTTCTCAAACATGCTTTAACTACTTAATATCTAGCACTTGCACATCCAGCCGCAATGCTAAAGGATTTAAACAAGAGCAGCATGTAGCCCCTGCCTGTATAATAAAAACAAAGTCTGAAATTTTAAAGAATCAATTCTTAGTCTTTGGGGGCAATTGTATTAATTGGCCAGTTTGAGACCTTATCTGTCCCAGTAATCTCTCCTCTCCATCCCCATTCTTCCTTGAATGTAGTGAGCAGCTTTTTCTCTGAAGTCAAAGACTTTGGCCCTTCCTGGAGGCCCAATCCAATTCCTATTGGAGGAAATTGAAAGAATTGACACATTAGGGCCTGACCCTGAAAGGTACTGACTCAATCCTATTTCCTTTATAGCTCCAAGTGTCAGTTGTTCCATGTATGTCACGAGAACAGAATAAAATACCACCTGGTGAAGGAGCTGCATTTTGAGCATGTGGGCTGCCAGTTTGTTCACCCTCCAGTCTGCTTTAAGTTTGTAATACTGTTCTGCTGGGGTTCGGGGGAAAGCTCATTGAAGCTGGTGGGTGTAACAGCTGCCCTTCATTCAGGATAGATGTAAGATGCAATTGAGTGCCTTTTGGAGTAAGACAGCTGAAACACAAGAACATAAGAATGGCCATACTGGGTCAGACCAAAGGTCCATCCAGCCCAGTATCCTGTCTACCGACAGTGGCCAATACAAGGTGCCCCAGAGGGAGTGAACCTAACAGGTAATGGTCCAGTGATCTCTCTTCTGCCATCCATCTCCACCCTCTAACAAACAGAGGCTAGGGGCACCATTCCTTGCCCATCCTGGCTAATACCCATGAATGTATCCAGTTCTCTTTTAAACCCTGTTATAGTCCTAGCCTTCACAACCTCCTCAGGCAATGAGTTCCACTGGTTGACTGTGCGCTGTGTGAAGAAGAACTTCCTTTTATTTGTTTTAAACCTGCTGCCCATTAATTTCATTTGGTGGCCCCTAGTTCTTATATTATGGGAACAAGTAAATAACTTTTCCTTATTCCCTTTCTCCACACCACTGATGATTTTATATACCTCTACCATATCCCCCCTTAGTCTCCTCTTTTCCAAGCTGAAAAGTCCTAGCCTCTTTAATCTCTTCTCATTTGGGACCCCTTCCAAACCCCTAATAATTTTAGTTGCCCTTTTCCGAACCTTTTCAAATGCCAGTATATCTTTTTTGAGATGAGGGGACCACACCTGTACACAGTATTCAAGATGTGGGCATACCATGCATTTATATAAGGGCAATAAGATATTCTCCATCTTATTATCTATCCCTTTTTTAATGATTCCTAACATCCTGTTTGCTTTTTTGACTGCTGCTGCACACTGCGTGGGCGTCTTCAGAGGACTATCCACGATGACTCCAAGATCTCTTTCCTGATTAGTTGTAGCTAAATTAGCCCCCATCATACTGTATGTATAATTGGGGTTCTTTTTTCCAATGTGCATTACTTTACATTTATCCACATTACATTTCATTTGCCACTTTTGTTGCCCAATCACTTAGTTGTGTGAGATCAAAACAGAAATTAAAAGGTACAGTGACTAGAGTGAAATCCCTGCAAGCTGCGTGGACACTTTTCAAAGACACCATAATAGAGGCTCAACTTAAATATATACCCCAAATTAAAAAACACAGTAAAAGAACTAAAAAAGAGCCACTGTGGCTTAACAACCATGTAAAAGAAGCAGTGAGAGATAAAAAGGCATCTTTTAAAAAGTGGAAGTCAAATCATAGTGAAGTAAGTAGAAAGGAGCATAAACACTGCCAAATTAAATGTAAAAATGTAATAAGAAAAGCCAAAAAGGAGTTTGAAGAAGAGCTAGCCAAAAACTCAAAAGGTAATAACAAAATGTTTTTTAAGTACATCAGAAGCAGGAAGCCTTCTAAACAACAAGTGGGGCCCCTGGACGATCAAGATACAAAAGGAGCAGTTAAAGACGATAAAGTCATGGCAGAGAAACTAAATAAATTCTTTGCTTCCGTCTTCAAGGCTGAGGATGTTAGGGAGATTCCCAAACCTGAGCCATCTTTTGTAGGTGACAAATCTGAGGAATTGTCGCAGATTGAAGCGTCACTAGAGGAGGTTTTGGAATTAAATGAGAAACTTAACAGTAACAAGTCACCAGGACCAGATGGCATTCACCCAAGAGTTCTGAAAGAACTCAAATGTGAAATTGCGGAACTATTAACTATGGTTTGTAACCTGTCCTTTAAATCAGCTACTGTACCCAATGACTGGAAGATAGCTAACGTAACACCAATATTTAAGAAGGGCTCTAGAGATGATCCTGGCAATTACAGACCGGTAAGTCTAACGTCAGTACCGGGCAAATTAGTTGAAACAATAGTAAAGAATAGAATTGTCAGACACACAGAAGAACATATATTGTTGCGTAAAAGTCAACATGGTTTCTGTAAAGGGAGATGTCTTACTAATCTATCAGAGTTCTTTGAAGGGGTCAAACAAACATGTGGACAAGGGGGATCCAGTGGACATAGTGTACTTAGATTTCCAGAAAGCCTTTGATAAGGTCCCTCACCAAAGGCTCTTACATAAATTAAGTTGTCATGGGATAACAGGGAAGATCCTTTCATGGATTGAGAACTGGTTAAAAGACAGGGAACAAAGGGTAGGAATAAATGGTAAATTTTCAGAATGGAGAGGGGTAACTAGTGGTGTTCCCCAAGGGTCAGTCCTAGGACCAATGCTATTCAATTATTCATAAATGATTTGGAGAAAGGGGTAAACAGTGAGGTGGCAAAGTTTGCAGAAACAATAGGAGTCATTGCCCAAAATGCAGGCCACATACAAGGCTGGTCAGGAGCCAAGCTATGTGGGCAGAGGGGTTCCACTGGGTCTGATAGGAAATGCATAGGGCTGGGTATTGTTCTGGTAGAGCTGTGTGTGCATGTGTGGACAGAAGCAGCCAGAAACACTACAGAAGCAAGCAGAGAAGGCAGTAAAACCACAACCAGAGAAGCACTTATTGTGTGACCCTAAGATAAAACTAAAAGCTAAATATTTTTTGGGCAGAGTGTTGGCTCGAATGAGGGTTGGCACATTAAGCAAGGAAACTACCTTGTGTCTGATTTCTACTGTGTTTGGGGAGATGGGTTGTGATAAATGAAGGGGGGAGGTAGCTCCCTTTTATGGATACCCAGCCAGCTAGTTAGCTATAAAATTCCTGTTAGTAGCTGTTCTCTACTTGCTTTACCTGAAAAGGGTTAAAAAGTCCATAGGTAAAAGGAAGGGAGTGGGCATCTGACCAAAAGAGCCAGTGGGAAGGCTAGAACTTTTTAAAATTGGGGAAAAACGTCCCCTTTGTCTGTCTGTGTTGTTCTCCCAGAGAGCAGAGACAGGGCTGGAACTATGCTGCTAAAAGGCTTTGGGCCAGGTATGAAAATCATCAGATCATACCTAGAAACTATTCATTTGAAACCCCAGATATGTAAGTAGATCAGGAAATGTCTAGGAAGACGTGATTAGGTTTATCTTTTTTATTTCTTATGGCTTGTGGACTCCTCTGTGCTAACCCCAGGTGCTTTTGTTTTGCTTGTAACCTTTAAGCTGGACCTCAAGAAGCTATCTTGATGCTTAATCCTTGTAACTGTTTTTTTTTTTAAACCTAAATTCCAGATGTATTTTCTTTCTTTTTGTTTTTAATAAAATTTACCTTTTTTAAGAACAGGATTGGATTTGTGTGTCCCTAAGAGGTTTCTGCATATGCTGTTTAGTTAGCTGGTAGCAACGGCTGATTTCCCTTTTTTTCTTTCTCAGGTATTCCTCCAGAGGAGGGGTGGAAGGGCTTGAGGATACCCCACAGGAAGGAATTCCCAAATGCGCCTTCTTGGGTTCTCAAAGGGGGTTTTTTGCACTTGGGTGGTGGCAACATCTAGCCATCCAAGGTCAGAGAAAATCTGTAACCTTGGGAGTTTAATACAAGCCTGGAGTGGCCAGTATTAATTTTTAGAATCCTTGTGGGCCCCCACCTTCTGCACTCGAAGTGCCAGAGTAGGGGAATCAGCCTTGACATGGGTCTTTATCATGGGCAGCGCATCAACCCACCTGTTCAGGGATGTTAGTTCCTGCCCCGCCCATTCTGCTCGAGACCCTGCCCCCACTCCATCTCCCACCTTGCCCGTCGGGGCCAGAGGAGCCCTGGTTGGCAAACCCAAGCCATCCCGGCTCCAGCCTGCCCACCTGAGTAGCCCCAAGCCTTGGCCGGCTGGAGAAGCCTTGAGCCCTGGCCCCCCAGGGAACTCTGAGCCACACCACGGCCCAGCCCCGGGGCTGTGGAGGGGAGCATTAGTGGAGATTCGGGGAGGCTTAGTCCCCCCCAGCCTCCATTATGTGCTGCCCCTGGTCTTTATTCTTTGTAAATAAATAGATTGCATCAAAGAAACACCTGACTACCATCAGTTTCTCCTCCTAACAGAAAAACCTGGAAGACCCTGAATATTGGCTAAACACTCAGGTCACAAGGAAGTGGGGAATCAGCTTAACAATATAGTATCTGAAAGCATACTGTAGGTTTTTCTCTCAAACCATCTATGGCAGTCTGGCCAACAGCATCAGTTACTGGCCACACCAAAATCTCTATGTTCAGGTTCCATGACAGGAGACAACTTGCAGTTCTAGCTTGAGTTTGCCCTTCAAAAAGGGAACAAAAAAGCAGGGGAAACCCCAACATTTTGGTCCCCATTGTCAATGAGTAAACAGAACAGCTGTTGCTAAGACCATAGTCACCTTCATTGATGTTGAAAACCCTTAAGAATAGACACCCCTCTTCATCTCCACCCCCAGAGCTTTATTATTATCCATGTGAGTATCATTTATGAACAGCCTGAGAGCACACACATCATTTCTGCCTGCTCCATCCAGATAATCTTCCCCATTTGTAAAATGTGCAAGAAAAGAAACCATGCGACTCTATTAATGACAGGGGCAAGTCTAGTACATGAAGGGGTGCTCTTTGTTCATTCATCCTGTTCCAGGGTTGAACTATTTGGCCTCACTGAAGTCAGTGGGAGTTTTGTCATTGACTTAAATGGGGCCAGGCTTTCACCCAATGTGCGTATTGTGTCTCTGTGGATGCACACACACACAAAGTTCATATGTTCTCTTAGGATCCATATTTTGGAGAACGATACACAAGCCTGATGAGCAGCCCATATCATGGCTGGCTATGTATGCTGTAAAAATTAGCCAACCTTTGAAAACAAAAGAGATGGCAATAAATCAGGTTAGCAAATGACTCAGAGAACTTTTTATATTCAGGTGCATTTAGAAGAAACTACGTCTTCTCTTGACAGTGTTTCTTTAATTTCATTGCAAAATAATAAAATATTGAACAAACTGGAATTGTTCTCAGAGGATTTTTCCTTGTTGCTCTTCGTTATTGTTTCTTATTTCTCCTTCAAATGTTCTGCCGTTCTTTGCAGTTATTTCTTTCCCTTCCATTCCCTTCACCTAGTTTCAATTAGATGTCCCTAAAAAGAGGAAAATATAAATGAAAACACCTGCCAGTTCAGATGAGTATAAATAGAGTAAAGCCTGTTTTCAACTAGAAATTCTTTGAGATTTGGCCTCTTTCTTTAAAGACATTTCTGATTCACTTATCTGTGGTTATGCAAATTACTTGCTGATGACTGTGAGCAAGGATTACTTCACTGAATAAAATTAGCAGGATCCTAACAACAACAAGAAGATATGTTTTACATTTGCACAGCACCTTTTATTCTGGTGGATCCCAACGCACTTTATACAATGCCATTGAAATGGAGTAGGACTTGCAAATAAAAAAAATCACTAAAGTAGGACTTGCAAATAAAAAAAATCAATTCTCCTCTCACACTGATTTTACACCAGAATACCTCCATTGACTTGATTGGAGTCACTCCTATTTTATGCCACTGGAAATGAGGGGAGAATAAACACCAAAACTTTTTAGTCATTTGCTCCAGCGAAAGTCAATTCATCCTGGTCTCTCCTCTCCCCTTCATGAAAGATCTGAGCATGTTACTCACTGCTCTGTGGTTGTCTTGTTCCACCCTTATCTGAGAAGACATGGGATCAAACAAGCATCCTATTTAGACTCTGAAACCACTGTTGCTCTGCATTAGTTGGCAGGATATACCTGCCCACTCTGGCCTTAGTTTGCAGTCTCCCTAAAATTTGTCCTTAGAAAACCGTAATATCTCTTGTGCCTCCCTGGGCTTTGAAGCTCTCTTCCTCATGCTTCTTTAGGTTTTGTAGGTATTTGCCATCTGTGTCTCAATTCCTGAGAAGCAACTTCCTTCTTTACTCAAGTGTAATCCTGGACGTATTTAATCCTGGACCTATTCCCTCAGCAGGTTTTCTGATTGATTGTTTTGTTTTTTAAAACAGGAACTCCTTTTCATTACCCGGGCAAGAAAGAGTGTCTCTATAGGTTAAGGTACTTCCCTGGAAAGGTGGGGACACCCAGATTCCAGTCCCTGCTCCAATGACAATTTAATTATATATACAAAGTCAAACAGCTTCAACAGGAGAGATTGAGAGAGACCTACCCCTAGATCTCCTATAGCATGGTGGTTAGGGAGTCTGGAGCAGGCCTGTAGCTAGGATGTGGAAAACCTACGTTCATGCTTTAGCCACGGGACTATAGGGAATAAGGGTACTGCCGCCTCTATTTTGTGAATGGTGCCTACGTCTTTGTGAACCTAGCTTGAAAAAAAAAATCAAAACTTTTTTTCAAAAATGTTGAAATGATTCATTTTAGTCATTTAAAAAAAAATTAACCAAAATAATTTGAATCTGCATTTTTTGGTGAAAAAGATGTTGGCTGAAACATTTCACCCAACTGCAATTAGAATTTGCTGTGTTGCCTATTCTATTACAAGGGCTGTCCTTGGATTAAAAAAACAGAAGTATGTTAATAGTAACATTCTTTTCACAGGTTTCAGAGTAGCAGCCGTGTTAGTCTGTATTCGCAAAAAGAAAAGGAGTACTTGTGGCACCTTAGAGACTAACAAATTTATTTGAGCATAAGCTTTCGTGAGCTATGTACCCAGGGCATTAAGCTAGTGACCTGGCAGACTGCTAAGCGCTCTGATAAGAAGGTAGGACTTGATCAGAAATCAGTGGGAGTCTTTTGACTGACTTCAATGGGTATTGGATCACATCCTGAGGCATGAAAGGTAAAATATCATGCCACAAGTTTGGAATTTTTGTTTTGGGACCCTTGAAGAGAAAAATCAAACACTTTTTGTACTGTACATGCAATTATAGTTCCAGATTGGTGGCTCTAGGGAAGCAGTCAGTATTTATCTGACAGGCACTTAATTAGATTAGGATGGCTTTAAATAAGACAGCAGTAATCAGCTCAGATTCCTCCTACACAGACCTGTGGGTCTGTAAAGAAAAGTATCTTTGCTTGCTGTTAACAAGACTACAAAGAGCTTTAGCAGTTAAAAAGGAAGAAATAGAAACCAAAGTACATAGTTTAAATTTAAAATGGGATTCCATGCCTTGGAGGACCACATAGGCAGAAAATATCACCCCTAAAACAGCTCTTTTCAAGTGGTTTCAGAATGGTTAATTTCCCCTTCAAGTCCTCATTCACTGCTAAAATATTTCTTGCCATTTCAAAGCCTGGGCTTCAGAAAAGAAAGACAACACATTCCCCCCCAGAGCAGGAAAGCGTTTTTTTTCCAGAAAGGAAGAAGAAAAACCACCCAAGATACACATTCTTGATACATTAGGCCAGATTTCCCCTTGCCCAGCCCCTTATGTATTCATTTGCACCAGCGCAGAACAGCTATGACATGATACAATAAGGATGTGGTAGTGTTTTACCCACACTTGGCATCGACATAAATGACTACCCCAGGTGCAGGGCTCTGGAGAACAACAAGTCTTTAGAACAGGACAACTAGGAGTGAAGAGGACTGGGTTCTGTTCCCAGCTCTGCTACTAATGTGCTCTAAAACCTTGGACAAGTTATATAACCTCTCTGTACAATTGACCCAACTGGAAAAAGAGTATAATAATATCTACTTCATGGTGTTAGTAAAGCACTTTGTGATCCTCAGATGAAAGGTGCTATAAACAGACATTAATGGGAACAGCTTACAATAAGGATTTCACCAGCACCACTGCCATCCTTACACAGTTGCTCAGAGGGCTACCTGAAGCTTAGTGCTGGCTGCTGTGGGGAGCATGGGGGTTGCATGCCAGCCAGATGCTCCATCGCTGGATGCAAATGGGAAGGGAGAGAGTAGGTGGAGCCAGGGCTAATTATCAGATCATTTACTATTAATACTCACAGAATTTATCACAATCTGTTTTAAATGAGAGAGGTAATACTGGGCATGAGGTAGGAAGGGATTTTCTTCTCTCTCTCTCTCTTCAGACTAATCTTAAAACAAAATTGTGTGCACCTTGACTAGCAGGAACTTAATGAGAAATCTATATAATAACTTGGATTAGATGTTAAAAGCAGTTGAGCAAAGGATATACTAAAGGAAGAATTAAGACATTGAAGATGTTAAGATAGGCTGAGTTCCACAATAGCCTCTGAAGAGTAGTTACCTAACAGATGCCAGTACATCACTACGTACAGGGTCAGTGAAACCTCACTTGAATTCAAAGAAGTCCTTGTATTAGGCCAAAATAACATAGTAAAGCATCTAAGTACTGCATTATTGCAATATTTGTCACAGGAAATGTGCCTTTAGAGCAAACACTGAGTTACTGTCCCCAACGCCAGTAATGCAATATTTGAAAGAAAAAAACTAACATAGGCTCCTCTTGTTAACATATTGTATAAAACTGTTATTTTAACATATACACAAGCAGTAATGTAGCAACTGCCCCAGTAACAATGGCAGTAAGTGAAAACCGCTTTCCACTGAATGCATCCGATGAAGTGAGCTGTAGCTCACGAACGCTTATGCTCAAATAAATTTGTTAGTCTCTAAGGTGCCACAAGCACTCCTGTTCTTTTTTCTATTAACTAAGGCTAAGATTTTGTCATGGAAGTCATGGAATCCGTGACTTCTAGAGACCTCCGTGACATTTTCCGCTTCTGCCCCGGGGCAGATGGCTGGAGGTGTCAGCTGGTGGGGGCCCAGCAGGTCTCTGCTGACATGCAGTGGGGTACCCTGCAACTCCTAGCCGCTGTGGGTGGCAGAGAGACCACCCAGCTCCGAGCCATGACAGGCGCCTGGGGGGGTGGAGGGGAGAGAACCTAGCAGCTCCCAGCTGGCAATTGCAGCAGGAGGACACCATGCAGTCAGCCACCATGGGCAGCTGAGGGGAGGGGACCTTGGAGCCCTAGCAGCCATGGGTGCTGGACCCTTCCCATTTTGTCATAGTTATTTTTAGTAAAAGTCAGGGATAAATCATGGGTTTCCGTGAATTTTTGGTTATTGCCTGTGACCTGTCCGTGACTTTTACTAAAAATAACTGTGATGAAATCTTAGCCTTAATTATAACTAGGGCTCTCAAGCTATTAAAAAAAATCATGATTAATTGCACTGTTAAACAATAATAGAATACCATTTAAATATTTTTGGATGTTTTCTACATTTTAAAATATATTGATTTCAATTACAACACATAATATAAAGTGTACAGTGCTCACTTTATATTTATTTTTGATTACAAGTATTTGTACTGTAAAAAAAAGAAATTGTATTTTTCAATTCACCTCATACAAGTAGTGTACTGCAATCTCTTTATCATGAAAGTTGAATTTACAAATGTAGAATTATGTACAAAAAACCCTGCATTCAAAAATAAAACAATGTAAAATTTTAGAGCCTGCAAGTCCACTCAGTCCTACTTCTTGTTCAGCCAATTGATCAGATAAACAAGTTTGTTTACATTTGCAGGAGATAATGCTTCCTGCTTCTTGTTTACAATGTTACCTGAAAGTGAGAACAGGCATTCTCATGGCACTGTTGTAGGCGTCATCGTAATATATTCACATGCCAGATGCGCTAAAGATTCATATGTCCCTTCATACTTCAATCACCATTCCAGAGGACATGCATCCATGCTAATGACGGGTTCTGCTCAATAACAATCCAAAGCAATGCAAACTGATGCATGTTCATTTTCATTATCTGGGTCAGATGCCACCAGCAGAAGTTTGATTTTCTTTTTTGGTGGTTCGGGTTCTGTAGTTTCCGCATTGGAGTGTTGCTGTTTTAAGACTTCCGAAAGCAAGCTCCACACCTCGTCCCTCTCAGATTTTGGAAGGCACTTCAGATTCTTAAACCTTGGGTCGAGTGCTGTAGCTATCTTTAAAAATCTCACATTGGTATCTTGTTTGCATTTTGTAAGATCTGCAGTGAAACGGTTCTTAAAATGAACATGTGCTGGATCATCATCTGAGACTGCTGTAACATGAAATATGTGGTAGAATGAGGGTAAAACAGAGCAGGAGACATACAATTCTCCCCCGAGGAGTTCAGTCACGAATTTAATTAACACATTTTTTTAATGAGCGTCATCAGCATGGAAGCATGTCCTCTGGAATGGTGGCCGAAGCATGAAGGGCCATACAAATGTTTAGCATATCTGGCATGTAAATACCTACAAAAGTGCCATGCAAATGCCTGTTTTCACTTTCTGGTGACATTGTAAATAAGACGAGAACAGCATTATCTCCTGTAAATGTAAACAAACTTGTTTGTCTTAGCAATTGGCTGAACAAGAAGTAGGACTGAGTGGATTTGTAGACTCTGAAGTTTTACGTTGTTTTGTTTTTGAGTGTAGTTATGTAACCAAAAAAAATCTACATTTGTAAGTTGCACTTTTACGACAAAGAGATTGCACTACAGTACTTGTATGAGGTGAACTGAAAAAATATTATTTCTTTTATCATTTTTACAGTGCAAATATTTATAATAAAATACACTTTGATTTCAATTAAAACACAGAATATATATGAAAATGTAGAAAAACATCCAAAATATTTAATAAATTTCAATTGGTATTGTTTAACAGAGCAATTAAAACTGCGATTAATCGCGATTAATATATTGGAGTTAATTGCGTGAGTTAACTGCGATTAATCGACAGCCCTAATTATAACCCCTATTTTCACATGCCCAGAACATTCCAGAACAGTCACTTACAGTACTGGAATGTTCCTTGCTTGGTCTCTGCACAGTGATGAATATTGTGGAAAAGACTGAGCTGTAGGGGCTGAGCAGTACTTCCCCTGCACCTGCTTGTCCTGGCAACTGGGCTGTGGTTCCAAGCATCAGGTCTGAAAGCAAGGAAACTATGTCCACCATGCTGTCATGGCTCCTGCTAGTGCCCAGGTAACATGGAAAGGGAAATAGCCTGACTGAAATGCGGAGGGGTGAGGAGGTGCCAATGGGAGACTGAGGCTATGTCTACACTTAAAACACCACAGTGGCACAGCTGCAGCAGTGCTTCAGGGTAGACACCCACTACAGTGATGGGAGAGGTTCTGCTGTTTCTGTAGTTAATTCACCTCCCCCAGAGGTGGTAGTTAGGTTAACGGAAGAATTCTTCCATTGACCTAGCTCTGTCTACACCAGGAGCTAGGCCAGTTTAACTACAGCACTCAGGGGTGTGTTTTTTTCATGCTCCTGAGTGACGTAGTTTTGCCAATACAAGTTTTCAGTCAATACCACCCCTCAGGCAGGATCCAGAGGATTGGGGGAGGGGAGAAGGAGATAGATAGGAACCCATGAGGAGTAGGAAGAAGACTGAGACAAGAACCAGCAGGATGTGGGGGAGAGGGAAGACTGGGACAGGAGCCAGCTGGGTGATGAGTGGAACAGGAACAGGCTGGAGAGGACAAGTGTAAATGGGATCAGACTTGGGGGAGGGGTACAGGTGCAGAAGGGTCTGTAATCACTAGATTGTACTGCTCTTCAGAACCTGGAACTGAAACCAGAATTTCCAAATCCCAATATTTCTCTGCTGTCATCAATAGATGTGAGACCCATTGGAAAAATCTGTGTTTCTTTGCCTTTACAATGAAGATAACAGCCTACTCAGTTAGTTTAAGTGACAGAGGTCTGTGCTGTGGATCTGAAGGTCTCAACTCTGCTATTGAGCCCTGTGGGGGTCAGTATGGTTCTATATGATGGAATCTGCTGGGTTTTTTTGTTTGTTTGTTTTGATTCGTTGTTAGGAAATTACTTTAAAAGAATGCTAAAGTTGCAAAGTCAAGCACTCAAAAGTTAGAAAATGCCAATATTAAGGCTGTCCATGCACGGCTATATAGAGTTTGCTTATTATAGAAGCTTCTATTACCTTTTGAAGCTTAAGATTGGAACTCATTTGTGTGTATATGTTTATCTGCTTTAACCTTGTATATAACTCGCTTATTTCCTTTTCCTACTTAATAAATCTTTAGATAGCCAATTTGAGGGTTGTGCCCTGCTTCTTTACAATCTGCCCAGAGGTTGGTATTCATGCTCTTGAGCCACTGTAGGACAGCTTGACACTCCTGACTGCAAATGACATCAATGAGATCTGGGCTTTGAACATATAAACTGCTATAAAAATGCTACAAACAATGAAAAAAATCAAGCTCTAGATCAGGGAACATGGGGGAAGGGGTGGAGTGGGAGCAGGGCCTGGGCCGGAGGGGTGGGGTGGGGGGTTGTCCCGGGCCCCGTACCCCCCTAAGGACGGCCCTGATCACCACATTGGTAACTGAACAGCCATTGCTGATAAACAGGCATCTCCAACTTGCTTTCGGTCTCCCCAAGTCACACTCCACCTTCTCTAGACCAGGGGTTCTAGCAACAAATGTTTTGGTGGCCTCAGAGTGCAGCCACCAACTCTTGCTGGTGGCCGCTCTGGCACTTTTCCCTAAAATACTTCATTACCTTTAGGAAAACCCATTAAGTATGCACAGACACACAGCAAAATCATTGTAATTGATATATGGAGGGTTTTGGGGGGAATTTATCATTAAAAAAATCCTGTGAAAATTATATTTGTGAGACTAGGGGAGGCAGCGGGGGCCTGTGGTGATGGGGGGGATGGATGCAGGGCCAGGAAGGCGGTGTTTGCTGCCATGCGGCCAGGGCCGGGGCCCAGAGCCCAGAGCCAGGGACAGGAACTGCGTGGCCGGAGCCAGGGATTGGAGCCTTTGGGTCAGCGCCCAAGGCCACTGCCTGCTGCCGTACAGCCAGAGCCCAGAGCTGGGTGCTGGAGCCCGGGACTGCATGGCTGGAGCCAGCGCTCACTGCTACACAGCCAGGACTAGGGGTCGGCACCTGGGGTCAGCTCCTGCCGCCACATGGCCGGAGCCTGGGACCAGAGCTGTGGGTTGGCGTCTGCCGCCATGTGGCTGGGGTAGGGGATCAGCATCAGGGGCCGCGCGGCGGAGCTGGGGGTCGGCACTCGAAGCCACGCAGTCAGAGCCCACTGCTGCATGGCTAGAACTGGGGGTCAGCGCCTGGGGCCAGCACCTGCCATTGGGCAGCCAGAATTTGGGGCCAGAGTCCAAAGCCCCACAGCTGGAGCCGGGGGTTGGCACCCAAAGCCCCATGGTTGGAACCCACTGCTGTGCATCTGGGGGTCGATGCCTGGGGCCAGTGCCCACCACTGCGCGGCTGGAGCCCGGGACAGCTGGAACCAGGGGCTGGAGGCCAGGTGACGTGGCTGGAGCTGGGGGAGTCTGTACCTTCTGCCCTGTGGTTGGAGCCCCAGGCCGCATGGCCAGGCTCCCAAAGTCCCATTGCTGGAGCCTACCGCCCAACCCCCCTGCCCCCAAGGTGGGTCAAGAACTCACCTTGCTCCTGCAGCATTGTGCCCCCCTTGTCCCCAGAGGCAGTGCAAGACGGCGTATCCTGGAGCAATGGGGAGGATGAGAGAGGGGCCAATGCTTCCCCCCCAACCCCATCACTGCCCAGGAGGCTGTCATGGCCGCACGTAAAGCCCCTGGTGGCTGCATGCGGCCTCAGTGGCCACATTTGAGAAATGCTGCTCTAGACACTGCTCCAAGTGGCAGCATGTGCCACTCCCCTAATATAACTGCTGCTATTACAGTAACAGATAGACAACCATTAGAGTATTCCACCTTTACCATCCATGTCAGAATGCTGCAATCTGTGTAAGAGTTTAACTCTACACACACACTCAACAGATCACTCTAGAAAAATGGAGATCTCGGAAAACTTTTGTAAAACAGCAATTAATGTACCTTTGGGCTGATTGATGACAATAAAAGATATTTCCAGAAGTAAGTTCCCAACATAGAGCCCAATTCAATGCACAATAAAGTCTATGGATAGACTTTGTTAATTTCAATGGGTACTAAATCAGGACCTAATCTTTTCAGACTATTTGGAATGGTTACTTGAAATTTAGCCATGCTGATCAGAAACTTTGAACATTAGAAATCAATCTGAAAATCTTGTGTGTGCAGACTTTATTTATTGATCTGCATTTCTGTACTTCCTGGTTTGTCTTAAGAAAAAATACCAGATGAACCACTTCTCTTACCTTTTAGTGTATCCATTCCAGTCCTAGCCCAAACCAGGAAGTACAAGCCTGAGAAAACTGCATTGGAGGGAAATGTTAAGTACATTTTTTAGAACCTCAAAATTTTCTTCTGATTGTGTTTTGATCAAAGGTTCAGGTGTATTCATATTTTACCCATACTAGTTTACATGTCCTTTTTGTAAATCATTCACCAATTTATAGAATCCTCTCTTTGGTAAAACTTGTAAGTGGAAAACCAGTGTTAAGCTCTCTCTGTGAAACTGATCCTGAATCTAATGTCTGTTAAATAAGCATGTTAACATCAAACAAGTGTATTTGGGCCTTTCCCCATCTGTTACTAAACATTTTATACTCTGAAAACATAATTCTTTATAATTTCTGACTTCTGTAAGGTTTTGCTAGTGTTGATCACAAAATGTTTTATTATAGATAAATTTTGATTATGGGTTTGTGACTTAGCTAGTGACAATGAGTCTCATGATACCTCCAGTAGCTAGCTAGATAAAGGAATACACGCAAGCTTATATCTACAGAAAGATAAAATGTTTATGAAATGTTTGTTGGTGCAGACTGGGCCATAGATGTGGAGATGAGTGGCAATAGCCTCTCAATAGATAAACTGGAAACTAGCCTAATTATAATCCCAGTGGTCAACCTCTGCAAGTTTTTCCCCAAAAGAAACAGCTCTTCCTAAACTTTGTATACTAACATCATTCCAGAGTAAAAACTTTCCGGGAAGTTTTGCAAAAATCAGAAGAGGAGTTTTAAAGTTTTGGGGATTTTAAGAATTTAACTGACATTCAATTTTGAATGGTTTTCTAATGGGGGTGTGTGTGCATAAAAGCGGGCTCATGAAATGTGCAAAATGGTCTGGTCTAGAAACTCCAAATGTTTTGTTTTGTACACCTTGCTGAGAAGTGCCTTGTAGCATTTGGGGTGGAGGAGTTTGATGGGGAAATTACGCAGATACATCAAAACAGCCTGCAATACTCTGCACGAGTTAAGCATGGAAGAGATTAATTAGGGGCTGATTAAAGCAAGGTTATAAAAAGGGGAAATTTGAGGAGAAAAGGAAGAGACAATGCTTACCTAGCTATGCTGCAGCGTAAGGAAGCAATGGAATTGGAAGGGCAATATACAGTTATTTGCAGTGTTATTGTAGTCATGCTGGTTCCAGCATATGAGAGAGACCAGGTGGGTGAGGCAATCTCTTTTACTGGACCAACTTCTGTTGGCGGATGAGAAAAGCTTACAAAGTTGTGTAGCTTGTAAGCTTGTCTCTGCCACCAACAGAAGTTGGTCCAGTAAAATATCCTCACCCACCTGGTCTCTCTAATATATTGTTATGACAAAGGGTGTTAATTACTTGCCTATTAGGGGACATTAAGTTACAAGCAGTCAGGAAAAGAGCCAAAGACGCTATGCAGTAACCCCTCACAAACAGTTATTAAGGGTTTTGTGCGGGGTAAAGCACTCTCCTTTCTTTTGCAGTTGAAGTTCTGTGTTGAAGAGCAGCTATACAAAACGGGGACAGATACCCAGGCTCCATGTATGGACAAACCCTGAGCTTTGGAGAATAGCCCTGAGGTAGGTGTTTCCCAGGTGTCAAATGGAGGGACTGTGGCAGGAAGGAAAAATAGCGAGAACAGCTGTAGGCTAAGTGGGCTATGAACTAGAGGACTGGGTGGCATGTAGTTGTGCCACTTAACATTTAAAATAACACAGTCACACTGAAAGGATAGCCATAAAAATCTTAACTGTACAGTGATTATGCAAATCTCTTCTCTCTGATTGGCTAACAATGGCTGTCAGCCTTTAAGAGTATAGGGATTTGCATACTTCATGGTTGCTGCACAATAATAATGGACTTATTATGCAAATCAGAGACCCTGAGGCAGAGTGTGTGGCATTGCAGTTGCTGAGCAAAAAACTGTATTATAAGTCAATAAACATACAGCATCCCTGCACTCCAGCCCAGACAATGCTATTTCATCACAATGCTAGATTACAGTATTTCCTGAAGATAGGAATACGCACATTAAAAGAGCACCAAATGACTACTTGATAAACTATATAAACTTGAAGAGGCTGTCCCGGAGTTTGAAGTAGTTCTACTACAGCCTGTAGTAAAATCATCAGAGAATCATTAGAGAATTGAATTGTGTGCGCAGTGATATTCTTTTAAAATATCTTTTCTTGGGGCTATATAGTTAAAGTATTAGAGTCAGAAAAGGACAGTTGGCAGGTAAAGCATGTTACCTACTGCAACGTCATCCCCTTTTCAGTAACTGTGGAAGAGAAGTCCCCCTATGAGCTAAAGGAATAGTAAGAGCAGCTGGGTCCACTTTTATAAGGGATATTGTTGTGGATGGGGATGGATAATAAGAGGGCTTTGTTCCCCTGTGGGCTCTTGGGGGTTCTGCTTTCAATGATAAAGCCTTGCTTTGGACTCTCAGTGAGATACGTGGCTAGCAAGGTTTTTTTGGTTTGGTTTTTTATCTAGAGATGTACTCTCCAGAGGCGCTTTTCCTAGTAGAGGAACTGTTGGTATAACATTTGTGATGAGTTTTAAAGGCATATTCTATTTTTGTATGATTTCTCTCTCTCTCTCTGACACACACACAGAATAAACCCTTCAGTACAGAATGGTCCTAACCTTTGGGGCTGCCAACTTACCCCAGGCCACAATCAGAGAATGTGATTTTGTTTGCCTTTGTTTGTATTCCAGTGCTGCCCACAGTGCACTAGGCACTGTCCACATACAACCAAAGTTGCAGGCCTGAATGCACAAAAGGAGTTAGGTGTTGTGATGCTGAGCGTTGCAGTGCCTAACTTTTAGGCACCTAGAAAAATCACTGTGATTCTCAAAGCCTGAGTTAGGTGCCTGAGCTCCTGTACAATGCATGGGGAGAGATAGGCACCTTAGACTGTAATTCACAAAAGCCAGCATGCAAGGCAGGGAGTGGCCTAAGCTAGCCAATGGGAGATGCCAGCAAGAGTGGCAGGTGCCTGAGTCTGGAGGGGAGGGGCCTCTGCTTGGGATTGTCAGCTGTGAACCTTTTCTTGGTGGTAGGTGTCTATGCTGTTAGCAAGAAGCAGGAAGGTGGCTACAGAGGAGGAGGAGGACCTCCATCATAACTTTGAGCCCAGCGGTTAGTGGTCTCTTCCTCTGGCCCAAATGTCAGGGGAGAGAGAGCAAGAATGACTCTGTAGTTTAGAGGTTAGATCACTTACTTTGAAGAACCTGGATCCAGTTCCCCAGCTCCATTGACCAATTAGTTATCCAGTGTGTAACAGTTTCAACAGGAGGGATTGAGGAAGCCCCACACCAGAATATTCCATAGCCCAGTGGTTAGAGGACTCACTTGAGAGATGGCAGAGGTTGATTCAAATCCCTTTTCCCCTCTCAGGGGGAATTGAACTGGAGGTCTCCCACAGCCCAGGTGAGTACCCTAACCACTAGGCTAAAAGTCAGGAGGGAAGTTGTTCTTCTCCTCCTCCCCATGCAACACAGGTGGAGGAATGCGTATCTTCCCCTGGTTTGTGAATCACTCTGGGGCTTAGCCAAGACTTAGGCACCTGGATGCTTAGAGTGAGGCAGCAGGGTGCATGCTCAGAGGCAGAAACATAGGCCTTTGGGGAACTTTTATTGCAAAAACAGCCACCGAGGTAGTTCAGGCACCTACAGGGTGCAGCGGGTGCCTTGTGCATCTCAATGGTCCCAAAATTGGAACTTAGGTGCCTAACTCCTTTTGTGCATTCAGGCCACTGTCCCTTGCCCTGAAGTGCTCACAAGCTAGTTTGCAGAATTGTTTACCTATGTGAGGAAAGTCAAAAGTCAGATGAAATCAGTGAAAAAATGTATACTCTGTATTTTTCTGACAGTAATTTGCTTCCCACCCACAAGATGGAGCCAGCTAATTGAGGTTAATTTTGGTTCTTTCCCATGTTGTGTTTATATAAGGAATGCTGAAAGGCTTGGGGCATGGTATTCAACATACTATGACTTGGAAGTTGTTCAGAGGGACTCTTAATAAGATTTACTTTTTTTTGTTAGCAACAATAGCCTTATACAGCAAGACTGGCTTCATCCTAACTTAACATGAATCAGAATTAGGCTAGACAGCTTAATTGTGTAGTTTGTATTTGGGATTAACGGTTAAAATAAATAGTTCTTTTCTTCCTTTGGGAGCTGATGAGCAAGCCTTACTTCTAAATGACCGACGACTTCTTAATTGGAGTACTGTGTTTGTCGAAAAGTACAGAATAGTAAATAGGATTAGACACACTGAAAAGGCTCTTTATCATTAGAAAGTTTGTATATGGGAAGTGGGATCTGCATTAAGTATTCATTGTTATACAGATTTAGTGATTTTTCAAATCCAGAGGTGAGTGTTTTGAAAGGGAAAAGCTCCTTAAAAGCAGGCACCTATCTATATATAATTTTAAATGAAGTTTTTAAGACTCCAGACTTAGACTTACTTTGAGCCACATGAACAAATAAGTGCCATTTATTCCTCTTTAATTAGTGGTTTCTATTAAATATAGTTGATGTATAGATCTTTTCTCTCTTTTTTTTTAAAAAAAGACCCCTATGTTTTTTATTCCACTGAGAATTAAAAACCCAAAAGGTATGGTTTGTTTAAAAATGCTATGGCTGAAACACAAACAGATGAAAGCCAAAACATTCAAGGCTGAGTCGGACACATTATGTTTGTAACTGTAGCAGGGCTGGGGGCCAAAGAATCAGAAAGCAAGTTTGTTGGGCGCTCAGTGAGTTCATCAAACTCTGTCTGAATACAACTCACCATCTCTGAGTAGCGATCTATTGCAAGGGTTCGGAGTTAGCCCAAATTGACACGAATTTGGCCAAAGTTTCCAACTGCAGCTCCTTCCATCCAGTATCACAAGCGGTAAGCTCACAATTATAAGAACAGAGAAGTACAAAGTATGCTTCTGTGATTCTGTTATCCTATACTTAGCTGGTTCCCTCACAGTGCCCTGCCCTGGATTTTCATCAGCATGGCCCTTTGGGCTTTCTGTCCTGTAGGAGAAACACCATTCATTAAAGCTGTTTAGGTGAAATAGGCTCTGCTACACCAAAATTAGTTCCCAGTTGGTAGTGTCTCAGTGAACAGCCTCTGCACCCTGCCTGGGAAGTAACCCCCAAAGCCCGGTATTGTCCAACTCATTTGGAACTATTCCTAACGATGCCATTGGACCAGGGTACAGCAGGGGCTTAAAGTCACCTCAGGGGTGCACCCCGTCACAGTTACAAAAATAAAGAAATAATTAAAGGAAAAGCATAGTGATCCATTTGTATTTTGACAGCTTAATGCACGTAACCATCTGGAATGATTGTTTTCATAACAGTTCTCCCCTGTGTTTGGGAACCAGCGGGACAACAAAAGTTCCCTGAACTGCCCCTGAAATTTTCCAGCCTGCCCCGGCATGCTTTGTTAACCTGCCTGCCTACCCCATTTCTTGCCCAACATGGATCCAACTCCTAAGTCGTCAGCAGAATGGAAGAGATCCTGCTTTCCAAGATCCAAGCAGGAGACCAATACGATACATGCTAATTTGAGATGGATGTTCAGAAAAATCAGGGGATTTTTTCAGTGGGAAAAGTGTTTCAGATGAACAGGTCTAACAAACTACAGGAAATTTAATATCTGAAGGATGTTAAAAAGGCAAAGAAAATTCTTGTATACTGTAGGATCTCTCAAGTTAACATTTCTTTCTCCACAGCAAAACAATTTAGGTTCTTCTCTCACTGTTGATTTTTTAGTTACAGAGATCAATGGTTTGTTTGAATGGTGAGGAAAAATGAGAGGACATATTAATGGCTCAAGTTGGCAGGGACTCATAGCTAAGTGCAAATGATACATAAATAACTGCCTTACCAGCTCAGCCCACTGGTCCACCAGATACTTCAGAGAAGGTTCAAGAATTCCAATGCAGGACAGTTACAAAAATAATCTGTTTCAGTCTAACCCCTCCATTAGTGAGTGGCTTATGCTCTAAGCATGAGCGCTTATATCCCATGTAATGTGACTTGGATGTTCACATTAGCTGTATAATTATCTAATCTTTTTTTGATCATGATTAAGCTCTTGAAGGGTGTACCCCTGATTTATATAATATTTCAGTACGTTATAATCTATTCCTTATGAATATCAACATCCCTTGCTTGTTTGACTTCAGATGTACATTGAGCAGAGGTTTGCATTGAGGCACGCACATATTACAATGATGAATGCCATGTCTTTCTCACAAGTTGTTACAGTTAATACTTGCTGTGGTTTATGCTCCTTTCTATTGGTTTCATTAGGGATGGATTCCCATGTTTTTTTAAGAACACCTGTGTGGCTCAAATAATATCTTGAACTTTACCATTTAGCCACATTTTTTCCCCCGTTCTGGTTTTGTTTAGGGCCATGCATGCCTTTGTGATGCTGTTCTCATATGCCCTAGGTAGCCTCCATACTGAGTTTAAGGATTTTAATTTCCTTACTTTTGACTTAGAGGGTGACTTTTGATTAGCTGCCTCATTTTTAGAGTGCCTTTGGTCTTGTGGAAATTGAGGGAAAATGGCAGCTCCTCATCTGTACCTTAAAACTTGACGTTGAGAAGGCCTGTCTGCGTCCCTCCATTTCTCCTTTTAGATATTCTGAACCACTAGAGACCATCCCTAAAGATTATGGACCTACACAGAGATACAAAAATGACAAATGGGAAGTATCCAAACAAGAAGGAAAATCAAATCCATGGAGCTATCACCTTTCCTGTTTAATCTGGTGTCTATACCTTGCCCCCATCTCTTCTCTGGACCACTGAATACTACAGAGAGATAGCAGAGAAAGATGCTCTGTTATATGTACTCTAACCACTAACCTCACACTTGGGAATGCATCAACATGGAACAAAGTATTTGCACATACTTTATAGGAGATTTTGTTACACTTTTACTTTACATTTCCCAAATTGTTTGTAGATTAAATGAGGCCTCTTTCTTAGATAAAGGAGAACAGAGGAAGGAAGTGGAGTGGAGTTGATCTTAGTGTGGAGCAAGGGATTTTGCAGCTGCATTTGTTGATAGTAAACTAAAAAAAATAATCCTGGCTTGATGCCCCTGTTTGGCTATTTTCGTGGTGTCCAGCATAGTTTCACCCATTTCCCAGCGATCCATCTGTGTAAGACAGAATTGCAGTAACAATGCTCAATACACAAGCATCAGTAAAGACAGACAGAGGAAGAGCTTTACTCTCAATGGCTGAGCACAGTAAGAGATTGAGAAATTCATTCAAATCAGTTGACACATGCTGCAAAGCAAAAAGACATTTAGGAGTAAAAGCTAAACACTCCATAAAACACACATCTGCAAGTTACCGTCATTGAGAATGTGCAGCTTGATGAATAAAGATGCGTGGGTAATAAAGTATTTTGAAAGGGAGATAGAAAACTATTTTGATGGCTGACTGCAAAGGAAAAAGTTTTTGTTTACACATATCAAATGATTATGCTACGACGATAGCACTGGAAGATAGAGAAATTATCTTGAAACATTGGAAGGACAATGCTGCCTTGATGGAAACTGAGCAGTTAACAAGCATGTCCTACACAGCTTTCAGTGGGAAGATTTCAAATTTTATCCCGGTATCTTGGATAAGATTACTATTCTCCATATGGAAAAAGATACAGATTCTGGTTCATAAAATAAAATGTAGAATGCTGTTCTTAAATATCTACAATATAAGGGATGTTTGGTTAGGATAACATGCTCGCCTTGCTAGTAGATGAAATAAATCTTTAAAGTAACTGACCACTAATTAGTTCCCACAGTACTTTTTAATGAAGATGAACTCAAAATTTTCTGGGCCGTTACACAGTCCCACCACAAATCTTCCCCTAATCGCACACTAATTTCCAGCCATCTCTGTACATCCTGGTAACAGATGTGAGTGGAAATGGAAAGACAGCAAGAAAATTGTAACCATGGTATTTGCAAGCCATGTAGAAGCAGGAAGTACTGGAAATCTCACGGAGACATGCTCAAAATGTGCAGCTCAGTGGTGAAGACCGAGGAGGTTTCAGTCGGTCAGGTAAAGTTCTGACAGGCCTGCAGATTTTTACTAGTTTTTATGATTATGACATGGTGCTAATGGAGACATGATATGTCATAAGAGTGATATTTCAGCACAAACATTTTCAAAAAGGAGTTGCCACAGAAGTCTGCTTTGACCATTTTATTTCTTCTAAAACACTATCCACACTGAGATCAGAACTGTGTAGCCACATGTTTAAACTGAGCTGGAGTTCAGCTAACAGAGTTCTGATCCCTTTGTAGACAAAGCCTAATATTCCCTTCCTACAGAAAGTCCAGACTAAAAGCATGATAGGAGATCTCAATTATCATAAATAAAAAGTCATAGTGTAGTATGCATTTTACTGTTACCTGGAAGTGACAGGGTCTTGGCAAGATACTTGCAACCTGATAAGGGAGAATCATGAAAGAGTACTGCATATTAGTGTATTAGCTCCCGTGGCCATTAAAAACGTATAAAGTCTCTCTCTAAAAAAACGTATAAAGAAGAAAAGCAACAGAAAGGGTTTTCTTCACAGTAAAGTCTCTGCATGATATCAGAACGCTCAGACTGATATGGATATTGTCGATAAGAGCTAGTCAGATAAAGAGGCCTGGGGCTTGATCAGAAAATGCCTGTCACAATCTCTGAAGCTACCAAATCCCTTGTAACCTTGATAGCACTTTTTTCCTCTGGGTTTTTTCTACCTTTTCAATTTCTTTCCTCCTTTAGGTCATTCCATCCTTCAAGCAATTAAAACTAATACTTCATAAAGATATTTTTACCAATATAGCATTAATGATGTAATATGGGTTTTATGATCATACCATAAATTGTTACTCAGTTCATGTTGACCTCACCCCTTTGCCAGTGCAGTTTACCTGTATAGGTGACATCCCTGCTCCCTGACTTATGTCTAAGGGCTTGTCTACATGGATCAGTAATACAACTATCGGGGTGTGATTTCTAAAGTGCACCAATGTGTTGTGAGGTAATTGGTCCCTGTAGTCCCTGCCGATTTATGTATGCTTTGTTGTCGATTTTTGTTGTTGTTAAAAAAGAAGCTATAAAATATTCACCTTTACAATTTTGATTTATTGAAATGTCCATTTGTCACTCTTTGCATGCCTGGAAATTCTCCAGAGACTTAGAGGAAAAGAGATCCTCCTTTTTGTTTTAAATTTTATTTACCTGTATTTAAAGTGGTTAACAAGACCATATGAATGTATTACAGTTTTCCCATGTGCATTGCAGGACTTCAATGCAGTTAGTGTTCCACAGGACTACTACTAATGCTTCAAAGGACAAAACTGGTTTAAATTAGAGCTGTTGACAGTTGACAGTACTTCCTTGTATGCATCAGACAGGCAGTGAGTGCAGGTACAAATCTCTCATCAAAACTGCCAAGAACATTAAAAGCACACTGCATTGAAAGTAATTTGACTGGAAATACTGAACAAAGTATTGTACAGTATCATATGGCCTCTGTCTATTTACCTTTTCTTAAGCCCCCCATACGATCACATCAAGCTATCATTAGAGACATGTTTGCCAATGAAGAGGTCACAGCAGAATGTCAATATAATGACAAATAGCATGTAGGCAACACTATCATTAGACTGAGCGTTTGCTGTGATTTCTTCACTGACAAACATGTCTGTAGGGATAAGCACTAGGCAGAGGTGAGGAGGTGGAGACAATGTACACTGCATGCTATTTATCACCTCAACCGACTGCTTCTGAAAACTAATACAACCCATTAAAATGACACCTGTGACCAAATATATAGCATCCTCTTTTTGATTGAGTCAGTTAACTTACCACTTCCTTTTCACTTATTTCTTAATATAGAAATCTTCATATTCTAAGCATACTATTCTAGAATCTCTCTAAATAAAGCCTTGTTCTTCACAGTCTACAAGACTCTCTCTTCTGCTTTCTTTTCTCATGCACTGATTGAATCTGTAAGGCATAATCCTTATGATACCATAATTTAGCACGAAGCAAACTTTGGAGACAGAATAAAGAAAACTGACTGGGGCTGGCAGTAATTCAATAAATAGTGAGAAAGATATATTCTGAAAACAAAGATTGACAGATTTGAGACACAATGAAATAAAACCACAGGAAGAAAAGCAATGACTAGAAGGAGCATGTCCAAAGTGTTTCACTCAGCTCATATTGCACATCACAACAGCAATAACAACATCTTTGCCCAAGCCTCACATAATCCAGTGGCATTTGGATAAGACCCTAAAGTCAATGGAATGACTCACCTCAACTACAGTGGCATTGGATCAGGCCTTTAAGCCTCAGTGAACCTATTCAGGATTAGTTGACTAGAGAATGGTTAACATCAGTAGACAAATATTAGGATGGTTAGAAGCTAAGCTAAACTCTGCATTAATAGTAGAATGGTAATGGATGTGACATTCTGCACCTCCATGTTCATCCTTATAATATGATTGTGTGGTAACCAATGGAAAGTTTGTCATGTCAGGTGTCTTCGGAAGGCTCATGATACACTGAGCATTATTGTTATAGTGATGTTATAGTAATTGTTGTTACAGTAATGTTATAGGTTGTAATTTCATGTATATAGTTACGAGGCTGAAAATGTGTCCTCATGGCTTAAAACAAGCCCAGACAAAAACTCTCCAAGAGCAGAGGGGCAGTTCATACCTCATCAGGGCTTGTATGGGATAAACCCAGCCCAGCCTCACAGGAACAAAGGACACTGGGCTAGGCAGCAGCAAAGGATCAACTGGACTCTCGAGCGAGTCACCCCCCTTCATAGAATCATAGAATCATAGAATATCAGGGTTGGAAGGGACCCCAGAAGGTCATCTAGTCCAACCCCCTGCTCGAAGCAGGACCAATTCCCAGTTAAATCATCCCAGCCAGGGCTTTGTCAAGCCTGACCTTAAAAACCTCTAAGGAAGGAGATTCTACCACCTCCCTAGGTAACGCATTCCAGTGTTTCACCACCCTCTTAGTGAAAAAGTTTTTCCTAATATCCAACCTAAACCGCCCCCACTGCAACTTGAGACCATTACTCCTCGTTCTGTCATCTGCTACCATTGAGAACAGTCTAGAGCCATCCTCTTTGGAACCCCCATTCAGGTAGTTGAAAGCAGCTATCAAATCCCCCCTCATTCTTCTCTTCTGCAGACTAAACAATCCCAGCTCCCTCAGCCTCTCCTCATAAGTCATGTGCTCTAGACCCCTAATCATTTTTGTTGCCCTTCGCTGGACTCTCTCCAATTTATCCACATCCTTCTTGTAGTGTGGGGCCCAAAACTGGACACAGTACTCCAGATGAGGCCTCACCAGTGTCGAATAGAGGGGAACGATCACGTCCCTCGATCTGCTCGCTATGCCCCTACTTATACATCCCAAAATGCCATTGGCCTTCTTGGCAACAAGGGCACACTGTTGACTCATATCCAGCTTCTCGTCCACTGTCACCCCTAGGTCCTTTTCCGCAGAACTGCTGCCTAGCCATTCGGTCCCTAGTCTGTAGCGGTGCATTGGATTCTTCCATCTTCCTTTGGTCAGTTTGGGACTCGATGAGGTAATGGTCACCTGACTCTGAAGGGAGGTGCAAAGGCAAGAGGGAAGAAAGAACATGATAAAAGGGAGAGACGTTTGCCATGCTCTTCCTCTCTCTTCCACCTCCATCTATAGACATCACCACCAAGCGACTGAAGCACTGATCAAAGAGGAGAGCCTAGCTGAAGGGCAACCAGCCAGCCTGTGGTGAGAAGCATCTAAGTTTGTAAGGGCACTGAAAGTGTTAAGATCAGCTTAGAATGCATTTTGCTTTTATTTCATTTGACCAAATCCAACTTGTTGTGCTTCAACTTATAATCACTTAAAAATCTGTTGTAGTTAATAAATTTATTTGTTTATTCTATCTGAAGCAGTGTCTTGGTTTGAAGCATGTCAGAGACTCCCTTTGGGATAACAAGCCTGGTACATATCAATTTCTTTGTTAAACTGATGAACTCATATAAGCTTGCAGTGTCCAGCGGGCATAACTGGACACTGCAAGACGGAGGTTCTTAGGGTTGTGTGTGGGACTGGAGATATTGGCTAGTGTTGTTCAATTGCACAATTCAAGGAGCAGCTTACATGCTAGAGGCTGTGCGGGAACAACCCGGGAGTGGGGATTCTCACAGCAGAGCAGGGTAAGGCTGGCTCCCAGAATCGAGGATTGGAGTGACCTAGCAGATCACTGGTCCAGATAACACCAGACGAACGTCACAGTAAGCCTCAGTGAACCTAAAGTTTAGTTGACTAAAGAATAGTTAACACCAGTAGACAAATATTAGGATGGTTAGAAGCTAAGCTAAACTTTGCATTAATAGTAGAATGTTGATGGATGATGGGTTTATACTGTAAAGCTACACTTGTTATAGAATGAAACAGTGTAATAAAAAAGACACTCAAAAACCTATTGTTTTCACAAGGAAAGTAATTTGATTTGCATTAACTCAACGGATGAGACTGCTGTGGAAGAAAAGAATAGCAAATCAATAACTATGCTTCTCTACAAGTAGTTTTCAATGGTGCAGCATTTAATGCATAAATATTATGTAAACAGACATTAAATTATTGCAGAAAACAAAAATGAGCAAATGCAAGAAAAAATCCTATATTTTGCACTATAATTCTACTTTTATATTGTTGCAACTGAATTGCAAGAATAAAGTAACAAACATTTCCCTTTAAGAGAGAGAATATGAAGCAAGAGCTAGAATTACAAGAATTTGTGGACTCATCCAAAGAATATATTCCTTTGTGGGTAAACAGCAGGGCTTGTTGAAAGTTTTCTGTTGAAACTTATTTATGATGGAAAGTTGGATTTTTGACTGAACAAAATTTCCAATCAAGACCCCGTCCAGCTAAAGAAACATCCCTAGCTCCTTTATATTCTGTAGGTAACTGGACCCAACAGTCAGCATGACTCAACAATAAGTATTCTGAATCATAATGCAGCATTTCAATGCCTGAAATTAGCATAACTTAACAGAAGAGCCCTTTATTCCCGTACAGTGTCTTACGGCATGTCTGTGCTATGGAGATTATACTGGCATAGATATGCGCACCACCAGAAGGAGCTTTTCTGCTGGTGTAGGAATATCACCTCCCCAAAAGTGGCAAAGAGTCCTGTGGCACTTTATAGACTAACAGACGTATTGGAGCATAAGCTTTCATGGATGGATGCCGACGAAGTGGGTATTCACCCACGAAAGCTTATGCTCCAATACATCTGTTGGTCTATACGGTGCCACAAGACTCTTTGCCGCTTTTACAGATCCGAACTAACACGACTACCCCTCTGATACTTGACACCTCCCCAAAGTTAGCTATGTCGACAGAAGCACGTTTCCACTGACATAGCTGTGGCTACACTAGGGGTTTTGTCAGGTTAGTTGCATCAGTGGGGTTTTGCATGAATGGTTCACACCCCTGACTGGTATAGCAATGCTGATGTAACTTCTCAGGGTAGACCAAGCATTGCACTGGCATATCTACACTGATATAGCTACCCTGGGGCAAACTCCCAATGCAGATGTGCTACACCAGTACAAAATGGACCTGTAGGACTTTCTCTGGAAATTTAGCCCCATTTTACACCCATGTGCTACATCTATAGTACAGTTACATCAGTACAAATTTCACTAGTGTGCACAGGCCTGTAGTCTGCCGTCCCACAAAAAACTCTCTCTTTCTGCTTGTTCTTTTAGTTCAGAAATATTGGATCTGATTTTGATCTCCGTCACCTTCACCAGCTCTACAATGGTCTAACACAACTGATGTCACTGGAGTCATTCCTGATTAATACCACTGTGAGATCCAAACCAAGCCCATCATGCCCTTTCTTTCTGGAGAGGTGGCAGAATCCTAACCCTATAGTGCAGGGAGGGAGAATTACAGCTCAAGTTCCATTCTCATTTGATATTGCTATTCAGGTCCTCCAAAGGTTATGCTGAGGTCCTTCAGTAAGGAGGGAGAGAGAGGAAGAGCTTCCAAAGCTTCCCCTGACATTTCTAGTATAAGAAAAACTTAAAAAGGAAAAGGAAAGTCAATGAGATCATCCATCATTTACATAAAACAGAGCAGTAAAAGGCAAAACCAAATTTTGGGGGTTTCCTTTGCACTTTCCCTTTAACAAAGGTCTGGTACTTAATGACCAAACGACATTGCAAATTTATGGAAAACACATTTTGATTATTTTGATGGCAACATACAACTTACTGCAAGATATCACTGTCATTGTGGTTGCCTTTGAAAAAGGCCTCTTCTTTTGCTTGCACATAAAATGTAAAATCTAAGTATTCAAACTGACATCCCACAGGAACCTTTATGAAAATGTGGCTCAGTCTGCAGATGGGCAAAAGCACATCAGATAATCATTTGCAAGATAAGGGCCTGATCCTGTCCTGCTGAGTGCAGTGCTTGTTACCAGGAGTGGTCCCACCGACTTCTGTGAATACTGGACTTGTCTATGCAGTGCCAGTGTGCAGCAAGCTGGGGTGAAGATCTCTGGCATGCTAGCATGCCATATGCTGCCTGATCCTTCTACTGCATGCTAATGTTCCAAACAGGAGTACGTCAAAGCTCACTAGAGAACCTTTAGTGCACACTGGCAGGGTCCACATGGCCAGTCAGTGCATGGCAGGCTTGCACTGTAGATTTCACCCCAGCTGGCTGCGTGCTAACTTTCCATCTAGACAAGCATTATTCACATCAGTTAGCACTATGCTTGATAGAGTTTTCGGGATCTGGTCCCTATACTGCTCCCATTGCTATTATTATTTGTTGTGAGCAGCCTACTATACTAAGGCTGGGATTAGCCATGCATACTAAAAGAAAAACTTGCTGTTTTGCGTCATGGTTTTTAGGCCCAATCTCGGCCCCATTGATATCAGTGAGAGTTTCAATATTCATGTAAATGGGAACAGAAGCAGAGTTTTTATAAGGCAAGAGGCAGTGGATATGGCTTGCAAAGTTTTGGCTCATTTGGGTTTATTCCCTTAAAACCTCATTCTCCTCACCAGGGGCTTGATTCAAAGCTCATTGAAGTCACAGAAAGACTTCAGTTGACCATGAAGTCTTTGGATCAAGTCCTTGGATATCTTTCCCGACTTTGAAACAATGAGGGCATGATCCTCAGGTCAATCTTCTCAGCCTCCCTGTTTCCTTTTGCCTTTGTAATTATTTGGGCACACTGATTATTTGCATCCACTATTATTTGTGGGTGTGGTTGTTGTAATGTTGCCATCTAATCACCTGACTGTATTCACATATCAAATGATGTAATAGCTAAATTTATCCCCACAGGTAATTGTGGGCATAACACCTATGCCTGCTACCACGTTACCCACAAAATGTGTGTGCAGAATAGGAGACCACCCTTTAAAAATGTGGCCTTGAAGCATTCCTGTTTGCTCATTGTTTCCTATTATACTTTCAACTTTCCGTTTTTTACTTTCTGACTCAGTTTTTGCTTACGTGATGGCCTGATTGTAATCTTCCCCCAATCCTGCAGTCTGTATTCACGTGAGCAGGCACCATAAAGTGGAAGGGTTACTCATAGGTGTAAGGTTTTGCAGGTTTGGGCTCTTTAACAGCAAATGAGAACCAGTCAGCTAGCTGTAATGTTTCCCTGTGCCCAAAGAGCTTTCAAGATGAATTAATTTATTTTAGATGAAAGAGGACATATTTTGATTATTTTGATGGCAACATACAACAAGAACGAACAAAAGTAAAGTCTCCATGAGACTACAGTACATGAATTATCTGTAACATGCTCTATTGAACTGGCAGACTCTTGAAAAATGTAAAGCAGAGGTACAGAGAAAAACAAAATCAGACCTCAATGCTCCACATTGTCTTGTCAGCCAGGTATAGTTTGCTCACAAGAAACTGTACTTCTCCAACACTTCAGTCAACACCAGACCTTATCTGCACCTTACTGAGCCACCAGTAATATTCTTTTCCTACAACAGTACTGTGTATTATAAATGTTTACTAGAAAAAGCAAAAAAAAAAAAAAAAAATGCTCTGAAGGGAAATTGTGACCATAGATAAAATAAATGTGTCCCTGCTCACACCATTTCAATTATTCTCTTTTTTTACTATGTAAATTTAAACATTGTTTAAATTTGTGGTTGGGAGTGAATGTAAATCATCATCCCTACAAATCAGGATAGTTTGAGTTCTATCGTTAGTCGACATAGGTAACCCTGGATTTCATGGGGCTCCCAAATTTGGGGGATTGATTTTTTAAAAATCTTTCACCCACGTGGCACCACAAGAGTCAACATTTCCTCCTTTGCTACCCTGACAAGCACACCAGTGCCTTGGGGTTCTTAAAGCTAGCTACAGTCATAGACTGCTTTTCCCCTCCATGTGTACTGGCTCAAAGTCACTCTGATAATGTAACTTTGGCTATCTTATGTCAGAGCAGTGTCACTCCAATAATGTTGTAGAAAATAACTGAAATTGCCAGGGGGAAGATCAGCAACATGCAAACTTTTATTGAACAAATTTACCCCAATTACTATAAGTGGTCAAATGTATATTATAGCTTCAATTATAGGTCCTAGAAAGGCTCAGTCCAACCCTGCAGTCTTTATTCAGGCAAATCTATCCACTCTCTAGTGATGACTGAACTCTTTGGTGCAAGTAATACTTGTTACAAGCGCCCCATTCATTAAATGAATGAATAGTTTCCACTACTGGAGTGAGTCTTGGGCGCCACTGCTCGAGGGTGCCCCCAGGGGGCCGCTGCCCTCCGGGGAGGGCCGGCAGCACTAGCTGCCAGGGGCCTCTGAGCAGTGGCTGCTCTGGCCACCCCCAGGGCCACCCCCAGGGCTGCTCCCTTGCTGCTGCTCTCGCCACCCCTGGGACCACTGCCGGGAGCCACCGCCCCCGGGACCACTACTCAAGCAATCCCCAGGGCCAGCTGCACCGGCTGCTGCTCGGGCCGTCTCTGGGGTCAGCCACACTAGTTTCTGCAGAAATCATGGATGTCACGGAAAATCATAGAATCCATGACTTCTGTGACCTCCATTACAGACAAAGAGCTCTAATCATAATGCAGAAAACTATGCCATGTCTATCCATGGCAAATATTCAGAAATCACGGTTTATAGTATTGACCAGCTCTGCTAATTCCCCCAGGCTTTTCCCGGGGGGGCAATAACTGGTTGGTTGAGCAAGTGAAACTACATGAGAGAACAGTCTCAGTTTGGCTGGGTTAGTGGTGGTGGAGAGACAGGAGCATTTGATCCACGCTGCAGTTGTTTGGCCTGGCCTACGCTAGGAATTTGCTTCAGTAGAGCTATGTCTGAACATCTCCCAAGGGTAAGAAAAATCCACACCCCTGAGACACGCAGCTATACCGACCTAACCCCCAGGATAGACCAGTGGTAGGTTGACAGAATAATTCCAGGGAGGTGGATTACCCTGTCCTGATGGGAGAAGCCCTCCCATTGGCATACACAGCATCTACACTGAAGAGATACATCGGCGCAGCTGCAGCATTTTAAGCATAGACAAGCCCGTTACCTTTTTACATGTGCCTCAAACAACGTATAGACAACAAGTGATAAAAAAAAATCCCGTTTAAATCAGCATTGCTTGAGGTATCCATCGAACTTTAAATGATACACTGTAGAAAAAACAAAGCCCAATCAGATTCTTTTCTGAATATTATTTCCAAATTTAAAGGTCTTGCAGGTCCTCTGCCTTTTTACATGCACTGTAAATCATTTGGGTTTTGGTAGGCACTCTTATTTTTATTAAACTGATATTTTGCATTCCACAGCTTCCCCTTTCCTGTAAAGGGCAATGATCTTAAAATACATGCCTAAACCACTAAGCCACAAGCTGAAAAGTAAATAAGATAATACACAAAGTCTCCAAGTATATTGGTGAGAAAAAACAATTAAAAAGATACAAAGCTTTAGTCAAAATAAGAAAGAGCCTGCTTGCTTAAATGTCTTATATTTTCTAATTCCAAGTGTCAAAAGGTGCAAGATTTGTACATTTCTGGGCTGCTCAGACTTGTTAGAAATACTCTTGTTCCTCACATAAGTTTCCCACTCAAGCACCAAAAGAATTGCTATGGAATAGCTGTGTTCTTTACTGAGTAGGTGCTTTCCCCTCTGCCCTCACACACTTGCTCTAATCGGAGAACATTTACCCGTAATGGTGGCTCAAATGGAGGAATGTGACCCTTCCCTATTCCAGGCCTGCTTACCATAATTTCTTCATTTGTAGACGTATGGTGCAAGTGCTTCACTGCTTCATAATTCGTAATTCAGAGGGAAGTAAAATATACAGATTGTTAAAAGTTTAACTATAAAAGACAAAGTAGGCAGGGAGATAGATGGACATCCTGGAGCTTTTATGCAAAAAGGGTTCCCTGACAAAACAATGTGGCACACAGAGAAGATGCAAATGGCACACTACCAGTTTATAGCTCTTAGCAAGCTATGTGCAAAATCCTGTGAGAGTACACTGGGACTGGCAGGGAAAAGAAAAGCACAGAGAGGGATCCTCTTTGCCTTCAGCACATCTGTGGGCCAGGAGTTCACTGCAACCTTCTTTGGAATGCTAGACTAGATGTGCACCCAGCCAGTGCACTGCAGCTGCAGGGGGCTTTGCTCTGATAGATTCTAGTTAGGCCCTTAGTGCTTATACTGCTTTTTGAAGCAGGCTTGTTACAGGGCTACATCTTGCTCCTTTTTACCAGGACGGGGGCAGTAAAGTCAATCTCAGAGCGTATTCCCCATCCCAGCGCCTCAAACCAAATGTCTTGTATCTTCACTCACCAAAACAAGTGTGTCTTTACCACAGAAGAACTAGCTACCCTGCTGTAAAAGCACAGTGGAGACAAGGCAAAGAGAAACTAAGTGAGGTCAACCACAGGTGGGGGAACAGGGCTAACCTTGCCTAGCTAGTTCTCAGTAAACCCTACAGTGCTTTCTCTCTCTGTTAAATTGTAAGTGGAGACAACTGTTGTGCATTAGCTTGCTGTAAAACTATCTTTGTGTCAGTGAGAACAAAGCCTGAGTCATCCTCCTGCTCTGTGTTGGCAAGATGGCTCAGAGCCCTCTGTGTGACAGACCTGGTTCTGCTGCCACCCCACCTGCATGGCTCAGTATTGTATATTGTTGTATCAGTTTTAAGACTTATACAAGCATCTGGATACAGTGATGCCTGTAATAAAGCCTCTACCTAATGGCATTCAGATGGGAACAACAGCAGTCTATGTTCTTTTTGTGGATACAAACTAACATGGCTGCTACTCTGAAACCTCTCATACAAGTTGTCAGTAATGGCATGGCCCTGAGTATTAGAAGAAAGCGTGTAGTGTAAGAAGACAGACAGACATTTTGCTCTTGGGAAAACTGGTGAAAAATCATGTTTTCAGCCATGTGTGGAAAAATAAAATGTTTGTGCCTTGCCTACAGTGAGGCACATGGCTTACATACCATAGAGTTACTTCAGAGTATGGAGCGTAAGCTTTATCTATTGCTGGGTTAGGCCATATACAATGTAATCCCTACCTGTGTCAATAATCTGGCTAAAATCATGACTTTACATCTCAGTTCAGTGTACCACTTCCAGATATCACTGGCCTGCTCTATGAACAGCTATTAGGGCTACACGACTAGTTACATCAGTGAAAATCCCGGGTGTAAACATACGGCACTGATGTAAAACAGGGTTTGCCCGATATGATGTATGTATGTTGCACAGTGCAAGCCTTGTATTCTACCAGTGCATCAGATCTTTGCTGAGGATTTGCACCAGTGTAGCTACATCAATAAAAAAAAAAAAAAAAAGAGAAAACAGACTAGATAAGACCATAATGTTACTGAAAAGGGATAGATTGAGCACATTGCAAACTGAAGACCCCGAAGACTGAAGAGGCACAGAACCTGAATAGCACAGACAATGGCAATGTAATCTCTTCATTCACCCTACCTACCCATAGAATCAAAGGGTTGAAGGGACCGCAAGGGTCATCTAGTCTAATCCTCTGCCAGGATGCAGGATTTTTTGCAGAGCTGGCCCAAAACATTTTGGCACCTGAGACGGGGAGCTCAAATGATACCCCCATGTCCCCTTGCTTGCACAAAAACTTTGAAAGGTCTCAATTCTGCCTTCTTCCTGTTCTACTCTTCTCATGATACTGCTCTGCTACCTACCCCAATAAAGGAGAACTAACAACTTAAAATGCCTTGTTCAGAAATTTTAAGTAACATTTAACTTTCAAACGCCTGAACAGCAAATGTAACTTTTCTTGTCTGCATAGTAAACACTGGCATTTTAATCTGTTTGAATAATCCAAGTGGTGCTTTCCATGCCTTCTTGGTTGCAAAGATTTGAACTGCTTCCTGCTGAAGGTCCACAGTCTGGGCCAGCTATTGAGATGGCTGCAAGGCTGACCAGCCTCTCCTGTGTCATTGTGGAGCATAGATGTGTTTTTATTAACTTCAGCTTGGAGAATTCTCCATGGGCAACTGTTACAGGAAGTGTTAGAAGTATGCGCAGAGCAACAAAAACATTTGGAAAGAGGATGGTCATCTTATTTGTACACATATATTCCAGAACAGCCTTTGGAGTTTATCCTGCTCAAATGTATCTTGAAAGAGCTTTCAGTTCATCACCTAAATCACTGGCATCAATATCGCACATGTCATCATGTGTCAACACTGTCTCTAGTGCCCTGCATTGCTGGTGTAGGTCTTCTTCAGGTATAGTGAGGAGCTTTGGAATATCATACAACATCCCAAATATACTGCTGTGTTCCTTGAGCTGCATGAAACGTTCTTCAACTGACTGTATTGCACAGTCTAGCACCTGGTTAAAGAATTCAACTTTGAATTGTTGTTTGGGGTCTCTTATGGGATTATCCCATGCCTCGTAATCAAAATGTCTTCTTCGATGACTCTTGCATTCTTGAATGGGTGGGAAAATAGCTTCAGTGTGAAGTTCCTCTGCCAACTTCTGTGCACTCTGCAGAACCAGTAAGACTGTAGCTATGACTTTGCTTTGTCCAGTTGTTCCATTGCTCCAGATATATCAAGGTCAACACCTTGGAGTCTCTTGCTTCCAACATTTATTTCAAACAGTATGTCATGCCACAACACTAAGCCACACAGAAATATGAAGTGATGTATGTTTCTGGGGATTCCATTTCCGTCTGCCACTGTTCTCCCATGAACAGTTCCTGTCATAGCATTATCCTCCATAATGGCAACTATGGCATCATCTATCTTCCCAATTTGGTGTTTGATAGGCTTTATCACCTCCACTCAACTTTCCCATCATGTGGTACTCAGTGGTTTCAGTGTCAGAGAGGATGTTCCCAGATGTTGCTTCAAAATTTGCCATTGATGAGTTGATACAGAGAAAAATATATAGATGCTTTGAATTAAATTAAAAAATTCAGCAGCCTCACTAGAAGCTGATGCTGCATCACTGACCACCAAGTTCAATGATGAGAACTGCATGGGACAAAAAAAGCTCGAGGGTTTAACTCTCGGATCCGTGTCTGCACTCCTCTCTTCTTTCCTCTCATGTTGGCACCATTATCATAGCCCTGACCTCTCATGTCAGCTATCACAATTCCCGTATCTTCCAGCTTTTTAAGAAGCACATTTGTCATACCAGCTCCTGTAGTATCATCAATGTCAATAAATTCTAGAAAATGCTCTCTGACAGTCTCCATTGCAGGGACATTTTCACTAGGTTCTGTTATTGTTACAAAATGCACCATTAAAGTCATTTGTTCCGTATGGCTGATGTCAGGTGTGCAGTCCAGAATAATGGAGTAATATCTTGTGGACTTCAGTTCTGCCACAATCTTCTGTTTGACTTTTGTTGCCATAACTGTATGATCTCATTGTGAATTGTTTTTCCAATATGGTGGTGTGTGTACATTTCTTGGGTGGTGACCCTTCTTAGATGCTCCTGGAGTACAGCATCAAACTCAGCCATCAGCACCACAATTTTAAGGAAGTTTCCATTGTTTGGCACTTACAGCTGATCTGAAGTACCATGCAGTGCTAGGTTTTGGGTAGCAAGCAGTCTCACAATGGCAATGAGCCTTTTCAGAACATTTTGCCAGTAAAGAGACTCTGATGCAATCTTCTCTTGATACTGATCATCTATGGTAGCCTTTAACCTTAGTCTCATCTCAAGCTCTTTCCACTTATGGAATGCTCTCTGGTGATTTGCTGCCTTCTCATGGCATGCCAGATTTCTAGCCAGATTTTTCCAGTCTTTTGTCCTTAGAACCCAATGTGGCTGGAACATTAGACTGGCAGAGTTTGCAACAAAAACAGTATGCAGCATTCTGAATTTTTGAGTACATAAGCCATTGCCTCTCCACTTTGTCACCATTGGGGATTTCACGCCAGTAATGCGTTGGATGGAAACTTCTATTTTCATTGTCTTTGGGGAACATGAAGTTTTTCACTTGCTGTGGCCCAGGCAGTACAAGGAAGTCCCTCAGGCTACTGCTCAAGTGGGTCCACAGTCCTGGATCATGTAGACTTAAGGAACTAACCTCAGCAGCAGCTGTTTCTTGCGCCTCCACCATACTCTTCTCTGATCTACACTTTCTTCAGGAATGTGCCTGGTTACATCCATTTGAGATGGAAATATGGATGCTGCAGTAGCTGCCAGGTCACCTGTATTCTGACTAACTGGAAGATCAGGCATCTCCTTACCACTCACATCCTCACTGGAGCCGGAAGGCTCAACATGAACATTTGTGTCTATGTATCTCAGGAGAGCTCCTTCCTGCTTAGATAGAAACGCTTCCTTTGCTTTCTTTTTCTGAACGCTGCCCCAGAGGGGCGTTTTCTTCTTTCACTCATGACTGCTGTTCTGTGCCAGCTATAGTGGCTCTCAACACTCAGTTGAAGGAGACAAATAAGCAGGCTGGTAGCAGGGCCTGAGTGAGGGAAGATATCAGCGTCTTAAGGGCCTAACTGGCTCCTACTACTTCAGTTGACTGCCTGTTCTCCTCAAGTGGGTTCAGGGAAGCAGCAGGAAACAGGAAGCTCCCTGGGAAGCTGGGGTTAATCAGTCCAGGCTCCTGGGGGTACTAGAGAGGTACATAAGAGGCTCCTCATCTCTCTCCGTGCAGCTCCTGCTGCTTTCTGTTATTCCCTCTCACCTTTTCTCCTGCCTGTCTGTTATGTCTCTTGTGCCCTCCTTCCTCCAGCACAGCACTCCACCATCTCTGTGCATCTAGAGCAGAGAGAATACATATGCATCAGCAGTAGACACAATTTTCTACACTCTGGGTCCTAGTGGCGCCCCCCCACAGTCTGGCACCTGAGGCGGCTGCCTCAGTTCGCCTCATGGTAAGGCCAGCCCTGATTTGTTGGGTCTAAACCATCCAAGACTGGTGGCTATCCAGCCCCCTTTTGAAAATCTCCAGTGAAGGAGCTTAACAACCTCCCTAGGCAGTCTGTTCCATTGCCCTGCTGTTCTTACAGTTAGGAAGTTTTTCCTGAGATTTAATCTAAACCTGCTATGCTATAGTTTGAACCACTGCTTCTGTGGCAAAAGAGAAGAACTTTTCTCCATCATATCTCTCTTTAACCTCCTCTTTCCAATCTAAACATACCCATTTCCTTCATCCTTTGCTCATAGATCTTGTATTCCATCTCTTTGTCTCTGGCCTCTGGATCCTTTCCAGTTTTGCTACATCCTTTTTATACATTGGTGTCCAAAATTGGACACAATACTCCAGCTGAAGCCTAACCAGCGCTGAGTAGAGCAGTACTATCGCCTCCCATGACTTGCATGCTATGCCTCTGCTAATGCAACCTAGAATTGCATTTTTTTTTGCAACAGCATCACATTGCTGACTCATGTTGAGGTTGTGATTCACCACAACTCCCAGTTCCTTCTCAGCAGTGCTGCTGCCAAGCCAGTTTCCCCCCATTCTGTATTTGTGCATTTGTTTTTTCTTCCATAAGTGTAGCACCTTGTTCCAAAGTGCCTGAAGCCTGACCAACAGGGAGTACTTGGGTGAGGGTGAGAGTATTCAGTGTCTTTGGGCTCTCTGTTGATACTACCATTTTTGATGGTAGATTTTGTCCACTAGGAACTAAATGCATTTAACAAAGCCACCAAATATTCATCAGATGATAATGACTTGACTACCAATCCCGGTTGAAACCAAAGTTATATTCAAAGACTCATACTTTTCAGCCTTCTGCAGAACTCTAGTAACTGTTTGTGCATGGTTGACCTTTGAAATATTTCTTCTGACTCTGCTTGTGTTCTGGGTTTAATAATCTTGGATTTAGAAAGTCCATACAATGTTGGGTCTAGAGTACCTTAGATACCTCCTCTCCCTTTGTGGCTGTCCATGATAACTGTGCTCATTTGCAACATGGTAACTAGCAGTACCCAGGTATATAGATGCTGTTAATAGCCATGATGACGTATGGTATTATGAGTGCTAGGTTCTAAACTATAGAACCCTATGGCTGGAGATCAGAGACTATGTGGTGGGGGGGGGGGGAGGTGGGAATCCAAGAACAAGCAAGTGAATCCTAGGAAAAAAGAGTAAAGTCTGGTTTTGTTTGTTGTGTTTTGTTTAGTGTTATGCCTCCTATCTATGTTATTTGGCTTTCTATAAACACTTGAGAGACATATTCATATCTATCTTCTGTATATTCATATTTGCCCTGTCCGTTGATTCGTCAAAAGAATACCAATGAAATGTTTTCCTTCCTTTTGGTTTTTTTGTCCAGGATTATCACTGTTCTTCCAGATCTCCCCTCTTGTCATCTTTGTTCTTTTCATGATGCATACATTTATTCATGTGGTGTCAGATTCTCCATAGCCCTTCACCCTACATAATCATTTGTACCATTGCACGGTAGATAGAAAACATTACCATTCTGAGTAGCATTTTACACTCATTGTGCACTTACTTTTCTCTGGCGTAAGTGACTATACAAGGTGCAGATAGCAAAAAATCCAGTCCTTGACATCAGTCAGAGCTTTGCTTTGACTTCACTGGCAGCAAGATTAATCCCTTGATGTTTCTGCATGTAGTTCTTGCTTTCTCTTCCTTCCCAGTCTTTTTCTCAATCACTCCTTAAACTTCTTGAGTTTTAACCTTGAATATGTCAGGCTGAGGTAACCTAGAAACTTTTTCTGCATGACTGATGATTCTTACATTCTGGGTTTCTTTGCTTCTTAGCTTCTTATAGACCTTTGAGCTGGTTTTGGATCTGTGAAATATTCTTATTTCCTCAGCAAAATGTCCAGATCCATTCAATCACTTGAAGTGAATTTATCCATTTCTTTCTTATAACTCAGTGCAGGATGGGCTCTCCCCACACTGTAACAGTGTCTTCTCTGCTTCATAACAGCAGTGTGACAAAACCAGAGTGTCAGTATGTGATAAAGCAGTGGAATATAACAATAAAGCTTTCGCATCAACTGGACATACACCTAGGTGTTGTTGGTAGGGTCCCTTTGTACCTTGATATTGTGGCAGGCATCTGTTTTACACCCTTAACAGGATTACAGATTGTGTGAAGGAGCAGGAGAGTGGCAAACTAGTTTATATGAAACTTGAAGCATTACTGCTCCGCTGAGAATTTTACACCTCAATGCATCCAATGCCCGCCAAAGTCAATGGAAAAACTAACTGACTTCAGCGGGCTTTGGCTCAGACTCTATATTGGCTGCCTGCTTGTTAAGTATTTGTGAGAAACAAGCAGTGCAAAGTGTCAATGCACAAGCCATAGTTCATTTTGTAGTCTGCATACAAAAAATGGTGTGATGCAATTTTTTTTATGTAAAAAATTCTGCCGTGGGAACAGTTCACTTAAACTGTCTTTAACAGACATTTTTTCCAACTTCAAATATTTATATGAACAGGAATACTGTACTATATCAAACACTTTAGTAGCCTGAAGACATGTGTAAAGATCTATGTATCTGCTCTCTTAAAGGATTTGATGAGCTGTTGTGGAACTAGTTTATATGAAAAATAGCTAACCGGAATGACAGCACCAGCATTTGTTAGTTTTGAGTTTACAGTGCATGACCTTAACTTACCAAAATGACAGAAGAGGATGTATATTTCGCATAACACAATCTGGTTTATATCTTTTAGATTTTTTTATTTTAATCCTATTACTCTCTTAGCCAAGCAAATGAATGTCACCTTTAACCATTGCTGTGAAAGAGAAAAAAATATCCGGCTTATCTTTCAAAAGAGGTATAGATTTACTCTTTATAATTTCTTATATTTAATAATTCTACCTAGAAACTACGAGTCATATTTCACCTCATAGTGAAACACAATGAACAAAACTAAGTTAACTTTTCTAAGTTTTGTACTCTATTGCATATTATCTGTTAATTCTAAAAGTCCCATTCTGCTCTAAAAATGGAGTTCCTCATGCATTCTCTCTCTCAATGATTTTCATACCATTTCAAGTAAAACAAAGGGTTTTTTTCTGCCTGCCATGTAAACTCAACCTGTGACCTGAGAGTCAAGTTGGATTCTTTCCTTCTCACACAGCACCAGTAATAAAAACTCTGTAGTCCCAATGCCAGTGACTCCTGAGCAGTCCAGTTGTGTTAAGGGAAAGGAAGAGTGTGTAAACGGAGCTCCAGAGGTACTGAAGGACCTTATGCAAAACAAATTGTGCAGGATCCCATTCAATGTCTTCCTCACTTCTCATGATGACCTTTCAAACTATTGACAAATACCCTTCTAATCTATTTGTGAAGTTTTGGGGGCTTGAAGGGGCCACCATACCTGAACCGGGAGTTAGAGCTGAAACATACTTTCCAAGTAATGGAGAGCAGTTAGAGTTAATTCTTTGCTGCAACCCATTGACACCAAAGCTGGACACGATTGATATGGAGGAAACAGTGATACCACTGACTAGAAAAGCTGCATAGGTTGCATCATCCTAAAGTTGCCACTGCATCACAGATGACCAAGCTGAGGTTCTAGAGAAATGGGTTCCTTCCCCCCACCCTCAAGAATTACTTCCAAAATCTTAAAGCAGGCCCTGGGTGTCCAGTTTGTATGAACCATTCCTCCCTGTTGTATCATTAGCTATTGTGGTGCAAACTGAGTAGGGGCCATACTCCTACTCTGGGAGAAGTAAGGATTTAAGGGGGTTGCTGCTCTATCATATATACAGGCCAGGATATTGTAGAAGTCCATTTCCACCAAGAGACACTCGTCTCCTCCACTAACATATCCCCCTGTTTTTATTCTGTGCTCATGGAAGAAAAGCCAGGAAGCACAGAGGACAAGAACATGGAGAATGCATGGTGAACAGGTCTGTGCAAGATGTGGAGCATCTGCTGAGCTACCTTAAATTGTGTTTTGACTGTGAAATGGGGCTCTGTAAAACTGGCAACCTGAGCTGCCATTATGATGGAATCCCACTGATATGATCTACTTGTGACAATGTACTCAGCTTCCTTTTACAAGTCACAGAGCATGGACAATGAAACTGAACTGAAATATAGTCAGTTTTACTTCCTGGTTCTCTGGCACCTGCACAAGGTTGGAATATTTGAGTTGAGATTTAAAGAAAAGAAAATAATGAAAAAATTAATATGGTTTGTAAAACTTTTTTTTAAAAAGCCTGACTTCTTATCCTAAACTACTTGATACTATCCCTTAGACCTTGTCTACACTGGTGGCAGCATGTAGAGTACATGTAGTTACATGCCGCAGTGATAGGCAGAATCCCTGAAACCCGTTCCGGCTCAGTCTCTGGATTTGAATTAAGAGAGAAAGAGAGCGTCTGTCCACCCACCCGACTCTGAGTGTCTGAATCAGCAGTCCTCATTCAGGCAAAGCTCTGGCTGAAGTTGCTGGGAGCTGAGCATCAGTAAGGATTCACAGGTCAAACCTTTAACAGAAGCCAACTTAAGTAATATAAACTTGATTCAGAACCCAGCTAGAGATTTTAAAAATGTTGAACAATACGCCTGATGCTATTGACCTAAGACAAATTTGATATTTAGAGTGCTGCCAGCAAAAACATTTAATTCCTGTCGCGGGCTTTGTTGAGTGAGTTTCCTAGGTTGTTTGTAGCAGCAAATAAGGCAACTCGGTTCAATAAGCTAATAAATATATTGAGAATTAGGTCTTATTTTGTATTAAAATATAGAGGCAAAATAAAATAGAGAAAACTCATAGAATTTGGTCACACTTTATATGAAGGGAGTATTTATAAATAGTTAATAACTTACAAACAGATGGTGAATAAATGGTTAATCAGTGTCTGTAGACTCCAAGAGGTCAATAGGTTGTTTTATTAACTGTGGCATATACCATCTATAACGCTTTCTGTTAATGTGCTTATAGCCCTTTGTACCACAGACTACTCATCTTTGTAAAATGCTCATAACATTTTTAATTGTCTAAACCCCTTTATAAACTAAGTGTGCCCTTTTTCTAAAGTGTGACTTTTGGTTACCTCTCCAGCAAATATCTGAAAATACAGGCATGTCTCCCCAGTGATTTCTTGTTATCCATTCTGGTTCATGACAGTTTATTTGTGAGTTCATTTTCATGTTACTTTACACGCATCATAGTCAAGTGTTTATAAAGGAAGACTTTTGAATTTTTCCCTCTCTTTATTCTCACTCCTTGACTCTCTGATGCGCCCAGCTCTATTCGGTGCTTTGTGATCCCTGATACTTGTGGTATATGTACTAGCAGTACTTGAAGAACTGATAAGCAGTACAGGAAGCTTTGAAGGAGATTGAATTTATATTGATTATAAGACTTCTGGCCATTTAAGATAGAGTTTCATAATCTTACAGGAAGTCTGAACTGACTTTTTTCTCTGTTGTTAGAAATACTTTCCAGTCCACAATACTGTGCTGTTTTCAGTCTTATTTCATCTTTAGGATGATTTATGATCTTTGTTGTATTCAACATGATGAGCTCAACTGATATGAGTACCCACGGGAAGGGTCTTTTAAAGAGATAGATGATTACAGTTGGTGACTTGTGACAAAAATCTGAAGCCAATTATTCTCTTGAGAACAACTTCTCTTTTAAATGACACATGTGGAACTTTTTATGAAAAGTAATAGACTAGATGAAAATGCAGTCTGAGGAATTTATCATCCTAGTCACTCTAAGACATATTGGTGATGATATGAATAGATGGTAGTAATGAATTTTTCATAGTTCTATAAATGCTGTTTGTTAGAATATTATGCATACATATTGAAAGTAAAACTGGAAATCCAGTGTCATTTGTTTTTTATTCTCCTGCCACCACAGACGTGCTTTATAAATATTTAGAATGAGTGGATCAACTGCTACATTAATTCTATCATGACTCATATTTCTCTGGATATTATTCTGGATATTTTGGCAGAGCCTCAAAATCCCCTATATACATTATATGTCTCTGACATCTCAGTTTGATAAGTCAAGGGTAAGATGCAAGTTTGAGATGCTAAAGGTCCAATCATATATTCCTAGAACACTCAGCTTCCCTAGGCTGTGTGTACATGAGCGTTTATCTTTAAATCGCTCACTGGTGCACTAGCACCAGTGCTGCTTGACTGGTGGGAGCTACAGGTGTTTTTACCATGGTGTTATCTAACCCTTTTCAGAGTAGGTCAAGATGTGTAGACAAGGCCTTTGCAAAGTCAGTGGCAGGTTTGAAAGCCCAGAGATTGCAGCTGGAGACCAGGCTATTGAAGTCAATGGCTAAACTTCCATTACTGAACACCTGCAAATCTCATTGACTTCAGGGGGAATGGCAGTCCCAACAGATGGTCACCTCCAAGGATTTAGCCCAGTTGCCTTAAATAAAGAAGTATGGGCTGGATGAATGCACTATAAGGTGGGTAGAAAATTGGCTAGATTGTCGGGCTCAACGGGTAGTGATCAATGGCTCCATGTCTAGTTGGCAGCCGGTATCAAGTGGAGTGCCCCAAGGGTCGGTCCTGGGGCCGGTTTTGTTCAATATCTTCATTAATGATCTGGAGGATGGTGTGGATTGCACCCTCAGCAAGTTTGCAGACGACACTAAACTGGGAGGAGTGGTAGATATGCTGGAGCATAGGGATAGGATACAGAGGGACCTAGACAAATTGGAGGATTGGGACAAAAGAAATCTGATGAGGTTCAACAAGGACAAGTGCAGAGTCCTGCACTTATGACGGAAGAATCCAATGCACCACTACAGACTAGGGACCGAATGGCTCGGCAGCAGTTCTGCAGAAAAGGACCTAGGGGTTACAGTGGACGAGAAGCTGGATATGAGTCAACAGTGTGCCCTTGTAGCCAAGAAGGCCAATGGCATTTTGGGATGTAGGGGCATTGCCCTATCCAACCTATCCAACTATACTCTTAGCCCAGCAGAAGCAGCTATCCTATCTCGGGGCCTCTCCTTCTGCCCCTCCACCCCCACGAACATGATACAGTTCTGTGGTGACCTAGAATCCTATTTTCGACATCTCCGACTCAAGGAATATTTCCAACACACCTCTGAACAACATACTAATCCACAGAGACCTCCCTACCAACACTACAAAAAGAAGGATTCTAGGTGGACTCCTCCTGAAGATCGAGACAGCAGACTGGACTTCTACATAGAGTGCTTCCGCCGACGTGCACGGGCTGAAATTGTGGAAAAGCAGCATCACTTGCCCCACAACCTCAGCCGTGCAGAACACAATGCCATCCACAGCCTCAGAAACAACTCTGACATCATAATCAAAAAGGCTGACAAAGGAGGTGCTGTTGTCATCCTGAATAGGTCGGAATATGAACAAGAGGCTGCTCGGCAGCTCTCGAACACCACTTTCTACAAGTCATTACCCTCTGATCCCACTGAGAGTTACCAAAAGAAACTACAGCATTTGCTCAAGAAACTCCCTGAAAAAGCACAAGATCAAATCCGCACAGACACACCCCTGGAGCCCCGACCTGGGATATTCTATCTGCTACCCAAGATCCATAAACCTGGAAATCCTGGGCGTCCTATCATCTCAGGCATTGGCACCCTGACAGCAGGATTGTCTGGCTATGTAGACTCCCTCCTCAGGCCCTACGCTACCAGCACTCCCAGCTACCTTCGAGACACCACTGACTTCCTGAGGAAACTACAATCCATCGGTGATCTTCCTGATAACACCATCCTGGCCACTATGGATGTAGAAGCTCTCTACACCAACATTCCACACAAAGATGGACTACAAGCCATCAAGAACACTATCCCCGATAATGTCACGGCTAACCTGGTGGCTGAACTTTGTGACTTTGTCCTTACCCATAACTATTTTACATTTGGGGACAATGTATACCTTCAAATCAGCAGCACTGCTATGGGTACCCGCATGGCCCCACAGTATGCCAACATTTTTATGGCTGACTTAGAACAACGCTTCCTCAGCTCTCGTCCCCTAACGCCCCTACTCTACTTGCGCTATATTGATGACAAGTTCATCATCTGGACCCATGGAAAAGAAGCCCTTGAGGAATTCCACCATGATTTCAACAATTTCCATCCCACCATCAACCTCAGCCTGGTCCAGTCCACACAAGAGATCCACTTCCTGGACACTACAGTGCTAATGAACGATGGTCACATAAACACCACCCTATACCGGAAATCTACTGACTGCTATATTTACCTGCATGCCTCCAGCTTTCATCCAGACCACACCACACGATCCATTGTCTACAGCCAAGCTCTGCGATACAACCGCATTTGCTCCAACCCCTCAGACAGAGACAAACACCTACAAGATCTCTATCAAGCATTCTTACAACTACAATACCCCCCTGCGGAAGTGAAGAAACAGATTGATAGAGCCAGAAGAGTTCCCAGAAGTCACCTACTACAGGACAGGCCTAACAAAGAAAATAACAGAACGCCACTAGCCATCACCTTCAGCCCCCAACTAAAACCCCTCCAACGCATTATTAAGGATCTACAACCTATCCTGAAGGGTGACCCAACACTCTCACAAATCTTGGGAGACAGGCCAGTCCTTGCCTACAGACAGCCCCCCAACCTGACGCAAATACTCACCAGCAACCACACAACAGAACCACTAACCCAGGAACCTATCCTTGCAACAAAGCCCGTTGCCAACTGTGCCCACATATCTATTCAGGGGACACCATCACCGGGCCTAATAACATCAGCCACACTATCAGAGGCTCGTTCACCTGCACATCCACCAACGTGATATATGCCATCATGTGCCAGCAATGCCCCTCTGCCATGTACATTGGTCAAACTGGACAGTCTCCATGTAAAAGAATAAATAGACAGAAATCAGATGTCAAGAATTATAACATTCATAAACCAGTCAGAGAACACTTCAATCTCTCTGGTCACGCGATTACAGACATGAAAGTTGTGATATTACAACAAAAAAACTTCAAAACCGGACTCCAGCGAGAGACTGTTGAATTGGAATTCATTTGCAAATTGGATACAATTAACTTAGGTTACCTTGCATAATGACTTAGCCACTCCCAGTCTCTTTTCAAGCCTATTTCCCCTTGTTTTTTCCTAACCCCCCGCCACCCCCCAGACGTTCTTGTTAAACCCTGGATTTGTGCTGGAAATGGCCCACCTTGATTATCATACACATTGTAAGGAGAGTGGTCACTTTAGATAAGCTATTACCAGCAGAAGAGTGGGGTGGGAGGAGGTATTTTTTCATGCTTTGTGTGTATATAAAAAGATCTTCTACACTTTCCACAGTATGCATCCGATGAAGTGAGCTGTAGCTCACGAAAGGTTATGCTCAAATAAATTGGTTAGTCTCTAAGGTGCCACAAGTACTCCTTTTCTTTTTGTCCCATCTAGTGGCACTGAGACCACTTAGAGAGATAAAATGAGTCTGCTCTACAGCCTTAGCTAACAGCCAGTTGTCTTTTAGCTCATACAGTAGGACAGGGGTGGCCAACCTGAGCCCGAGAAGGAGCCAGAATTTACCAATGTACACTACCAAAGAACCACAGTAATATGTCAGCAGCCCCGCATCAGCTCCACCACCCCACTCCCAGCACCTCCCACCCACCGGCCTTGCTGATCAGTGCCTCTCGCTCCCTCCCTGCACTTCCCGATCAGCTGTTTCATGGCGTGCAGGAGGCTCTGGAGGGGAGGAGCGAGGGCATGGCAGGCTCAGGGGAAGGGGTGGAGTGGAGGCAGGGCCTGCGGCAGAGCCAGGGGTTGAGCAGTAAGCATCCTCCGGCACATTGGAAAATTGGTGCCTGTAACTCCAGCCCTGGAGCTGGTGCCAAAACAAAGAGCTGCATGTGGCTCCGGAGCCACAGGTTGGCCACCACTGCAGTATTAGGCTCATGCACTAAGCTCCAGAGGTCACCAGTTCAGTCCTGCCCACTGATGGCCAGGGTCTGTCAGCATTACACCTCTACATAGAATATCAGGGTTGGAAGGGACCTCAGGAGGTCATCTAGTCCAACCCCCTGCTCAAAGCAGGACCAATCCCCAATTTTTGCCCCACATCCCTAAATGGCCCCCTCAAGGATTGAACTCACAACCCTGGGTTTAGCAGGCCAAAGCTCAAACCACTGCGCTATCCCCCCCCCCCCCCCCCGCAACGCAAGAAGCCTGGGAAACAAGCAGGAGGAATTGGAAGTTCTGGCCTAGTAAAGGAACTAATCATGTGACTGGAATAACAGACTTGGTGGGAGCACTGTCATGGATGGGTATAAACTGTTCAGAAAGGAGAGGCGGGGGACAAAAGGTGAAGGAGTTGTACTGAATGTAAGAGAACAATATGATTGCTCAGAGCTCCAATATGAAACTGGAGAAAAGCCTGTTGAGAGTCTTTGGGTTAAGTTTAAAGGCGAGAGCAACAAGGGTGATGTCGTTGTGGGCGTCTGCTATAGACCACCTGACCAGGAGGATAAGGTAGACAAGGTTTTCTTTGGACAACTAACAGAAGTTTCCAGATCACAGGTCCCGGTTCTCATGGGGGACTTCAATCACCCTGACACCTGCTGGGAGAGCAATACAGCAATGCACAGACAATCCAGGAAGTTTTTTGCAGAGTGTTGGGGACAACTTCCTGATGCAAGTGCTGGAGGAACCAACTAGAGGCCATGCTCCTCTTAATCTGCTGCTCACAAACAGGGAAGAATTGGTAGGGGAAGCAGAAGTGGGTGGCAACCTGGCCAGCAGTGACCATGTCATGGTTGAGTTCAGGATCCTGGCAAAAGGAAGAAAGGAAAGCACCAGAATACAGACCCTGGACTTCAGAAAACCAGACTTAGACTCCCTTAGGGAACTGACGGGCAGGATCCCCTGGGAGGCTAATATGAGGGGGAAAGGAAAGCTGGCTGTATTTTAAAGAAGCCTTATGGAGGGCACAGGAACAAACCGTCCCAATGTACAGAAAGAATAGCAAATATAGCCGGCGACCAGCTTAGCTTAACAGAGAAATCTTCGGTGAGCTTAAACACAAAAAGGAAGCTTACAAGAAGTGGAAACTTAGACAAATGACTAGGGAGGAGTATAAAAATATTGCTCGAGTATGCAGTGGTGTAATCAGGAAGGCCGAAGCACAATTGGAGTTGTATCTAGCAAGGGATGTGAAGGGTAACAAGAAGGATTTCTACAGGTATGTTAGCAACAAGAAGGTGGTCAGGGAAAGTGTGGGACCCTTACTAGTAGTATAAGGGCCCTACCATCAATCAAACCCTGACCCCGCCCCTTGACCCCTTAGCCCCGCCCCTTAACCCCTTAGCCCCGCATCTTGACCTCTCAGCCCCGCCCCTTGACCTCTTAGCCCCACCCACCGGAAGTCCCGCCCCATGGGTTATTACTTCCGGGGTCAAGGCTGCCACATGACCGGAAGCAAGGTGTGTCATGTGACACCCACCCCACCCCTTGACCCCTTTAACCCCACCCCTTGACCTCTGGCCCCCCCCCACCGGAAGTCCTGCCCCATGGGGTATTACTTCCAGGGTCAAGGCTGCCACGTGACCGGAAGCAAGGTATGTCATGTGAACCCTCTAACAACTCCTCCCACTGCCCTCTACCAATCAGGATGGGTTTCGCCCCGTAGGACTTCCCCCCCAAGAGGAGCTTTGACCAATCAGGGCGAGTTCCGGAGCGGGGTGTCCTCTCTGGAAGTGGGTCTTGTGACCCCTCTAACAACTCCTCCCCACCCTCTACCAATCAGGATGGGTTTTGCCCCGTAGGACCTCCGAGAGAGGAGCTTTGACCAATCAGGGCGAGTTCCGGGGTGGGGGTGTCCTCTCTGGAAGTGGGTCTTGTGACCCATCTAACAACTCCTCCCCCCACCCCACTACCAATCAGGAGGGGTTTTGTTCCGATAGGACCAAGAGGAGATTTGACCAATTAGGATGAGTTCCGGGGGCGGGGTGACCCGTCCGGAAATGATTCGTGTGACCCCTCTAACAACTCCTCCCACCAACCTCTACCAATCAGGCCGGCCCGAGAGCAGATTTGACCAAAATAGGGCAGGTTCTGGGATGGGGTGAACCACCCAGAAGAGGGGCGTATGACCCCTCTGCCAATCAGAGCGCAGCACCATCACCCCATAAGGCCCAGCGTCGGGCAGAAGAGGCTGTCTTTTACCAAGAGCGCGTGTTTTAGAAATCGTGGAAACATGGACTCCTTCACCACCCCCGTGAGAACTTCGGACTTTGTTTTAGCCCCGAGGGCCTTCAACAAACCGCGGAGAAAGCGCTACATCAGCGACAGTTCCGAGGAGGAGGAGGGGGCAATTGAGGGGAGCCCTTTGGCCCAGCCATTGATGGATACCCCGGACCCCGAAACCCAGCCGCTTGTGGGGCCCCACGATGAGCGTGATGGCCTCTTGTTGTCAACCCCCCGGGAGGAGGAAGGTGATCGCAGCTCGGGGAAGTCACTAGTGGACAAGATGAACGCTCAGGTAAATGAATGCTTAAGAAGTGACAGTCGGGATGGGGTTGTAACGGGGCTAGGAACCAGGGATTGTGTAAATCAAAAACCGAGCAGTGGGGTGCTTACGCTGTTTCTTTTTTGAAAAAAATCTCTCAACAGCTCAATGATGCCTTTCTAGAGGACCCGGAGACTCTGGACAGCGTTGCACCAAGCAGCGAAGATGAACCGGGCCCACCTTGTTTTTGCTCAACGCCAATTCAAAATGTTGAAGAGGACTCCGAGGATGATGGCTATGAGGAGTTTAGGAGGAGGCTTGGCATGGAACTGACTGAGCCAGTGCCACATCGTGAGCGTAACAAAGTCATGCGGACTATTGTACGCGTTGCTGTTTATTCTGTTCTTAATCACTGTCTTAGGGAAAAGCTTTTTGAAGATTGTGAGGGCTGTGTCATAGATGCACCAGGCCAGCGGCACCATGACTGTGTGACTTGGACTTCAGTGGATATAAACTGCAAGCTCCGGGGCCTGTGTGCTGAGCTGTGTTTGGAAAGCTTATTAAACACTGTGATTGCCATAGGTTATGCTATGCAATGTCTATGCCTAACCCAAGAACATTTAGCACAAGGGGTGACCTTGATAAATGCTGTGCAATTCAGTGGAGACCCTGACCATGTTTTAAAGAAAATGACCAAACCGGAAGATGCCTGCTTAGAGCGTTATATTGACCGTCTGGTCCGCACAAAAAGTTACAGAACCCTGCTTAAGAAAAAGGCTATTTGTAAGAAATCTAAAAGGATTAAGTTAGATAATGGTGAGGTGCCAAACATGCGATATAAAACTTGGTAGCTGTAAATTTAAAAAAAAAATCTATTGAAAAGGGCTTTGTGACTATTTGTATTTCTGTTAAAAGGTCTCTGGCCCTTAAGGGAGCTTAAAGTCTTTTTTTCTTTCTTTCTTTTTTTAATGGAGCATCTTGGTTTGTTTTGAAGGAGCTGTATGTCTTTTAAATAAAAAAAAATTGTTTGTGAGAACCTAGCTCTTGTGTCTTTTGTGTAAGAGAGACCCATTTACAGCAAAAAAAAAAAAGCTGAAATGTATGTTGTGGGAGGGGGAAAAATACCCTAAAAATGTGTTTACAATAAAACAAACGGGGATGGTTCAGACATGTGGTTGAGTACAATAGAGTTGACTTATTCTGTTGAACTGAACGGGTTTAACCCCCCCCCCTCACTGAATAGCCAGGGTGACTGTGATTACTCACCCTTGTTGCCATAGGGTTAATTTTGATGGGGGTGCACCCATACTAAGGGAGGTGGGTGGGTGAGGATGGTGAGTTCTGATTAATATGAAATGAAATAAAACCTCAGGAGTTTGCAGATGCTATTGGGCAGTTTAAATATAACCCCTGGAGTTGGTGGAACGCTATAGGCCAGTTTAAATATGGCCCAGGAGTTGGTTGAAGGCCACGGGGCACTTTTTCTAGAAATCACCCCCCGTCCCACCAAACTTTAAGCATGAAAGAACATGTTTTTAAAAACAAAAACAAGCCCCAAGACATTCATTGATATCTGCAAAGGGCCCCTCACTTGAAATGGTTACTGTAAGAAGGCCCTACAGGGTGGGGGGAACAAAAAGTATTTGAACTTAAAAAAGAAAAAAAAAGAAAAGCAGCCCAATTGTGCAGAAAAACTTATTCCCCACCCCCGATCACAAAAGGGAATGCTAGGGAGGGGTGATCCAATCAACCTGCTAACTATTTTGAAACAAAAGAGTTAGGATGGTGTAAAAAAAAAAAAAACAAAACCTCAGGTAGCTTGGAGACTGTCTCTTTCAACAGAAACTCTCTTGAATTGCTGCTGGGCTGCAAGTGGAGGTATGTTCCCTGGTTTTTTTTTTTAACTCTGAAAATATATATATATATTATATAATGCCATTTTTTGGCCATGCTATCTTAGTAAATAATGGTGCATATCTGTATTGCAGTGTGATCTGTTTAGCATGGAGCCAGTAACTTTAAGTTGCAGTTCATCACCAGGCCAAGGTAAAAACCATTTTTAACTGTAGTTGTGCTTAATAACTTCAGGTATTACATAGGTTGAATAGGGATTTGGGAGCTAATACTAACTAACATTTTGGCTTGTTTTTCTTACCCCAAAGACCCCAACCACACATGGCTGGGGCAGGGCGGGGGCCAGAACAACCAGGGATCTTTTTAAAAGCATGTGGGTTTATTGAAAAGTATTTTGTTGCAAACAGTGTTTTAAACTCTGTGTGTGTGTGTGTGTGTGTGTGTGTGTGTGTGTGTGTGTGTGTGTGTGTGTGTAAAACATAGGCGGTTTTTAAAAAGTATATGTCTACAAACTGATGGTGATGGTGTGTTTCCAATTAACAGGGTTTTTACTTTGCAAAATGAGATGTATTTTTAAAAAAAAAAATATTTGTGGGGGTTGTTTTCAAAGTGGTAGAAATAAACTCAAAACCTGTGATTGTTGTACAGCCTGAAATGGATTATTTTGTTTTAAAGCTATGACTTTTTTAAATAGAAAAAACACTCTAATGGATATTATTTTATTTTATTTTAAAGTTTACTAGACAGTTTCATGTGTTTTATTAGAATGTTGTTTGCTTTACAGCACAGTCAAAACTTGAGCGGGTAAAAATGCTCAAAAGAAAAAGGAAAGAGACAATTGAAAAGAAAAATTCACAAGTATCAGTGACAGATGGATGGATGAAGCCGGGTAAATATATTTTGCTTATTAGTCTGGTTAATTTATGAGGTTTTGTATTTTAAGTACATACATAGGTGTGGGTGAGAAAGCTGGCAAAGTTACATTTTTGTAAAATGCTTTTTTTCCCCCCTCCTGCCCCAAGCAGGCATATGCAGCCCTTCTGACAAGGCTGTAGTGGGAGCTACAAGGACCCCTCCCCGAGAACCACCAAAGAACCAGGAATCTGCTTTGAGACCTTTAACAACGCAAAACAGCACAAGAGTGCAGATGAAGCATCAGCCCAGTCCAAACCTCATTTACGTCAAACCCAAGGACAAAACAAAACACTCTGGTAAAAAACATCCATGCAAAGACAACTCCAGTTCCTCAGCGGCCACCGCCACGCCAAGCCCTGAGAAAACTGTGAGCGAAAACGTCCACATTCACAAACCCGGAGTAGGCACTCTAGGGGCTCTGAATGTGTGCAGAAACACACACATTCACAAACCCAGAGCAGGCACTCTAGGGGTTGTGAATAAAAAACTAAGGACTGACAAAGATCCCCCATATTCTAGTATTTGGGAAGAGTTTGATGCTTCATTCAGAAAACTGATGGACGCTGTATCTTCGGGGAGTCTAAAACTACGGCATTCTAAAAAGATTTGGAAAAAATACGACGCTTTGTTCAGAAAACTGATGGACGCTGAATCCTCAGGGGGCCTAAAAGAAAGGGGGGCTGGAAAGGGTGGCTCTGATCAGGCATGACTAGGTGTGGAAAGGGGTACCCTCAAGGGTGCACATCAGCTCGTGTGTAAACAAAAGGGCGGACGGCGCTTGGGGGATAAACAGATGGCTGCCAAAAAATTCCAGGCCAGGGTCGCTGTAAAAATTTTAAAAAGGGCTAAAGAGGTAATGAGGGAAAAAAAACAAAAAGAGATGCCCCCTACCAGAGGCTCTCAAACTGGCATGTCTGAAAATGGGGAGGCGAAATCAGACTCTGGTTTAGAAAATTCCCCAGAGTGCTCTCTAGACGGAGTCCCATCGACTCCCAATGCCCCTCACGGAGGCGTCTCAGAGTCTGACTCTCAATTAGTATCGGATGTAGAAGATGCCACTGATGGTTCCGTAGAGGAACCCCCAAGTAACCCTGAAAATGCAGAGGTGTATATGGAGAGAGTGAGAAGTTGGCAACGTGAATTACCTAGATTTGGGGGGGTCGGTGTATTGTGAGGAGTTTCGTTTTGTCCATCTTGAGCAAATAAATTCAGCTCAACAGGCTGTTGAAGCCATACACAGAGGGATACAGCTAGTTCTTGATGATGTTAATGGTAGGGTAGGCCCTGATGATTACGTACAGTTACGTTTAGAGAGCCGTCGTTTAACTAACCCTTTGTTTTCAGTCAGAAGAACTAGGGATGAGCTGTCCGCTGAGGATTTCTTGAACCAGACCTCAAAGCTGCTTCAGAGCAATAGAGAATTACATTTCGATGGGACGTTGCGCCTTATTGTGACAGTTGTAAAAAATAGGGGTGGGGGCGCTCGAAGAGTTTTAAATTCTATCCTTAGTAGTCAGATTATTCATAAAAAGAGACAATGTTTAGTAGACGTGACTTACACCGGTACCAATCTATGTTTTGCGGGAGGGCTCTTGGCTGTCATGGCCGGTCATAAACGTACAGATGCAGAATTGTTAGCAGAGGCGAGAAAGTTGCACGAGAAACTGGGGTGGTCAGATCAAAAAAAGGTTATGCTCACTGATGTAGCAAAGTTTGAACAGCATTTAGGAGTTAACATATAGGTGGTGCTGTATGCGGTGAAAGGTGGCTGGGGTTTTTTTAAAACGGGGGGCCCCGTGTACCCTAAGACTTATTTCATCCTGTTGCACAATGAACATTACTATGGGGTTCTGGATGTGAAAAAGTTGTTCGGAGCAAAAAATTACTGTGAGTTTTGCCACACGGTGTACAGTCACGACCATTCTTGCAGGTATCGTTGCCGTCTCTGCTTGAGCGCAACATGCTCTGACAACATGGGTGTGCAGCTGAGGTGTCCTAGCTGTAAACTGTATTGTCGGTCCAAAGAGTGTTTAGACAGACATGTCAACTGTGCGTCAAAAAACCAAGTTGAATGCCTGTCTAAAACTTTGTGCGGTAAGTGTCAGGCGTACGTGGACAAGCAGCACAGGTGTAAAGGGAGGCGCTGTAAGCAGTGTCAGGGTTTGATCGTTGGAGATGTAGACATTCACCTCTGTTTTATGGACAGCCTTAGAAAGCCCAAATCATCAGAAAAGTATATTTTTTATGATTTTGAATGCATGCAGGAGACTGGGTTGCACACTCCCAATTATATTTTTGCAATGTCCCTAAAGCCGGAAAAATCCTGGGAATTTAAGGGTGACGAATGTCTTTCTATGTTTGTTAAGACCTTTATTGGCAAAGAGTTCCGGGACTACACGTTCCTAGCACACAATTCCAAAGGTTATGATGCGTATTTCTGCGTTAGACAGTTACTGAAGGAAAAGATGTGCATAGAACTGATCACTCAGGGCAGTAAACTAATGTGTGTGGAAGTTAAGGCCTTTGGCATTCGTTTTATAGACTCTTTAAACTTCTTGCCCATGAAGCTTAGCAAGCTCCCACAGGCGATGGGGTTTGAAGGTTGCAAAGGGTATTTTCCACATTTTTTTAACACTTTAGAAAATCAAAATTATGTGGGGCCTATGCCCGGTGTGGAGCACTACGGTGTAGAAAGCATGATGCCCAGGGAAAAAGCAGAGTTTCTCGACTGGTATCAAGACCACAGCTCTGAGACTTTTGACCTGCAGAAAGAGCTTGCGTATTACTGCCAGCAGGATGTAAAAATTTTGAGACAGGCTTGTATCCTATACAGAAAAGAAATTATGAATATGACAGAGAAGGTCGATCTAGTAGAAAGAGAACCCGGTAAATTCACTGAGATAAAACTGTGTATAGATCCGTTCCGGTACATAACGCTGGCATCCGTCTGCATGGCTATGTACAGGTTTATGTTTTTGGAGCCTAACACGGTAGCTCTTCTCCCTCCAGACAACTATCACAGACAGAAAAAGAGATATTCGACCCCATCTATCCAGTGGCTGTTGTATATCTCTCAAAAAGAACATATACAAATACGGCACGCTTTACAGGGTGGGGAACTACAGGTAGGCCCCTACTTTTTAGACGGTTATGCCAATATTGACGGGGTACACACAGCCTTTGAGTTTAATGGGTGTTTTTTTCACGGCTGTGTCGCCTGTCATTGTGAAAAAGCACAAAACCCTATGATGGGTACAACTTTTGGGTTTCTTTATTACAAGACGCAGCTCAAGACCAACTATCTAAAATGGCTTGGTTTTGTAGTGAGGACTCTTTGGGAGCACGAGTGGGTGGTGATGAAAGAAACAGACAGGGAGCTTGTGAGCTTTTTAAACCGAGCCCAGTTACCCCAGCCTCTCATGCCTAGGGATGCTCTTTTTGGGGGGAGGACGAACGCCATCCGTCTATATTATAAACCTAAGCCCGGGGAAGAAATCCACTATTATGATTTTACCAGCTTGTACCCTTTTGTAAACAAAACGAAAGACTACCCTATCGGGCACCCCGATATAGTTTATGACAAATTTGGACCCCTTGCAAATTATTTTGGAATTGCAAAAGTTAAAGTGTACCCCCCACGAGGCCTCTTTTTCCCATTGTTACCTGTCAGAGTGGGCAGCAAGCTTATGTTCCCGCTATGCCGAACCTGGGCGGAAACCGTGCAGCGGGAGACGTGCACCCACACTGACGAGGAGAGGGCCATCCTGGGGACTTGGTGCACTGTGGAATTGAACGCAGCCATAGCGAAGGGGTACGTGGTGGCTAAAATCTATGAAATCTGGCATTTTAATGAAAAATCTGATAAACTCTTTTCGGAGTACATAAAATTACACCTCCGCCAGAAACAAGAGGCTTCAGGGTATCCCAGCTGGTGCACAGACGAAGACAAACAAAATAAGTATGTTAACGATTTCTACCAGAAAGAAGGCGTGCTTTTACGCCGACACGAGATCAGACTAAACCCCGCTAAACGCCAAATTGCTAAACTGTTTTTAAATTCTCTGTGGGGTAAATTCGGCCAAAGAACTAACCTACCCAATACCAGCATCGTGAGAGACCCCGACGAACTCTTTCAGTACCTATTTTCCCCCAACTACGAGGTTTCATCCTGTGAGTTTATCGACGATGAAACAGCGTGCGTATCTTGGAAGCACGCAAAAGACCGTTATTCTGTCTCTGGCAATACCAATGTTTTCATAGCCTGTTTCACCACCGCTTATGCCCGCTTAGAACTATACAACCTCCTAGACGGATTGCAAGAGCGGTGCCTGTACCACGACACTGACTCTGTGATATTTGTGAAAAGGGAGGGGGCCTGGAATCCCCCTCTGGGGGATTATTTAGGGGACCTCACGAGCGAGATCCCACCAGATCAACACATCACCGAGTTTGTGTCGGCAGGCCCAAAAACATACGGGTACAAACTGTCGGGAGGAAAGGCTTGTATGAAGGTCAAAGGTATTACCCTGAACGTAGCAAACTGTGAAAAGATCAACTTTGACAGTTTGAAAGATCTAGTCCTGTACTATTGCACGGGTCTGCGAGAGAACCCCTCAAAAAAGATAGAGGTGCAGCAACCCTCTATTGTAAGAAACAAAAATCAGTGGCAAATAGAGACAAAAACCCTTAAAAAAACACAGAAAGTCGTTTACAACAAGAGGGTCCTAGGAGAAGGGTTTAAAACCCTGCCCTACGGTTTTTGAAAAATGGATACGAGGTGGAGACACCCCTTTTCTGCAATTCTCGCGGGGCCTAGCAACTGCGGGAAAAGTTACTTTATAAAAAATGTATTGGATAATGCCAAACAAACATTGTCTGTTACGCCTGAGAATATTGTGTGGTGTTACAGTTGTTGGCAACCCTTGTATAAAGAACTGCTCTGTAAATACCCCTTTATCAATTTTGTGGAGGGTCTGCCTGATGCTTTTGACGATGACCGTTTGTTTCCTACCAATAAAGTGAACATGATTATCATAGACGATCTGATGAACTCCGCTTGTGAAAGCGATGAAATCGAGAAAGCCTTTACCAAGTACGTGCATCACAGGAACCTGAGCATTATGTATATAGTTCAGAACGTATTTTGCCAGGGAAAAAAGAGTCGCACTATTAACCTAAACACAAAATACATGGTTCTGTTCAAAAACCCCAGGGACAGATTACAAATTGCTACACTCGCTCGGCAAATGTACCCCGGCAAAGCTCAGTTCTTTCTAGAAGCTTTTGAGGATGCTACCAAAAGGCCTTATGGCTACCTGGTGGTGGATTTAAATGCTTCCACACCAGAAGCTTATAGGCTAAGAACTGGTCTTTTCCCTCCAGACTGGCCGGCAGTTTATACTTTAAAAAGAACAACAGCCCTGTATAAAAAGAGATGAATTATTGGCAGGTCCCTTTTTAGCAGCCGGGGTTGCTGACTGAAAACATGTCTAGCTGCGTGAAAAGAAACCTGGGCCTTTTAAAATTACTTAGCAAATCGTCCCCACAGCAAAGGAGGGCTATACTGTGCTCGGCCTCTGACGATCTAGTAGCAGCCATCTCAGAAATAGCGCTCAACACCTTAAAAGGAAACGTACCTTTAACACCGAAGCAAGTGCGTGTGCTGAAAAAGAAACACACGCTTATAAAAACTTTGTGTAATAAAAGGGTTTCACTTAAAAGAAAGAAGCGTCTGGTGAAGCAGTCTGGGGGGTTTATAGGACCCCTGTTAAGTTTTGCTATCCCTCTGATAACGGGGCTTTTAACTAATCGATAATGGAGTATGCAGAAAAAATGTACCTGGTGCCCAGCCGGCAGTTGGAGCAATTAAGTGCTCCCCCTCCGGCAGAGGAAAATATCAGAACGACTGCAACTCGCTTACTGGATGCTGAAATGAAATCTGTTCTTCAAAGAACTGACTTAGGTGAATATGAAAAGGCTAAACTTTACAGCACCGTGCTTCAAAGGTACCTAACGTACGTGAAGCAGAGCGATGTGGACAAAGGAAAACTAAGTCTGTTTCTACCAGAACAGGAACAGAGTGTGACTGCCAAACCCTCCGAAACACCAAAGACCTCAGACTCTGTTGCTCAGGAGGTGTTGGATAACGTGAATAAGCGTTATAAGAAAAATGCATCAGTATTGCTAAATAAGCTGGGCCAAGATAAAAACATTTCTTCATGGACCGATAAAGGGTCTTTTGTGTACAAAGGCTCTGTGGTTAATGGTTCTAACATGCTCGACTTAGTCAGGGCCGTCACCCAGACGCGCTCTGTTCCTAGCAGACATGTACCTAAAGGATGGGATGTGTTTATGAATGCCATGGCGGAACTGAACATGCCATCTTCCATCATGGGCAACGCGACCAACAGAGATCTTTTGGAACGTCTCAAGGCCTCAATCGCCGACACCGGTGTGGACCAAGAAACAGTGACCCCTTTTTTGCCATCTAAAAAACGAAAATTGGCTAAAAGAGCCGAATGGCTCAGTTTGTGATCTTTTTCACGTTCTATTTTTTTTTAAAACTGGTAATGTTTTGCTTTAAATAAAACATTTCTGAATTGGGTCATTGTGTTTTGTTTTTTTTTAAAAAAAACCACACCAAACATCGATTGTCTTTAAACTCCCCACCTGGGGTGCTTTATTGGGTAACATGACTATGAAAATCGTTGCAAGATACGCATGTCTGGGCTTGTTGAAACATGCTTTGAGCAAGGCTAGGCATGGCCAAGTATTTAAATTTATTTTTTACAAAATTCATCACCATCCGGTCGTTTTGCACTAAGTCATTAGAATACAATTTTAAAATCCGGTCAAAAGATAAACCCTTGCTACGATGGTGTAAGAAAAACACGCAGTGATAGCCGCAGGCAACGGAGCTGGGGTCTTGTAATTGTCTGTTGTGAAACACAATGTCTGTGGCATTTTTGTTTAAAAATTTCATAATGCTTTTATGAAAGAACACTGTTCGGGGGATGCCCGTATGAGTCAAAAAACTCTCCAAGGTTACGCTCCACCAGATACACGGCAAGCCAGTGTTCACCCGGTCGGCTGTGTGGATGTGTGTTGACCACCAAACCTAGGGGTCTCTGAGACAGCTTGCCGCCAGGGAGCCAATCGCAGGGAAACACGTCTAAGAAATTCTTTTTCGTGTAAGGGTCTGTTGATAAGACACGTGAGAGCTGCACGGTGTCCATGTTCACATGTAGTCAAACAGAACATTTCTCCTCTGATTTATCTCTATGACGTTGTCAAAAACCCCATACACGATCATATTGACGGTAATAGTTAAAGCCTTCCCAAAACGAATTTCTGCTCTCAGGTTCCCGGTTTTAATCAGGGAATAGTGATCGGCGCATTCCTGGTCGGGGACAGGTCAAAGGCAAACATGGTGTAACCCTGTGCAAACTCCTCACGGTCGATTAACAGAGAACGATCTTTCATGTGTTTACCGGCCGTCTGTACCAGATTCATGTATTCTCTCACGCAGCGTCCTGCCTCGAAGTCTGGTTGCAGAGGCTTGGTCGGTATCTGCTCACCATCCACATACAAGGCCACAAAATTAATATCGTAATGCTTAAAATGAAAGGGATTTTTAGTGTAACTTCCGCTAAAGGCATCGTTATCCACGAACCCCAGGACAAGCATTTTGGGCAACTGTCCCAAGAACAGGTTCTCCTGGTTACTGACCCTGCTGCCCGCAGGGATGCTAAACACTTTCATTCCCACACGGTCCACGGGGTATTTGGCATTAGCGGTAAGCAGGGCCTCGGCGTGCCCCAGACGAACGCTCGGGGCCACACGTACTTTCTTCACAAAAAGGGATGCTGATAGAATGCGCAGTTTAAAGCCTTCGGTTCCGCTGCCCATTAAACAGAAAGGATCTTTACTGCGCGTCAGTTTAATTTTCACATCCACTCCGTTCAACAATAGTTTTTCTTGAAAAAACAGGTCGCTGTGTAGATGACCCAGAAGCTCTACTGTTCTGCTTTGAGCGGTCAGCTTTGCACGCCTCACAAACCCTAGATTCTCACCATCCAAGTCTGTGTCTTCCTGTTGTCCGGCAGTGTCTTTGTAAAAGAGGCCAGCGGAAAATTGCGTGGCGAGGGTGTCGTTGCTGTAATTGAGCACCGATTCTATAAAGGCCCTGTAAGGGTAACAGTTGTTGCTTTGGCTTACAAGACGGTCTCCGAGCGTGACATCCAGCTGACTAAAAATAGAGGCCACTGGGTAATTCACCAGGCCCACCTCGGCACCCGCGTTGAGTTCAGTTCCGTCTCCTTTTACAATCTTGCAACACAGGTACAGCAGTGTGTTGTTTAAATCCATATAATCTACGCCATTCCCTGCTATAAAGAAGTCAATGGGGGCAGACTCCGTAACGGCCGACAGAGGTGGCACCTCGATGTAGATGCTTTTCTCAATGCTGGTCTGCGTAGGGGCTATTTGGAACAAGTCTAGTTCGGATTTGGTGCATTCTTCAGACCCGCAGTGAACGAAAGCCATGTTGATTAAAATATATCTCTCGTATCAGCCGGCGAGTGTTTCCTCTTTCGCCCAGGCTTCCTCTTGGACTTTCGCTTATGGCCGACCCTGCGGGTCAAAGCCCTTCTTTTAAAGGGTTTCGGGGGACCTGCACGTCGCGGGTATGACGCATTTCTCTTTCTCTTCTTCCTCCTTTTAATGTACATCAGTCCCGATCCTTCCTGTGAAGCTGTGTTCCCCACCTTCTCCAGAACAGCGCGGGAGACGTGACCTACCACGTCTTTAGCTATGTTTTGAGCGGCGGTTTTTACGTGGGGTTTAATAATCTCTAGCCCCCTCCTCAAAAGCGGTACGGCTTTTCGAAAGAGGCTACAGAATATTCCACCCACGCCTGCCCCATACATCACGGGGGCCCCATGATATCCGGGAAGGGCGTATCCCGCCTGGGCTTTGTAATAGTTTCTGTAGACGTTGGGGTCACCGTAATTTTTTAGGATCGCCATAATACTGTTTTGCTTTTTTAGAAAACTCGCCCTCTCCGGGGGCGCAGGTGTAGCTTGATGATCACCTTGCCAAAGCGAAATGAGACGCTTTTGTTCTGATCTGTCTTTATTTCAATGGTAATTGTGTCGATGTGGTGTTTACTGATAGGGACGTAATGAGGTTTATCGTAGGTGATGGTGACAAACTCGTTGTTCCTTCCTTGGACGGGGACACAACGTAACAGGGGAACAGAAAAATCCCCCACAAACTGATGTTCTACGATATCCGTGTACAGATACAAGGAATTAAAACCCCCTGTAATGTCTGCCGAGAAAGGGAATTTTTGGACGCTGTGTTTGGGGCCCAAGCCCAGAATGTTAGCTAGCTCCCCGCTGGTAGAAAACATATAAGTAAAAGCGGCGGATTTAAGTCTAATTTTTCTACCCACAGGGTCATAGTTCATGACCATCTCAGGCGGTCCGGGGTGACGAGCTATGATACTGTTCATATGATCCAGTAATTCGGGTATGGACGCGTAATAACCTCGTCGTAGGATGAAACTCCATGCCATATCTCCAAAGGTGACTTCAAAAGGGGTGTCTTCCTTGATAGTGTTCCAGCTGTGCGGGTATTGTATTTCCACTAACCCCACCTCCCAGGCACCCCGGAGATCCAAGGGCTTAATTAGCCGTATTGTAAAGTTCGAGCTGGTGTTTTGGGGAAAAACTGCAGCGCTGGCGTTGCTGGGCAAAGTAATGTAAAACCCGCCGTCGCTCATCTTCTCTGACTTTGCGGGGAGGAATAACTTTTGTTTGTTTGTTGTTTGCGTCTAAATGTCACAGAGTTGAGAAGCTTTCACCCAGCTGTTAAACTTATCAGGCCACCCCAACCATTTTACCAGTAGTTGCTTTTTTCTCCCTTTTCCTTTCTCCACTAGAACTTTTTCAACCCTGTAAATCCTGTCTCGTTTGGGGTTTACTTTTTGTAATTCTTCAGGGTAAAAAGATCCAGTAACTGTCTCACCCTCGTAGTCTTTTAATCGGTATACAGGTCTGTGACCCCTGGTTAAGGCTTCATCCACTATGAATATCTCATCGGTAAATATCTGTTCATAACCTTTTTCAAAAGCTCCTTTGGTTTTAGATAGTCTCACGTGGTCGCCTTTTTGAAAAGGGGCAACAACCGGTTTTATTTTAAAATCATCTCCATAAACCATTTTCCATACCTTCAGAGAATTTGAAGGGTTAACATCAGTGGGTCTGGTATGTATAGTTCTGTGAAAGCTCTGGTTGTAACTCTTTATAAAGTCAGGTAACACATCGATGTAGCGAAAGGTGTTATGGGCTGTAAAATATCTCCACATCCTAGTTTTTAAAGTTCTGTTAAACCGCTCCACAACCCCTGCTTTGACTTCATTATTAGTAACAAAATGGTGAATGCCATGCCGTTTTAACAATCTGCTTAAGGGTTTGTTTAAAAATTCTTTCCCCCGATCGGTTTGTAATTTTTGAGGCACACGCCCTTCGCTAAAAATAGCTTTAAAGGCCTTGCATACCTCACCACTCGTCTTGTCCCTTAGGCCTAAGGCCCAGGCATATTTGGATAGAATGTCTACCACTGTTAAGATGTACTTAAAATTGCTGTTCTGTTTGGAGAACTGGTGCATATCCACCAAATCTGCCTGCCATTGCGCATCCACATCTGAAACAATGGTCTTGTTTCTTTTAAAACGTATTCGAGCCGGTTTGTGTAAAGTATAAGCATCCTGGTCTGAAAGCCAAGCTGTTACTTGTCTTCTATTTAAAGTTTTACTATGCTTTTTGGCCACTTGAAAAAGAGGGTTCACCCCGCCAAAGCTCCCAACTTCCCCGGGGGTGTAATATATTTTCTTTAACAGAGCCGCCTGTGGAGACATGACTGTTACTGGTACCATCTTTTACTAACACAAGTGTGGGTGGGGGACAACATTCATATTAACACATTTAAATAAGTTTTATTAATCGCCTGGTTTAACACAACCTTTTACAACCGCCTGTAAAAATGGACGCCATGACTCCTAACATGAGGGTGTCTGTGCTGGTTCATTCTTCCATTTTGTCCTTTTCCTCTTGAGATCTGTGTCTCAGACATGAGCAAAAACAGCTGACGCATGATACATTTACTCCCACAGGGCTACCGATGTGTAAGTTCTCAAAGGCCTCCAGAAAGGCATCATCGAGCTGTTGAGAGATTTTTTTTTCAAAAAAGAAACAGCGTAAGCACACCACTGCTTGGTTTTTGATTTACACAATCCCTGGTTCCTAGCCCTCCCCCCCCCCCACCCCCATTACACACCCCCACCCCGACCGTCACTTCTTAAACATTCATTTACCTGAGCCACGTCTTTTTCATTCACCTTGTCCGCTCGTAACTCCCCCAAGCCGTGATCACCTTCCACCTCTCGGGGGGTGGACAACAAGAGGCCATCACGCTCATCGTGGGGCCTCACAAGCAGCTGGGTTTCGGGGTCGGTTTCCGGTGTGTCCATCAACGGCTGGGCCAAAGGGTCCTCCTCAGAACTCTCGCTGATGTAGCGCCTTCTCCATACAAGTCCAAAGGCCTTCGAGGCTAAAACAAAGTCCGAAGTTCTCACGGGGGTGGTGAAGGAGTCCATGTTTCCACGATTTCTAAAACACGCGCTCTTGGTAAAAGACAGCCTCTTCTGCCCGACGCTGGGCCTTATGGGGTGATGGTGCTGCGCTCTGATTGGCAGAGGGGTCATACGCCCCTCTTCTGGGTGGTTCACCCCATCCCAGAACCTGCCCTATTTTGGTCAAATCTGCTCTCGGGCCGGCCTGATTGGTAGAGGTTGGTGGGAGGAGTTGTTAGAGGGGTCACACGAATCATTTCCGGACGGGTCACCCCGCCCCCGGAACTCATCCTAATTGGTCAAATCTCCTCTTGGTCCTATCGGAACAAAACCCCTCCTGATTGGTAGTGGGGTGGGGGGAGGAGTTGTTAGAGGGGTCACAAGACCCACTTCCAGAGAGGACACCCCCACCCCGGAACTCGCCCTGATTGGTCAAAGCTCCTCTCTGGGAGGTCCTACGGGGCAAAACCCATCCTGATTGGTAGAGGGTGGGGGGGGGAGGAGTTGTTAGAGGGGTCACAAGACCCACTTCCGGAGAGGACACCCCGCTCCGGAACTCGCCCTGATTGGTCAAAGCTCCTCTTGGGGAGGAAGTCCTACGGGGCGAAACCCATCCTGATTGGTAGAGGGCAGTGGGAGGAGTTGTTAGAGGGTTCACATGACATACCTTGCTTCCGGTCACGTGGCAGCCTTAACCCTGGAAGTAATACCCCATGGGGCAGGACTTCTGGTGGGGGGGGGCAGAGGTCAAGGGGTGGGGTTAAAGGGGTCAAGGGGTGGGGTGGGTGTCACATGACACACCTTGCTTCCGGTCATGTGGCAGCCTTGACCCCGGAAGTAATAACCCATGGGGCGGGACTTCCGGTGGGTGGGGCTAAGAGGTCAAGGGGCGGGGCTGAGGGGTCAAGGGGCGGGGCTGAGGGGTCAAGGGCGGGGTCAGGGTTTGATTGATGGTAGGGCCCTTATACTACTCTTACTGAATGGAGGAGGCACCGTAGAGACAGATGTGGAAAAAGCTGAAGTACTCAATGCTTTTTTTTGCCTAGGTCTTCATGGACAACGTCAGCTCCCTGGGCAGCACAGTATGGGGAGGAGGGGAGCAGCCCTCAGTGGTGAAAGAACAGGTTAAGGACTATTTAGAAAAGTTGGACATGCACAAGTCCATGGGTCCAGATCTAATGCACCTGAGTGAGTTGGCTGATGTGATTGCAGAGCCTTTGGCCATTATCTTTGAAAACTTGTGGCAACTGGGGGAGGTTCCGGATCATTGGAAAAAGGCAAATATAGGGTCCATTTTTTAAAAAGGGAAGAAGGAGAATCTGGGGAACTACAGACTGTTCTGCCTCACCTCAGTCCCTGGAAAAATCATGGAGCAGGTCCTCAAGGAATCCATTTTGAAGCACTTGTAGGAGAGGAAGGTGATCTGGATCAGTCAACATGGATTCACCAAGGGCAAGTCATGCCTGACCAACCTGATTGCCTTCTATGATGAGATAACTGGCTCTGTGGTTACGGGAAAAGTGGTAGACGTGCTATATCTTGACTTTAGCAAAGCTTTTGATATGGTCTCCCACAGTATTCTTGCCAGCAAGTTAAAGTATGGATTAGATGAATGGACTATAAGGTGGCTAGAAAGCTGGCTAGATTGTCAGGCTCAATGGGTAGTGATCAACAGCTTACTGTTTAGTTGGCAGCCGGTATCAAGCGGAGTGCCCCAGGGGTCTGTCCTGGGGCCAGTTTTGTTCCACATCTTCATTAATGATCTGGATGATGGGATGGATTGCACCTTTAGCAAGTTTGCGGATGACACTAAGCTGTGGGGAGAGGTAGATATGGTAGATGGTAGGGATAGGGTCCAGAGTGACTTAAACAAATTGGAAGATTGGACTAAAATAAATCTGAGGTTCAACAAGGACAAGTGCAGAGTCCTGCACTTAGGACAGAAGAATCCCATGCACTGCTACAGGCTGGGGACTGACTGGCTAAGCGGTGGTTCTTGCAGAGGAGGACCTGGGGATTACAGTGGACGAGAAGCTGGATATGAGTCAACAGTATTGCCTTCTTGGCAAGAAGGGAACAGCATATTGGGCTGCATTAGTAGGAGCACTGCCAGCAGGTTGAGGGAACTGACTATTCCCCTCTATTCGGCACTGGTGAGGACACATCTAGAGTACTGCATCCAGTTTTGGGCCCCCCACTGCAGGAAGGATGTGGACAAATTGAAGAGAGTCCAGCGGAGGGCAACAAAAATGATTAGGGGCCTGGGGCACATGACTTATGAGGAGAGGCAGAGGGAACTGGGCTTATTTAGTTTGCAGAAGAGTAAGAGGGAATTTGATAGCAGCCTTCAACTACCTGAAAGGCGGGGTTCCAAAGAGGATAGAGCTAGGCTGTTGTCAGTAGTAACAGATGACTGAACAAGGAGCAATGGTCTCAAGTGGCAGTGGGGGAGATCTAGGTTGGATATTAAGGAAAAACTATTTCACTAGGAGGATGGGTGAAGCACTGGAATGGGTTACCTAGGGAGGTGATGGAATCTCCATCCTTAGAGGTTTTTAAGGCCCAGCTTGACAAAGCCCTGGCAGGGATGATTTAGTTGGGGTTGGTCCTGCTTTGAGCAGGGTGTTGGACTAGATGACCTCCTGAGGCCTCTTGCAACCCAAATCTTCTATGATTCTATTTGGTTGCACCATAGCTTGACTGTGCAGAACTGCTGGGCTGTTAGCAACAGCATGCTGAACCCTGCTCAGATACTTGAGCACTGTAGAGGTACATTTATACTGCAATTAAACTCCCAGGGCTAGCCCATGGCAGCTGACTCCGGTTGTTGGGCTGTTCAATTGTGGAAGGTGTGTGGTTTTGTTAGTGTGTAAACTCCCCCTTGCCCCCCACCCTCATGGGGTCCCAGAGCCCAGACTAAGCCTGAGGTCCAATGTCTACTCGGCAATTTTTACAGCCTCGCAAGCCTGAGTCAGCTGACACGGGCCAGCCCTAGGAGTTTAATTGCAGTGTGGACATACTTGAGGGTCACTTAGGGTATTATTCCTAGGTTCAGTTTATTTTCCACAAGATGAATGAAATCTCCAAGTCTATATATCTTTCAGTAAAGGCATACTGGTAACAGCTCTGCAGAAAAACTGTCACCACTAGCAAATATATAGGGGCGGGTGTTTGTGTATGTGGTGTGTATATATAACTACTTTCTTGTTACTTTGCAAAAAAGCATGACTATTTTTTATTCTCATTATTTTACACACACAATGAATTTCCATTTTAGGTTAAAGTCTGTTTTCACTGTAAAAATGGTGACACTTCAGATTCCAAGACCAGAAGGGACCATTGTGATCGTCTAGTTTGACATCCTGTATAACACAGGCCATAGGCCTTCTCTGAATTAATTCCTATTAAAAGATGTGCTCTTCAACACAAAACCTACCCCACCCACATTCTTAGCTTAGATCTGTAAATCGTGTAAATATCAGCTTTTGCAACTACTTACATGTGGAGCAAATATTGTTTGTTCTACACACTAGTCATGCCCATTTCTCTCAATGTATGCTTAGAAGGACTTGGAGAGCCATCGGCCATTATTTCTAGGCTGATCAGCTGGGTGAGTGGGACAGCAGTTGGATTTCATCACCATATTTCAACCAGTTTTGGTTAAACCAAAACAGATATGAGAATTTACCAGCATACAATATTCTGATGCTCTGCTGTGCACATTTCTCACTCGGAGCTAGTATGCATGATGAGATGACAGACACTTTAAGTGACTATCAGTGCAAGTACTAGGGTTATAGCCTGGAAGAAAAGAAGTGAATTAAATTTAAATATTCACTCTTCTCTCAATCTCCTGAGAGAATTCCTTAAGTGCTTCTCAGCCATAGCTCTGCTTCTCCAATTGTCTTTCTATTCCCCATCTCAGATGACGTTTACTCTCCAAGAACCTATTTGTGCCTGAAAGCACAGCCTTGTGTGTGGGCTAGTATATAGTCTGAGCGCCAGGGGACTTTTTTTTTTTTAAGGCCCCAAGGAACCATCATCTTTTAGTCTGACATCCTGCATAACAAAGGCCATAGACTTTCACCCAGTGGTTCCTATTGTAAGTCCATAACTTTTGCTTGAGCTAGAGCATATAAGCACAGAGCATTTTGTATCAGGTAGCTAGAATGCCTCCTAGAGCTTCCTGTCATGTAAAAGGAGCATACCCAATCCTGCACCCTTTTATGGAGAGTAGACTACTTTTGCTCTATGATTCCTCCACTCCTGCTTCATGTGCCAGTGCAGAGGGAGGGTGGAGCTATGTCTTCTCTGCCTCTATCCCTGCGGGGAAGTGTTTCTCTCTCTTTTTCCCCCCCTAGAGTATGAAGAGAGTAGTTGTTCCTGTGCTCTCCTGACTACAGAGAATGCAATTGTGCCTGGCTATTATTTGGGCCGCGCAAAGGGAGGAGAAGACCAGTCCCGACCACTGTGCAGCCATGTCTGGGCCAGGCACAACTGGGTCCCAGAGTGGCCTTATAGCCATTGCCTCTGGCTGCAATCAGCAGTGAGGCGCACAATACAAAGAGCTCGTTTTTATTGTATTTCCACAACTTTCCACACCACAGCAAGGTTACTGTGCTAAGTTATTATGCATTGCATTGTTATGTTTCCTACTCACTCTAGCCAAGGGCTGGAGAATGTCTGAGGAGAAAACTTCATAACATGAACTATGTTTAGAATAAAAAATACAGTACATAGCACACATTTGTATTGTGAGAAAGCTAGTTCAGGTTGTCTTTCTGACGGCAGTGGGGTATTTATTAATGTTGTAACAATTTGTGTTGGACATAGGGGCAGGTTCCAAGAAATTGTGACGGAGTCTGAAGATGCCTTTCTTCCTGTGCTACAGCTACTAAGACCACCTGCACAAAAACAAACAGAGGAGAGAGGGGGAAATGTTCAGCAGGTGGAATCACGAAAGATCCCACACTATTCCTCCTATACCCTTGAGCATTCGATGGCAGGGGGGTTGTATGAGTGACAGCTGCAGGCAGACATCTGTGATGCAATAAATCACAAGCATTGAACACAGCATCCTCTCTGCACATAGACGCTACCATATGCTCATGAGGCTCTTTGAGTCAGACCCCAGGAATAACAAATGAATAACTTGCTGCCTTGCTACTAAGATGTAGGTCCTAAAGGCTGATACTGATTTACAGGAGAAAGCAAAAGAGGAGCCTAATGGGGAAGATCGGAGTTCAGAGCACATGCTAATTCATACTTTTATGGAGCTATAAGGGTTCAACATTTTCCTCAAATATATTTGAGTGCATGCAGGGCTGTGAAAGGTTTTGAAATAGCAGCCCTGAAGAATGTTCTAGAAGTACCTGTGGGACTAGTACAACATGGTTCATCACCCTGCCTTCCACTCCCGAGGTGTCCCAACCCTGGCTTGCAGGGACTCGCTCTAGGAGTGAGGGCAGTTCAGTCACCATATTAAACTTATTTCTTCCATGGTGCCAGCAGAGATTGTTGGGTGCCATTAGTGAGTTCCATGACATGGACACCTGTCCATGAGAAATTAGGCTGGGATACAGATACTACTATCTAGAAACTATAGTGGGTGCTCTAAAAATATGAGTAGTCACTGACTCACTTCACACAAAGCCAAACAGCTGTCAGATGGTAAAGACTTTCCATTGCTATTGTTTTCATTAGCAACCTGGGCTGGATTTGAGCAGCTGACAAGTTATATGTCCTCTTATCAACCCCTAAAGCCATCCAGTTCTCAGTTTAGTTACTCTTTTATTTCAACGTGCCACACAAATGCTAAAATACTGACAAATTATGAATTCACAATATTTTAATACATTATTCAAACTGATATGATGTGAGATGAAAGTTGCCTAAAATACATGGATTCGGATGATTTGCCCTTCTTCAGAACAATTGGACTCAAGTGGGAAGCAGAGAATCTGTTTAAGTAGGCTTAACAATAACAACATGGGATTTTAGAGAATGCAATCCAGTGAAATGCTTGGTTGGCCCAAGTCTGCATCTTCTGTTCTCTTTGAATTTCCATCTACCTTAAGTAGAGCTGGATGAAAGATGCTACCGTATATACTCGTTTATAAGCCAAATATTTTTGGTAAAAAAGTGATGCATCAAAGAGTGGGGGTCAGCTTATAAATGGGTCTACACCAAAATTTGATGATTTTAAACTCTATGGAATCATCGAATATCTAGTACATTGTTGTTTTGTTTAGCTGGAGCGTTCATGGGCATGGAGCCCCTCAGCTCCCTGTGGCTGCGGTTTGCCGTTCCCAGCCAATGGGAGCTGCGGGAAGTGGTGCCACTTCCCGCAGTTCCCATTGGCTGGGAACGGCAAACCGAGGCTGCTGGTAGCTGAGGGGCTCCGTGCCTGTGAACGCTCCAGGTAAACAAAACATCCCACCCTGGCAGTGGCTTATCCTGACGGGCCGGGAGCCAAAGTTTGCCAACCCCTGAAATATAGGGTCGGCTTATGAAAGGGTCATACAGTTTTTACTATTTCTACGTATCCATCTTGGGGGGGTTGGCTTATAAATGAATGGGCTAATGAACAAGTATATACTTTTTGTGAAAACTTTTAAATGACATGAAGAAAAACAGATAGCGTTAACTTGTGGTGAGTTTTTTGTTTTTAATGTTTGGGTCTCTTCCCCCTTACAGCTATTCCTCGCTCCCCAGGAAAAGTTAGGGTGAGGAGATGGGGGTGGGGAAACACGACGGGTAACCTGAAGCTTCTTTGGTATTAGAAAACTGAAGACTGGAAAATTCTGACCAAAATGAAAGTGTTAATTTTCAGTTCAAAAGCCATGGGGTGTGAAAATGTTTCAGCAACAAAATTTCAGCATTTAAGTCAAGATGAAGTAAAAAATATGTACAACCAGATATCTGTATGTGAATCTGCAATCTAACTGCAGAATTTACACTGATTTCAGTAGTAGTTCTGTACATGGAAAGACTATAGGATTGGACAAGGTAGGTAATGTATCAACTCATAAGAAAGATATTAGTTTACTGCAAATGTATACTTATCCCAAACTCTTTAGGCTTTCACATGACTACATCAGAACACTTTACGTGCAGTCTAAAAACCTAAGTCTCTGATCTTGCGAAGACTTAAGCATTTACATAACTTCACACATGTAAATGCCATTTAAGTAAATAGAAATGCTTGTGTGTGTAACTGTGCACGTTTAAGTCCTTGCAGAACTGGGGTCTAAGTTATATAACTGTAGACTTAAAGAATCTTGCAAAAACATTAATGTCTAAGGCAGTGGTTCTCAAACTTTTGTACTGGTGACCCCTTTCACATAGTATTAAATATATTTAAAAGTGCTTGCTATTATAAATGCTGGAGGCAAAGCTGAGTTTGGGGTGGAGGCTGACAGCTCATGACTCCCCCTGTAATAAACTCATAACCCCCAGTTTGAGAACCCCTGGTCTAAGTAATTTTTTTTGAAAACCTTGATATGAATATTTCAGAAAGTACTGCCTTATACCACATGCAGTGATGAACAGTAAGAGAGCTTACCTAGCTCTTTACCTGAGGAGACCTTGATTCAAGATGGGATAGATCACAAATACAGTGGTCTTGCCCTAGTGGATATCTGTCTATTATTCCACTATGCAATCTGGCACAGATATTCTCCACTTCATGCGCTCAGGGCTGGCATAGTGAAGATATTGCAGGTCGGAAGTCAGGTACATTGGCAGACCTCCTGCAGGAGGCAAGGGCTGTATCTACATGCAGGCTCTATGACTTGCACTGCCTCCAGGGTCTCTGGCCCCATAGGAACTAAAACCCTTTAGTTTAACATCCAGTAAGCTATAATCTTTTTAAGTGACTGGCAGAAGATTGGTCCCTTTAAACTGAAGTAGCCAGAAAGTGGCAGCTGACGACTGTATGCTCTTCCTAATTTTGTAAATGCCTGTCATTAGGGGAGGCACAAAAAAGGAATGCAGTCCTCCTTCCTTGTCTTTGCCCCTACCCAAGGGCCATCTCTTCCCCTTTTTCTTCTGTCTGTGGTCAGGACTATGGAAAATTGGTTTGACTCACCCTTCCCTCCCTGCAGGTGCAATGACTCACTCTCCTAAATGCTGCTCTGAAGGACACAGCTGCTCTGAGTCCCAGTTTGCCCTCACGTTTAACTCCCATTGATTTCAATGGCAGTTTGTTTTGTGTGAATATCCAGGGGCATAATGTTGCTTTTAAAACAAAAACAAACCCCCAGAACTGTCTTGGTTTAAGGGACTGTCCATTAGAATTGGGATATACCTCAGGCAAAAACTGCTTATTACCTCTAAATCCTCCTAATCAATATACACCTGATGCAAGGCCAAAGCTTTTTCAAACCCAAAGCTGTGAGGCCCAGAGAAAGTTAAAAAAACAAGAAAATAACTTAATCTGGTGTCTTGTGCCATCTCCAGATTGAACATGTTCTCCAGGTAGCTACCCTATCCCTGGCTGATTAGCAGGGTCCATTCAGTGATGTGATTTTTAGCAACTGAGTCTAACAACCACCCCCCCGCCCCCCACTCCCACCTGCACTTGTGATTAAATCCCCTGTTGCAGGGCCTGGTCCAAAATTCACTGAAGCCACTGGAAAGATTCCCATTGACTTAAATGGGCTATGGAGCAGGCGGCTGGGGTTTGCGTGCTTGCGTGACATGCTTGCCCTGTGTGTGTGTGTGTCCCTCAAAGTGGATAGTTCATTTGGGTAATTATCATTGGGGAAGATGGCCTTGTAGAGGGCAAAGGGGTTTCCTCCCTCAGAAACTATGTGACAGAACCTGCTATTTGCAGGACCGATAAAAATACGTTGTGGGTTTTATTTGCCTGCTGGTTTCTGAGACTGTTCGAGCACTCGCTTCATGTTATCAAGTTTTCTTCTGCAACCAGGAGCACTTGAAACTTTTTTTATCTGACAGCTGAGATGCTCATGCAATCTCTTGATTCCACAAGCTGGAGCTTTAAGAAGAACACTGAATATTGCAAAGTCATGATCAAATCACAAGAGTTGAAAACACTGCATTTGGTGGAATCCAGCCAATTCCAAATACAAAAAACCTAGTTCTTCAGAAGCATGCTTCCTGCCCAGGGATAAGTTGTCTCCGGCAGAGATGACTTAGCAATAGCCAGAGAAGGCTGTATTCCATCAGTGGCAAGAAAACTATCCCTTCACGTGGTGGCAAGGCTTTTAACATGAGACCCCCAGGAGCATTTGCCGAACACAAGAAGTATTACACTGTATGTTACCCAGGCAGTGGCGAGTAATTAAAGGTTCAGCGGTCTTATTTTTATTTTTTTTCTGTATCCTAACTTTGTTTATTTCAGTTTTGTCTCCCCCACTCCTACAACCCCAATCAAACACATGTTTGAGGGATTTCTTCATACCACATGATGACTATTGGAATACTGTGTCCAATCCTGGTGCCCACAGCCCAAGAAGGATGTTGATAAATTGGAGAGCATTCAGCGAAGAGCCATGAGAATGCATAAAGGATTAGAAAACATGCCTTATAGTGACAGACTCAAAAACTCAATCGAGGTAGTTTAACAAAGGGAAGGTTAGGGACTTGATTACAGGCTATAAGAACCTACATGGGGAACAAATATTCAATAATGGGCTCTTCAATCTAGCAGAGATATTTATAAACACATTCCAGTGTCTGGAAGCTGAAGCTAGACAAATTCAGACTGGATATAAGGGATACATTTTTAAAAATGAGTAATCAAGCACTGGAACAATTGACCCAGGGTCATGGTGGATTCTCCATCACTGATCATTTTTAAATCGAGATTGGATGTCATCTTAAAAATGTGCTCTAGGAATTATTTTGGGGAAGTTGTATGGCCTGTGTTATATAGGTGGTCAGACTAGATGATCATAATGGTTCTTTCTTGGACTCTATGAATCTATGTTGCACATCCTGCTGAATAAGACTCTATGCAATTTACTTTGAGCTTCTTGTTGTATTCTATCTCACTGACTTGAATACAGGTTTAGAGTAGATGGGCATGAAAACAGACGGAATGTTCAGATTGCTAACATAGGGCCTGTTGCAGGTCTGATTTCATAGAATATCAGGGTTGGAAGCAACCCCAGGAGGCCATCCAGTCCAACCCCCTGCCCAAAGCAGGACCGATCCCCAATTAAATCATCCCAGCCAGGGCTTTGTCAAGCCTCACCTTAAAAACTTCTAAGGAAGGATTCAGAGTAGCAGCCGTGTTAGTCTGTATTCGCAAAAAGAAAAGGAGTACTTGTGGCACCTTAGAGACTAACCAATTTATTTGAGCATAACCTTTCGTGAGCTACAGCACACTTCATCAGATGCATACTGTGGAAAGTATAGAAGATCTTTTTATACACACAAATCATGAAAAAAAAAAAATGGGTGTTTACCACTACAAAAGGTTCTCTCCCCCCACCCCACTCTCCTGCTGGTAATAGCTTATCTAAAGTGATCACTCTCCTTACAATGTGTATGATGATCAAGGTGGGCCATTTCCAGCACAAATTCAGGGTTTAACAAGAACGTCTGAGGAGGGGGCTGGGGGTAGGAAAAAACAAGGGGAAATAGGCTTGAATAGAGACTGGGAGTGGCTAAGTCATTATGCAAGGTAACCTAAGTTAATTGTATCCAATTTGCAAATGAATTCCAATTCAACAGTCTCTCGCTGGAGTCCGGTTTTGAAGCTTTTTTGTTGTAATATCGCAACTTTCATGTCTGTAATCGCGTGACCAGAGAGATTGAAGTGTTCTCTGACTGGTTTATGAATGTTATAATTCTTGACATCTGATTTGTGTCTATTTATTCTTTTACATGGAGACTGTCCAGTTTGACCAATGTACATGGCAGAGGGGCATTGCTGGCACATGATGGCATATATCACATTGGTGGATGTGCAGGTGAACGAGCCTCTGATAGTGTGGCTGATGTTATTAGGCCCAGTGATGGTGTCCCCTGAATAGATATGTGGGCACAGTTGGCAACGGGCTTTGTTGCAAGGATAGGTTCCTGGGTTAGTGGTTCTGTTGTGTGGTTGCTGGTGAGTATTTGCGTCAGGTTGGGGGGCTGTCTGTAGGCAAGGACTGGCCTGTCTCCCAAGATTTGTGAGAGCGTTGGGTCATCCTTCAGGATAGGTTGTAGATCCTTAATAATGCATTGGAGGGGTTTTAGTTGGGGGCTGAAGGTGACGGCTAGTGGCGTTCTGTTATTTTCTTTGTTAGGCCTGTCCTGTAGTAGGTGACTTCTGGGAACTCTTCTGGCTCTGTTTCTTCACTTCCGCAGGTGGGTATTCTAGTTGTAAGAATGCTTGATAGAGATCTTGTAGGTGTTTGTCTCTGTCTGAGGGGTTGGAGCAAATGCGGTTGTATCGCAGAGCTTGGCTGTAGACAATGGATCGTGTGGTGTGGTCAGGGTGAAAGCTGGAGGCATGTAGGTAGGAATAGCGGTCAGTAGGTTTCCGGGATAGGGTGGTGTTTATGTGACCATCGTTTATTAGCACTGTAGTGTCCAGGAAGTGGATCTCTTGTGTGGACTGGTCCAGGCTGAGGTTGATGGTGGGATGGAAATTGTTGAAATCATGGTGGAATTCCTCAAGGGCTTCTTTTCCATGGGTCCAGATGATGAAGATGTCATCAATATAGCGCAAGTAGAGTAGGGGCATTAGGGGACGAGAGCTGAGGAAGCGTTGTTCTAAGTCAGCCATAAAAATGTTGGCATACTGTGGGGCCATGCGGGTACCCATAGCAGTGCCTCTGATTTGAAGGTATACATTTTCCCCAAATGTAAAATAGTTATGGGTAAGGACAAAGTCACAAAGTTCAGCCATGACATTATCGGGGATAGTGTTCTTGATGGCTTGTAGTCCATCTTTGTGTGGAATGTTGGTGTAGAGGGCTTCTACATCCATAGTGGCCAGGATGGTATTATCAGGAAGATCACCGATGGATTGTAGTTTCCTCAGGAAGTCAGTGGTGTCTCGAAGGTAGCTGGGAGTGCTGGTAGCGTAGGGCCTGAGGACGGAGTCTACATAGCCAGAGAATCCTGCTGTCAGGGTGCCAATGCCTGAGATGATAGGACGCCCAGGATTTCCAGGTTTATGGATCTTGGGTAGTAGATAGAATATCCCAGATCGGGGTTCCAGGGGTGTGTCTGTGCGGATTTGATCTTGTGCTTTTTCAGGGAGTTTCTTGAGCAAATGCTGTAGTTTCTTTTGGTAACTCTCAGTGGGATCAGAGGGTAATGGCTTGTAGAAAGTGGTGTTCGAGAGCTGCCGAGCAGCCTCTTGTTCATATTCCAACCTATTCATGATGACAGATGGGACAGAGCACTACACCCAGAAGGTGTGTAGGTTATACAGGCACCTAAGATAACTAGCCAATTGCTAACATGATAGGAGAATAATGTTGGTAACTATTACAAATTTTCTTAGATGCAATGGAAACTAATCTCAGCTGAGTTTGAGATTTTAGGCCCCAAGCCCCAGAGAGACTTAAGTGCTTAATTCTAAATTCCATTCACTTCAGAGGGACTACTCAGATGCTTACTACACAGACTTTAGGTTATCAGAGCTTTATATTTCAACATGAATTGCAATAACTAAAAATATTGCACCAGACTCTGGTGTAAATATTGAGTGACTCCATTGACTTTGGTGGAGTTACTCCAGTTTCCTCTCAGTTAAGAGCAGAATTTGGTCATTTGTTTTACCTCTTTCAGAGGAGTACCCACCATAGTTTGAGTTGTATGGAAAATCATGGGAAGTATTTTGAATCTGTACATGGTATCCAACAAAGCATTTGGACATGAAGGACAATCTCTTGTCACCTACCTCCAAAATTTGTGAAGGCTCTCAGCGGCTTCAGAAGAATTCACTGTCTGAGGTGATGCTGTGAACAAAACAAAGGAAAATAGTGTTATCGTATTGATTTTTGTGTGATGCTTCCATCTTGTGGCCAGATGGGAGAAGCTTCTCTTTTAGCATGGATTAAGAAATGTCTTAAAGATGAGGGATTTTTGTAAAGTTACACTACTGAACCAAATACAATATACTTGTGCTAGTGACTAAAATTACTAATAAATTTAAGAAATCATTAGAACATTGAGAGTTTGTAAGTAGAGTAGTGTAGAAGAGTGGACTCACCACTGGAGTGCCCCACTGAGGCTGGGTATGGTGTAGCAGCTCTTTTCCCTGCCAGTACCCCCTGCCAACTGTCACTCCAGTCCTGTGGTGGTCTCTCTTCCAATGACTCAGTCCTCCAGCCAGGTCACACTCTGTTACCCCAATAGGGGTGGAACTAGAGTCCAACAAATATACACTCCAGTGTCTTTACAACATGTCTTCAGGCTTGACTGAGCCCTAAGGTCCTCACACCCTTTTGGCTCCGGGCTGTGAGTGTCCTTATCCCTTTATATCTGGGGAGAGGGCCGGAAGGGGCTTTGCACACTACCTTTTTCCAGCAGTGGATGGAGGAACCCATTACTGCTCTCAGCTCTGGGTTCCAGTCCAGGGATCCTGTAGCAAGCAGGCAAGGTCTGTCTAGTCAAACCAAGCCCTGCTGCCTCTCTGGGCTTCTTTCCACCATAGCCTTTTACTACGCAGTCTCCCCACTACCTCTCTAGGTTCACCCTGCTCTCAGAGCTCCCAAGGTTCTCCCAAATCCCCCAGTAAATCTCAAACACCAAAGGTACAACTTAACCCAAATTCAGCCTTCCTCAAGCAAGACCTGTCAGTATCCCTTTGGCTCTCTCCCTGAAATGCCTCATCCTACCCTCAGGGCTCACCACCTGTGGCTCTGTATCACTCCTGACAGACTTGGCCACTCCTGAGAGGATTTCAGAGCCAACTCTCTCACTAGCCTTCCTCCTTTACCCTGCTTGCTGCTCTACCCTCAAATACCAAGACAGGTATTGCAGCATTCATTCTTTGCAGCACACTTCTGGTCCACACTTACTGTACTTAAACTAACCACACAGTCCCTCTCCCACCTGGGACTCATCTTTAATTAAGCCTAGCTAGCTAGCTCACTCTCCAGGTGCAGTCAGGTAGCATAATTGGCCTCACAGAGCCACATTAACCCTTTTAGAGTCTGTGTGGAGTACACATACCATCACAAAAATTTTCATTTAAAACTTGTTTTTGTGGGGGGAGTGGAAAGTTATATTTTTAACTAAATGAAAATTTTCACTTTCCTTGAAATGTTTAAATTTTTTGTCGGAAAAAAGTGTTTGTTTCAGTTTTTGGCAATATTTAGGGGTTTCAAATTTGTGGGTGTTTTCTCCCCAGTAAAAAGCCACATTTCCGTTGCAGAAACCCTCCATTTTCCAATTCCACATGGGGAAGAAGGATTTCTGGTGGAACCCATTCAGGGGTTGGACCCATGTAAGTTGTAACAGCCAGCTGTATGGGCATATAGAAGGAGCTGGGAACAGAGATAAGGTAATGTGGTGGGGGTGGGAGGTGAGATAGGGCCAATGAATCTGCAGCCAATGACTCCCACAGAGGCAAGGGGTACATAAGCATCAGGGATAACTGCAGCTTCCAGGCTCTATTTCCAGTTGCCAATTCCAGGAGCCATCCAGTTCCCCAAAGGACCTTTATTGTTCAAAAAGTATACACAAGCCAAGCAGCTTTTTTCATTTTTTCCCTGATCAGTGGGTTGATGTTGCTTCTGGCTAGGTCAGCCCAGCACACAGCTTCCATAGGCAAACAATTTCACCAGCATAAGGCCATTAGAAGAGTCATCTCACCCATCCTGTCACCAGGGTGCCAGGTCTCAGCTTCCCTCAGTCTCTCTGGCAGGTTGGAAAAGTTAAGTGCGTTGGCCTTCTGGCTAGTGCTGGTGGGATAAACTTTGATGGTACCGCGTTCCATTGAAATACGTGGTTCTGTCAAAAATCAAAACACTTTGAAAAATCAGATTGATTGTGCCAGAATTTTGTTCAAAAAAAAGTTCCAACAATGTAAACGCCTCCTGTTTGACATTATCAGAACAAATTGTTTCAATTCTGCATTTTTGAAGTTATATTTTTGTATCAATGTTTTTCTTGTGTATTATATTTTATATAGCATAATATTCTAAACAATTTTAAAAGTTGAAATCAAAATGAAACATTGGATTTTAATGGAACAAAATGTTTTGAATGACCAAAATGAAATTTGGGACTTTTCAGAATTTTTAAGTGTCTGGTTTTCACTTCAATTGTGAATGAAGCCAAATTTTAAAATCTCAAAATCATTCACGAAACAGAACTTCCTTCCTCCACATACAGTTCTACCTCTGGCTCACCCTTCCAGGCCAAATAAAAGTCCAGCTACATAGCCACAAACCTTTTCGCCTTCCTGTGCCATCACCCACTGCATATGGTACGTATGATCATCAAGTCCTTCACCCCAGATTGTAGGGGGTTCCTTCTCTCCATGTTCAGGGGCTGACCACAGTCCCTGTTGTTAACTCAGAGCCAGTAGACCTTTGTCCTCCTCAAGATGTACAATTCCTTTGATGATCCCTAGGCTATGTCTTTGTCCCTGGATCACAAGGGCATTTCATTAACACCTCCAGGCTGCACGATAGGGGAACCCTGGCCCTGAGATCCTATACTAAAAAACAGCAGACTGACTTCAGGTCTAAACTGTCCCAGTTCCCATAAGCACCTCATACTTCTGTTCAATTCCTGCCTCAGTTGGTTGCGTTCATTCCCTGGCTCCATCTCCACAGAGTACCACAGCCGGTCACTCAGAAGCCTCTTCAGCAAGCTTCTGTCCTTCCACAGGTTTCGCTCCCAGCAGGGACCCACCATGTAGCCTTCCCCAGTCACTGGAGAGTCTCCCAGCGCACTGCTGTGCCTGCCATCTCTCTTCCTTACTGAAAATAGGTTGCCTCCTATGTCCCAGCAGACCTAGTTCTCAGTCACCTAGAGCCAGACTTGTTTTGAATTATTTAGGTCCTAAAGATGCATATCGGCCCCTAGTAGGATTTTCAAAAGTCCCTAGGTTCCTTACTGCCTCTGGAATCATTAAGCACCTAAATAGCTTTTAAAGTCTGGCCAAAATCCCTGACCCATGATTTAGGAGGAAAACCAGACACAGGTAGAAGTGGGCTTGTCCTCCCCTTAAAGACCCAATTCACCCTGTGTCAGCTGATAAAATATGACCAGCAGAAATGAATGTCAAAATGCCCCCTCAGATGATGTAGATTCTGACCCTATATTTCCAAGTGAGCATAGAGGGCCTTGTACAGTGTTAGAAGTAGCATGAGTCAAAGACCAAAGAATTTTATCCCCCTCAGAAGCACAATGACCCCTTAATAATATACTGCTCTCTTTGGATTTTTGTCATGAATCAAATGTATAATTCTATAGAAATCCGACTCGTGAATGTATAGCAGACAATATTCATGTAGGTATGAGTTTTCTCTTGTCTTTTCATAGAATCATAGAATATCAGGGTTGGAAGGGACCCCAGAAGGTCATCTAGTCCAACCCCCTGCTCGAAGCAGGACCAATTCCCAGTTAAATCATCCCAGCCAGGGCTTTGTCAAGCCTGACCTTAAAAACCTCTAAGGAAGGAGATTCTACCACCTCCCTAGGTAACGCATTCCAGTGTTTCACCACCCTCTTAGTGAAAAAGTTTTTCCTAATATCCAATCTAAACCTCCCCCATTGCAACTTAAGACCATTACTCCTCGTTCTGTCATCTGCTACCATTGAGAACAGTCTAGAGCCATCCTCTTTGGAACCCCCTTTCAGGTAGTTGAAAGCAGCTATCAAATCCCCCCTCCTTCTTCTCTTCTGCAGACTAAACAATCCCAGCTCCCTCAGCCTTTCCTCATAAGTCATGTGCTCTAGACCCCTAATCATTTTTGTTGCCCTTCGCTGGACTCTCTCCAATTTATCCACATCCTTCTTGTAATGTGGTGCCCAAAACTGGACACAGTACTCCAGATGAGGCCTCACCAGTGTCGAATAGAGGGGAACAGTCACGTCCCTCGATCTGCTCGCTATGCCCCTACTTATACATCCCAAAATGCCATTGGCCTTCTTGGCAACAAGGGCACACTGCTGACTCATATCCAGCTTCTCGTCCACTGTCACCCCTAGGTCCTTTTCCGCAGAACTGCTGCCTAGCCATTCGGTCCCTAGTCTGTAGCGGTGCATTGGATTCTTCCATCCTAAGTGTAGGACCCTGCACTTATCCTTATTGAACCTCATCAGATTTCTTTTGGCCCAATCCTCCAATTTGTCTAGGTCCTTCTGTATCCTATCCCTCCCCTCCAGCGTATCTACCACTCCTCCCAGTTTAGTATCATCCGCAAATTTGCTGAGAGTGCAATCCACTTTTGTTGGGTACAGTTTGAACGTTCAATTATTTAAAGAAGATGTTGAACGTACTCCTTTTGCAGGGCCTCATAGGTAGATTGCATGCACCTGGAACACCACTATGCACAAGTTCCTGCTTATCTTGCTATGAAGAGTTGCGGTCACATCATGTTGTGACCGGAACATGAGGTTGCTGTAGCTAGGCAGTCCTTGCATGTCAGCATCTTTGTTATGCAAGTGTTCCGAGCACATTTTCAGGCTGGCTTGAGAAGGAATGAAGGAGCTTGAACTGGCCTACAGCAGACTGAACACGAAGATGATCTCGCCACACCCAGTGGCGAGGATGAGAAAAGACTGACAGCTGGAAAAGCTACGTTTAAAGGTATCTCTTTAGGTGCTTACTGGACAGAGAGGAGAGCGATGAGGCGAGTTCTGGCTAGCCCTAGTGAGGGCAGTCTCTGGGTGGCCAGAGCAGGATAGTTCAAGTTTGTCTAGGTGAAAAGAAAGTCAAAGAGACTGTGGTGAAAGAAAAATCAAGGAATCTGTGTGTGCTAGGAGCAAGAGTCTCAAAAAGGAGAAAGTGGTGCTGAGCTAAAGAAGGAAGGAATGTCTGTTGAAAGGGAATCACTGGGAGATGGTATATTTGGGGCTCCTAATTTTGGTGGATATGGGTTATAGTTATAGTTAGCTGTAGCCCACCCCCACATGCTGCAGAGGGGAATTATTAAGTCAATGATATAGTAAAGTAGCACTTCTCATAACAGGTTAAAGCGTTAGTAAATAAATATCAATGACCACATGCTAACCAGAGCAGGGAACAAGCTTGTATCCCACAACATGGAATATAATCACATATCTTTGATACATTTATCATTATGTATTTAAACACCAAACTGAAGAGAGTACCACACATTACACACCTGGTATGAATACACTTTTCAGAAGTGATATAATTTAATAATTACTAGAGCTGTCGATTAATCACAGTAAACTCATGATTAATTTTTTAAATCACGATTAATCAGTTTGAGTCACACTATTAAACAATAGAATCCCAATTGAAATTTATTAAATATTTGTGCATGTTTTTCTATATTTTCAAATATATTTATTTCGATTACAACACAGAATACAAAGTGTACAGTGCTCACTTTTATTATTTTTTATTACAAATATTTGCACTGCAAAAATGATAAACAAAAGAAATAATATTTTTCAATTCACCTCATACAAGTACTGAAGTGCAATCTCTTTATTGTGACAGGGCAACTTACAAATGTTTTTTTTTGTTACATAACTGTACTCAAAAACAAAATAGTGTAAAACTTCAGCGCCTACAAGTCCACTCAGTCCTACTTCTTGTTCAGCCAATCACTAAGAGAAACAAGTTTGTTTACATTTACAGGAGATAATGCTGCCTGCCTCTTATTTACAATGTCACCTGAAAGTGAGAACAGGCATTTGCATGGCACTTTTGTAACCAGCACTGTAAGGTATTTACGTGCCAGATATGCTAAACATTCGTATGCCCCTTCATTCTTCGGCCACCATTCCAGAGGACATGCTTCCATGCTGATGACGCTCGTTGAGGGGAGAATTGTATGCCTTCTGCTCTGTTTTACCTGCATTCTGCAGTATATTTCATGTTACAGCAGTCTCGGATGATGACCCAGCACATGTTATTCATTTTAAGAACACTTTCACTGCAGATTTGACAAAATGCAAAGAAGGTACCAATGTGAGATTTCTAAGGATAGATACAGCATGCGACCCAAGGTTTAAGAATCTGAAGTGCCTTCTAAAATCTGAGAGGGATGAGGCATGGAGCATGCTTTCAGATGTCTTAAAAGACCAATACTCCAATACATAAACTGCAGAACCCGAACCACCAAAAAAGAAAATCAATCTTCTCCTGGTGGTATCTGACTCAGATGATGAAAATGAACATAGGTCGGTCCGCACTATTTTGAATCATTATCGAGCAGAACCTGTCATCAGCATGGACGCATGTACTCTGGAATGGTGGTTGAAGCATGAAGGGACATATGAATCTGGCACGTAAATATCTTGCGACGCTGGCTATGACAGTATCATGAGAACACCTGTTCTCACTTTCAGGTGACATTGTAAACAAGAAGTGGGCAGCATTATCTCCTGCAAATGCAAATAAATTTGTTTGGCTGAACAAGAAGTAGGACTGAGTGGACTGTTGGCTCTAAAGTTTTACATTGTTTTATTTTTGAATGCAGGGTTTTTTGTACATAATTCTACATTTGAAAGTTCAACTTTCATGATAAAGAGATTGCACTATGGTACTTGTAATGGGGGAATTGAAAAATACTATTTCTTTTGTTTTTTTACAGTGCAAATATTTGTAATCAAAAATAAATTGAGCACTGTTCATTTTGTATTCTGTGTTGTAATTAAAATCAATATATTTGAAAATGTAGAAAACATCCAAAAATATTTAAATAAATGGTATTCTCTTATTGTTTAACAGCACAATTAATCGCACGATTAATCATGATTAATGCTTTTAATCACTTCACAACCCTAATAATTACTGAAGGAAAAGTCTATGGTACATATATATCAATCATCAAATCATAATGCTTATGAGTGTATGAAGTTGATTAATGCTGCAAGGTGTGGTCTGATTTTAAGCTTTAAATTTAGGGGCTAGTGGCAACAGATGTGTGTACCGCACTTATTAAATCCAGAGCAAATAGTCTCTTACACTTCTTTCTTTTTGGCAGTTGAGATGATTTTACTCTGATTAAGCATCAGTTTATACTCTTTAAAGCATAATTCCCTGCTACAAACAGAGGGCCTGACCTTGCAAAGCTTAACTCAAGTGAGTCAGGAGACGCCTCACATAAGTAAGGATTCAAGCTATGGTTCAGATCACTTTCTGCCAACCGACTTACTGTTCAGTTCTAGCCAACTTTTACCGAATATCAGGAGGGAAGAAAATTCTGATTTTGAATGTGTATTTGCTGACTTTCCAGAAAGGTGAAAATAGAACTGGGAGGGGTAGCAGCAAAGGCATAAATTGCAGGATGAATACATAGTGAACCCGTCTTCCTTACAGTTGGGCCTAAGCAGCATTCTGTTTAAGACAAGCTCCCTTGTGACAAAAGCAAAGTAAGTGAGGCCCATTGCTGTGGCTTGTACCATGAATTTAGGACCTAGGGGGTGCCTGAAACATTTTTGGGGATGTCTATGTGCTGTTTGTAGCGAAATAAAGTGTTCTCTTGCTCTATGAGAATCTGATTCAATAGATAGTTGATATGGTACTCAGAGTTCATCTAATATGGGCAGAAGCAACAAACAGGAGGTTGCAAGTCTGAATTCCTGTAACTGATATTTTTCCACACCTGGGCCCTAGCTAGCTTCCATTGAAATGTATGGCAAACTGCAACAGACTTCACTGAGAGAAGGAGCGAATCTGACAGCTGTAATGCTGGAGTCTGGGGATTCCTCTAAAGAAACAGACACAATTATATCAGTTGTACTAAGTTACGTCGTGTGGGACTATAGGCCCATGCGAGGCATTTGTTTGGTTCTAAATGAAACTGAACTCGGGACAAGCTCAAAAAGTTAGCCATCATCAGAGAAAGTGCCACTACAGACTTCTAAACGTAGTATCATCTCAACCCCCATATTCATCAAGAATGCTAGTGGGAAACCTCCGCCCTACAGTTTTCAGTATTTTATTTTTGTTGGTTTTTAAACTTGAGGTAAAATCTTTTCCTGTGTTGTGCAGCTGCCCTTGTGGAGAGGAAGAGGAGAGCACAGGAAGCATCTTACCTTTTTCAGCAGCACACTCACAGATGAGCAGGCCAGGATCCCAATCAAGCATTCGCTTGGGAGCTAAACTGGATGAGCGGCTGCCATACTGGCCAGTGCTCCACACCCCGCGCTCCCCCCACCCCAGTGGAGATGTTTTGCTGTCTTGGAAGAACAGCTGGGCCTCCACGTTTTTGTCTGTATTCCGCAGTTGGCAGCAGGTGCTGGAATAGTGCTCTTGCTACATTTTAAAGGGGGAGCACAGCGTACTTCAAATGTCATGTGACACTCAAGCCCCTTGCCCTACGCTCACCTGTGGGGCTCAAAATACTTTTTATCCCTGGTGTTTCATGGCATGCAGAAAACTCAATTAAGGAAATGTCATTGACAAATGGAGCAAATCTGATTCATTATCAAGTGATCATCTTTCAATGAGTATAGACCCCTACATAGCCTTAAATTATATATCATTTATTGAAATATAGAGATCTTAATTTACAGGATTTAAGACAAAATATGAACAGGGGCACATGTAATACGTGTTGTACCTTCAGTCACTCATATCAGTTAGCCCTTCTTCAAACACTTCACACCACTACCACTTTGGAAACACATACTTTTTTTTTTATTATTCTAAAATATAATTTTTGGACATTCAAAAGTGCAACAGTTAACGTGCCTGTGGATTATATCACAGTTAAAAAAAATATAAAGAAAGGCAGTGATACAGCTTGTCATAAATGTTTTGGCAGTATCCTAGAAGTCTATATAAAAATACATATATACATATTGATGTATAACATCACCATATCTTACGTCCTTCATCATATAATAGGACCATTTTGTACAAGTTGCAGCCCAAATTTTAAGGATTTGATTGGCCATTCAAAATAAGAAGTTATGTTTCATAGGAAAGTTTTGATTGTCTTTATACAGAAGGAATTGGGAATTTCTCTTCTGGTGGCTTCTCAAAATTAAGCCATAAAAGAAAAAAAATCTGCAATGCTGAAAACATAAAACAAAACAGCTCCCCATTATACTACAATCCAAATAATTTTTTCTAGGCAAGTATCTCTGGCCCCAATCCTGCAATGAGCTGTGGTTGGACAGACCCCTTCACCTGCACTGAGCCCCGCTTTCTTCAATGGGGTTCTGCACAACAGGCTTCCATCTGCATGCAACTCCTTGCAAGACTGAGGGGCTTACGATTGCAATGGGACTGGATAGCCAGTAAATATTTTGGTGCCAATCTAAAGCATATGTCCAGTCCCAAGATGTGTTGTGAGATTCAGAATGAAACCAACAAGAGGAAGGGAGACAATATAAGAATGTTACATGACCTATCTTTTGGTATCACTGAACCTACAAGGCCTGATTTCAAACACGATGAAATGTGGGTCATATGCAGAAATGCTTGCCTAATTTGAACATGAAGTTATGTGACTGTACACACAAATTTGTGGTCTCAATTGGCCAGTCCTTAATTTGTAATGAAAGAGGTGCTGGGGCTCCGGCAATTAGGTACCAGGGCTCAAGCTTTTTTTTTTTTTTAACTTTCATAACTGACATAGCAAGCCCAGAGGTGCCAGGGCTCAGCCTTGTCACAAAATAAGAAGTGCAAATGACCCTTCAGCTATCTAACAGGCCATTTGTGTTTCATAGATTCATAGAGTTTAAGGCCAGATGGGAAAATTAGGTCATCTAGTTTGACTTCTGGGATGTCCCAGGCTCTTAAATTTCATCCAGTTACCCCTGTGTTGAGCCTACTCACTTGTGTTTGACTAAAGCATAGTTTGAGTTTACCTCAAGCCTATTGTCCACAAAGGCATCCAGTCTTGATCTGAAGCCATCAAGTGCTTAAGAATCCATCACTTCCCTTGGTAGTTTTTTCCAGTGGTTAATTACCCTCCTTGGTAAAAATCTGTGCCTTACTTCCAATTTGAATTTGTCCGGCTTTTGTTTGCAAATGCCTCATTTGCATCCATAACTGCATGTGGCCTTAGCCATGTGACATTCTGAAATTCAAACCCATGCTGATTTGTCTGTAATAATGGCAGTACTACATTTGGGACCAAATTTTGCTCTCCTCTGCTCACCCACAACTCTCCGTAATAAGTGAAGTCAAGAGGAAGTGTACAGCGTTTCTGAGGGCCTAACTGGTCCTTCAAGTTTAGTTTTAGTTTGTTATTCAGAATCCAGTCACTTTGTTCTGTTTAGTCACCCACTGATGGTCCAATTTCCACATGTAATAGGAAAAAAAATTCCCTCACAAGCTTGAGTCTGGATCTCATTTGTGTTGACTGTGACATTTCAGGTACTGAGAACTTCCTGTTAGGTGCTCAGTGCACTCAACTCCTACTGAGTTTAAAAGCTGAGCACCAAACAGGATTTGGCTCATCACTGGCATGTATCTTATTTTCATCTGTAAGACTTCCAAAGCATCATATATCAATAACACATCGTATAGGGACAGCAGCAATCATAGCACATTCTACATACGTATGATGTCAACCAACAAACGTTGCAGAACCAAGAGTGGATTAAATTTTGTATTCCCTCCTTTCTAAGTGAAGGAGTCAGACCAAAATAACCAACACACTTGAAAGCAATTACCTGTCTTATAGTTAGGGTTGGTAAAAATAACAGAGCCAGCTTCCTCTGCTTCTATTGAAACCTGAAAACTAAGATAAGAACATGTGTTGCAAAATGACGACTGCACATTTAATCTGGAGTCTCAGGCTAAAAAACAAGACTTCCTTGTTTGCTTCCAGAACAGTTCAAATATCAAATCAGTTTTTCACATATGACCCCAAAATAAGCTCTCTTTTGAATAGATGTGCAAAATATTATTTAAATACTAACAATGATGTCGCTATTGATTAGTCATACTTTCCTTTTACAGTAACTTGGGAAACATGGTGTAAATTAATGAAAGGTTTAAAAATAGCTTTAAATTTAAAAAACCCCAGTAAATCAAAGGGTGATTAATTGCTTTTAGAACATCTGATTAGGAAAGCCACTCATCTGATGCTGGAAATCTAACTCTTCATGTCTTAGAAGACAAAGTTCTTTTCTACAGTGAAACTAGTTTTAGCTCACCAGAGCCATTATTATATCGTATACAGTCAAATACAATAATTGTTTCATATAAACATTTTGAATCCTAAATCTCTTTACCTACTTAAAGTTTTAAAAACTGTGCTTTTGCGGAAGGACAATGAGTTATAAACTATACAGTTAGTGTTACTGACAGTAGTATTATGAAAACAGCTATCTTCTATAGTTAAAGATTCACTAGGCTTCTAACACCTGTTATAGAAGGCTTTTAAATTAATTAATTATTATTATTATTCCCTTTTATTTGCATTAACTGTAAAAAGAAAAATGTTATGTAGTTCCAGTACCTTTAAGTTTCAAAAGTGGTTTTTGCATGTACTTCATTCACATGATAGCTCAGCAGCAGCTGAGATTGAGGGGCAAAGTACACAGAAATCTTGAGTGATCTCTTCTAAGTCCACAGAATATATTCAATGCACACCTCAAAAGATCCTTGAGCAGACAGTTATTTACATAATTACAATGGTGATGTTTTGCTGCAGTGGAAATTCTATCCATCGGAGTCAGGAATGCCCTTGAAACACAAAACTGGTCTGTTTATGGCCTTTGTCCTTCTACCTATTCAAACTGCAAATACCACTGAGATGCTACTGAAGTACTACAAAAAGCAACAATGAAAAGCTGACTTCAGCATGTCCCACTCTTTCATATTCAGGATGATCTCTGTGCGCTGGGAACAAATTTCTACTTTCCTTACATCCTTTGTATTGCAATAAAGTGGTTTTCTCTACAGAGTAAAAAGTCCTTAGAGCACATGGCGAGCTTTCTCTTGTGACAAAGCTCAAAGATATCCATTAATTCCATGTGAATTACAGGAAGCTGTCTTCAACCAGGTCTGAGGAATCTATTCCAATGTCATCCATCATGTCAATGTCCTCAATGGTCTCATCCTCTCGCTTGATAAAGGTAGAGCTGCTAGAACCAGTCTCAATGGCACTTTCTTCAGATGTCTGGGAACTGTAAGAGGCAAAGAAACTAGGAGCTATAATAGTGAAATAATAATAGTGAAATAAACATGATATTTGAATTTCTAACAGTTGACTCATTGACCTGGAAGTGGATCTATGCACCAACCTTCTGGCACCTTGGGTTATCTTAGGTGATCTCTAACTACCTTTTTCTTAGGGTGATTGATATCTGGTATGAGGAAGTCACCAGAGGATAATGAATCATTTTGGAATTCAAGGGAGCAAGTTGACCACACTTTCCTGAAAATGCCTCCTGCCAACTCATCCATACAGTATTCATGAGTGAAACATTAGACTTGAAAGAAGTCCCCACCAACCAATATCAGACACTGCTGTGGCAAATGGATAATTAGAAAAACTTGGGAAAGAGAGGGAATGAGATGCTTAAGGAAAAGATGGTACAACAGAGACCATAGGTGCTTAGATCAGGCCTGGAACTCTTGCCCCATGGTCAAAAATGACCTCATTCCAGTTTCTCTTGATAATAGTCTAAAGGTACAAAAACTTGGCTCCTAGGATCTTAACTTTATAATTAACAGAGTATAAAATGAATGTAGCTGAAAATACTGCTAGCCACATTGTGCTACATTCAGCTACCTTCATTCACATTAGGTATTTTATTTATGTATCTATTTATATTGATAAGAATCCACTGATAAGAATCCCATCCAAAAGCTCTGTCACCAATTAAAAATCACAGAAAACCCCTCTGAAATAGTCTAACCCCATTACAAGAAACAGCCGTTCTGAAATAAAATCAGTCAATCCCTCACATACCTCAAACCCTGTTCCAACTCACTCATTCCCGGATGAACAAATGGGGCTTACTATGTGCCCCAAAGGCCAGTCAATTTTGTTATGTTGGACCAAGCTGGAAAGTTAATCCCAAAGGCGAGGGGCCTCCTGGGTAACATCCTGCCAGATCCCTTCTCTATGGCAGTACAGTACAAGAGAGGAGGTCTCTTGCGTAGGCAGGTCCCAGGCTATAACAAGTACCTGGCTTCATGGGCTGCCCCATTGAAATCACTGGGGCTAGTCACAGAGAGCTGCACTCTATACCAGAGGTGGGCAAACTACGGCCCGCGGGCCACATCCGGCCCGCAGGACCACCCTGCCCGGACCTTGAGCTCCTGGCCTGGGAGCCTTGTCCCTGGCCCCTCCCCTGCAGCCTCAGCGTGCCGCCCCACCAGCGCAGGAGGGGGCTGCACTGCGGGGGCAGGGGAGAGCAGGAAGGGAGGTTCACCTGCAGCCTCAGGGGAGCAGGTGGGCGGTGCGGGTGGTGGGAGCGCGGCGAACGCAGGCGGAGGGCTCAGGAGGGCGGCTGCGCAGCCGCCTTCGGAGAGAAGCGGCGCTTTGAAGGGGAAACTGCCGCTTCTCTCCAGCTGTGCGGCTGCCCCTGCTCCTCCTGAGTCCTCCGCCCATGTTCGCAGGGCCACATTCTGAAAGGGGGTTTAGAGGGGGGGTTGGATGGGGGTGGGGTTCCAGGGGACCTGTCAGGGGGCAGGGGTGTGGACAAGGCCGGCTCCAGGCACCAGCGTTCCAAGCAGGTGCTTGGGGCGGCAGCTAGAAAGGGGCGGCAGTGTTTCCGCGGCGGCAGCCCCTCTGTCCCACCAGCCGGGGCGGCAAATCGGCGGCAGCTTCTCCCCTTTGCCATCCACGGTGGCAGTTTTTTTCACTGCTTGGGGTGGCAAAAACTGTAGAGCGGGCCCTGGGTGTGGATAGGGGTCGGGGCAGTCAGGGAGCGGGGGGGTTGGATGGGGGTGGAGTCCTGGGGGGCCTGTCAGGGGGCGGGGGTGTGGATAGGGGTCGGGGCAGTCAGGGAGCTGGGGGGTTGGATAGGGGGTGGGATCCCGGGGCGGGGCAGTTAGGGGCAAGGGTTCCCAGGAGGGGGTGGTCACGGGACAAGGAGTAGGGGGTGTTGGATGGTTTGGGGGTTCTGAGGGGGGCAGTCAGGGGGTGGGAAGTGGGGGGGCACATAGGATTAGGGTTTGGGGAGGCACAGTCTTCCCTACCCAGCCCTCCATACAGTTTTGGAACCTTGATGTGGCCCTCAGGCCAAAAAAAGTTTGCCCACCCCTGCTCTATACCCTGACTCATAATGAATAGTACCTAACTCTACAAGTAGCCCCACTGAAGTCAGTGGGCTATCTTTCTAGTAAGGAGCTACTCAAGAAGAGTAAGAATATCAGAATCTGGACCAGTCTAGTAGAAGGGTGAGTGAGGATGACAGAATCTGGCCCATAACGTACTGTAAGCAGCAACTACCTGTGCCTGTTCCTTTTGCCGAGTTCATCCTCGGAGACGGGATCAATGTCGGGCAGGGGGATGATGTAGCCACTGTCAGCACTCAACCTCTGCTCATCAAATCCACTCTCCCTGTCCTTTAGCTTGTCTTCATTCTTGTAAGTGACACCAATGTAGGTGTTGTCACAGTCCACTCTCATGCGTGTGACCGCTGGGTGGTCGCTTTTCAGGAAGTCCAGATGAATCCTTTCATAGCTCTGAAAAGATTCATTTTAAAATGGTCTTTGAGGCTGTACAAGAAGGCGTCCGCTCCTCAGCAACCTGCTGCGACTAGCTGTGCTGCGTAACTAAACCAGAACAGGAGGCACTCTGCTTTGGTGTGAGCAGGGGCAGCTCTATTGCCCTGAGCTGAGCTGTGCAGGCTTATCTAAGGTGTTTTACAAGGCTTCTTTGGACCAGTGCCTCTGGCCTGATAATACACATAGGCTACTAATATTTAAAAGATGGCTGGGTGGGTTTCATTTTAAAATAGTGTTTGTACACCTCTACGTGCACACCTTGGTGCACTAACATCTCTGCAGGCAAGTGACAGCATCTTTCAGAGGCAACTTTGGATCCAAACAGGGAGTTGTTAGTTTAATTATTCAGAGATGCATGTATGCCATGAGACTGGTTACCATGTGACTGTTACTCAGTATTAGTGCTGGGGATCAGTGGGGAGTACTGGCACTGCATGATCTCTCTCCCTTCTATTTTCTGTGTGCAGAGCTCTTCCACCTGCTCTCCTTCCTCTAAGCTAATGAGGAGTGACAATGAAGATCTCCATTGGTTCTCTCCCCTTCCCTAAGTAGGGAGCAGGAGTAAATTCCTCTGGCTCCTGGCAGCTACCCTTCCCTTGAGTCTACTGACCAGATCTGGCACCTTCTCCAAAGAAGAAATGAGAAGATATTCCTGCTGGCGAGATGATGAATTCCTCTCCTCTCTCACTCCATTGGGTGAGGCCCAGGAAGTGTGGCTGTATGCAAATGGAGTCAAAGATGGTGGGCAAGTGAGGAGTGTGTGTGTGTTGAGGAGGGGCAGAAATAATTAATAGGTCTGTGAAGAGGAAGAAGAGGGATTCAGACATCTGTGAGTTTGCAGGGGCTCAGGAATGAGGGGCTGGGAAGTATACAGAGAAGCATGGATGATGTATGGGGTGGTAGAGGCCCAGCAATAAGGGATGAATATTGTGGGGTAAGAGGCCCATTAGTGAAAAATGAATGGGTAGTTGTGGGGTGAAGAAGTGAGGAGCAGGTTTATGGAGGCACAGGAGTGAGGGTGAACAGCAGAAGCGAATGGAGTAGGGTGACTAGATGTCCTGATATTATAGGGACAGTCCCAATATTCAGGGCTTTGTCTTATATAGGCTCCTATTACACCCACCACTGTCCCATCCTGATTTTTCACACTGGCTATCTGGTCACCCTAGAATGGAGGGGCAAGAGTGAGTGAGGGCTGGGGGAAAGCAGAAGTATGTACATGTGGGGGAACCCACTAATAAATGCTCGGTGCATGGGAAGCAGGAGTGAGTGATAGGAGTGTGTGTGTGTGTGTGTGTGTGTGTGTGAACTAGAGTCATTAGTGCCTAGGCATCAGGGTTCAAGCTGGGGTGAAGGGGTTGATGGAGGCTGGGGGAGATTATACACACAGGGGAATTGGTGCCTTTCTTAGGATTTTTACATTTTCTGAAAAAATCCTATGCAAATGTGTAGGGCCAGCTCTGTGGTTAACAGAAGGATTAAGATGATAATGGGCCTACAGGAAATGGAGAGTGCTGACCCTTATGTAATAGTGTAAATTGGTTACCACCAGCAACCTTAGTTTTATAGCCTTATAGTCTCTTATACACTGCAACAGCGTATCTGAAGCATTTCATTCACATGGTTTAATGACATGCTTACTGCACAGATGACCTGAGCAGCTAAATTACAACTCCTCTGGGAACAGATACAAAATGCAATGGAAATTCCAGAGAACAAACCTTCTTGTACTCGCCAGGCAACAGATTCTCCACAATTTCACTCAAATGGTAAAAAGAAGGTCTTTTCTCCGGCTCGCTGTTCCAACATTTCACCATAATCTCATACCTGCAAATAAGACGGAAACCAGTTTCATCAGCTGGAAGTTGAAAATCAACGGCCAGAGAAACAAAAACAAAATCAACTGGAGGTAGGTTTTGGTATCGGAGAAACAAAAAAGAGCATACTTACACTTCACTGGTAGCATGGTCAGGTTTTGCCATTCGGTAGCCACTTTTTATCTTGTTGTAGAAAGAAGAATCAACCATCATGCCAGGGTATGGTGTGCCACCTTAATGGTAAAAATGCAACAAAAGTGGCTCTTTTACATTATTTGAATACTTCCAATGTTATAATAAGCCACGACTAAATATATGAAAAACCAAACAGCCAGCAGACCTTCATTAAACCACAAATTTCTTCCGCTGGGTATCTGATGAGCTGGACATGGAGATTGGAGTGGGGGTTTATGATGATGCTCAATTCATGTGTCTGATTAATATTTTCTGCATTAGTTGCTATCTGAAATTTTGGAAAGTGCTGAGTGTGAGCTAGATTTGGGGAGGTGGGAGTTGAGGTGGCTTTTCTAAGGCTCTTTAATCAATGTACTGGATTTCTGAACTGGATGCTGTTCTTTTTAAATCTTCTGATATGTCAGGAGTTAGGGATTGATGCTCTAAATCTGAAAATTAAATAAAAAATAATTCATAATCTCTGTTGTCTCTCCATCTCTCAACAGAGATGTAATAGCAGGACACTGTAGTGAGATTTCATTATTCCTATTATAATTGGTTGCTTGTAATGCCCCAAGGCCCCAATTGAGATTAGAGTCCAATTTTGCCAGGTGCTGTAAAAACGTGTATTAACGTACTGGGAAGGTTTTGTTATTTATACAGCATATGCTACAGTATATTTACTAGTACAATATCTGTTCTTTTTATTGGCTTTTACTTGTCAGCAGATGTTTTATATGTTTTTTATTCTAAATGTATCTGCCTGGATGAAAGCTCTGCCTGTGAAAAAAATTGGATTAGTGTTGTTATGCTAGAAGTTGTCAATATCAAGTGGGTGTTGGCCCTGAATATTGGCTAAGAGCTCAGGCCCAAAAGGGGTAACACTATATTATGAAGTGTTATCAGAATTAATTAAAGCCAAACTACAGTTGACAAAATTAATGAACAAAGTACATTTCATGATGCATTATCCTTGATTATTTTTATTGCATTTTTTCACTTTGGGCAATGTTCTGCCACTTTTACTGACATTGAACAGCACATTACTCCACGTGGCATCCCATTGGAATTGATGGGCGAGTCAACAGCTCAGCACTCAATAGAAACCACTCAACATGCGTTACTCTGGCAGAATCTGGCCCTTTACAAAATTCAGTTATTCATAATGGCTCTCCCCAGGACTAGCGTGAGTTGTTGAGGTTCTGATGTACATCTTTGGAAACTGTTCTTCTATAGAACCAGAGCATGACTTTAATGCCCTGTGTTTGTACAGCTCCTAACACAAAGGGGCCCATGACTGAGGTTCCAAGGTGCTTCAGTAATACAAATAAATAAATAAATAAATACACATGCCAGAGCTCACATTAATGTCCTGCAGAAAGAGAGCTTAATATGGTCAACAGTTTTATGTGAAATGTCTTTTAGGAACAATTGTAACAGGCCCTACTTACAGAAAAATCAATCTGCAATATTTGTGACGTTTATTATGCTAGGAGAGAGAAAGGAAAGACAGTGCAGTGGTCCAGGTACTAGCCTGGGGTTGGGTGGCCCAGGTTCACTTCCCTGTTCTGCCACAGACTTTCTGGGTGACTTTCAACAAGTCTCTTAGGGCTTCTCTACAATGTCCTGCAGTTCAGACTTTGGGGGTGTGAATAGCTGTGCACCCCAAAGTGCTGTGCTGTAACTCCCATGTGTGGATGCTGCAGGTGCAAACTAAAAAGTTCCTAGTTCGTATTAATGATTAATGTAAGCACATATAGTGATGGTGCTTGGACACTATAGACATGGATGAGTTAGGACTACCTGAGAGAGAGATATTATATTGCAATGATCTGATTGTGTTTGAACACCACTACCCTCAGAACTGCCCCACTGTGTGTCACAGGCCCTCTGCTGCAGGATTACATTAACGCAGCCTAGGAACCTTTTAGTTTGCACCTGCAGCATTCATGTAGGGGGGTTACAGTGCAGCACTTTGGTACATTGCAGGGCAGTGTAGACACAGCATTAGTCTCTCTGGCCCAGATCAAAGTATTTAGGGGCCTAACTCCCACTGATTTAAAAAGAATTTAGGCATCTAAATACATTTGAGGATCAGGGCCTCAGCTGCCCATCTGAAAAATGGGGGTTATAATACAGCCCTACCTCACAGCAGTGCTGGGAAATCTTAAAAGATTGTGAGAAACTCAGGTACTAAGGTGCTGGGGACCGTATAAACACAGTTGATAGACGTGCATCTGTTGCTGTTTTAAGAAGTATTTATGTGACAAGCCATTCTAGAGCTTAACAGTCTCTGCTCATTTTAAGGGATATTGTCATGTGGTGAGCCTGGGGCTGTTTAATAGGGATTACACAGTTGTAGTCTGCTCTCATCATTGTAATTTCAGGCAGACTCATGTAATCCGGTCTCTTCCTACCAGACCTGAAGTGAGTCACTGGAATGCCTGGTGCAGCTGTGCTTTGGAGACTGCTGCTGTTTGGAACTGCCAGTGCAAACAGCCAGCTCCAGTAGCCCTGCTGCCCAGAGCATGTTTGCTTTAAGCCTCCTTCAGCCTAGGAAAGTTTCCCAGAGCCCAGCATGCAGTGTGCCCCTCTCCTTTGGTCCAGTAAACGGAAGTAAATGAGACGAGGATGGCTTTCAGCTCACTAGCAGCCAACTCAAAGTCAGCAGCAATCAACAGCACCAGCCTTCAACCTGCCCACCTTGTCATAAACCAATATGGTCAGTTCTTTGGGACAGGGACTGTCTTTTTACTTCATGTCTGCATAGCACCTTACACAATGGGACTCTGATCCCAGTAATATCCAATAGAAATAATAACGACAATTCACCCCTGTAGTTTGTTGTCACAATAGTATTTACAGTTCTTATTTTAATGTAGCATGAACTCAACCAACTTAATTACTGCATGTAAAGAAGTGCTCATAGTACATACCAAGAGAAAATATCTCCCACAGCAGAATGCCATAAGACCAGACATCACTTAATGTTGTGTACAGATTGTCAAAAATGCTTTCAGGTGCCATCCATTTCACTGGGAGAAAAGTCTGCAACAAAATAAACATATTAATCATTACAGAAATCCTGCTCAGTACAGCAGATGTATCATTTGACAGTAGGAAGAAGGTTTGCCTTAATAAATGCACATTTGCTAAAGTAGTTAGTAATATTTTTTATTCAAGGAAATATGAAGAGGTTACAGGACTATGAGCAAAGCTTCTGCTTACTCCTCAGACTAACTAGTCCAGAATATCTGAATTGCTAAATTATTAGCAAGCGACTCAGTTGATTTGTGGACATGATATGGGAGGTACACTGGTGATTTGCTTATGCAAATATGTCACTGACTGCTATGTTATGCTACATCACAATGACATTCCCTTAGTAATTCATCCAGTCACAAAACTTGCCAGTTAAAATCTCACCCTGCAAAATACTAGTTCTGGCCAAGGACTCTTCATCTTTCAAACAGACTTTGTGAAGTCATGTGAATTAACTGAAAAAAAAAATTGTTTCTCTTGTTTTCATCCAACTGTCCATTAGTGTAACCAAACACTGACCAGAAGAACCTTAACAAGAGTATTATACTGACACTTATCTCAATTAAATACTGAAATAAAAAGATTAAACAAGTACATACGCTGCCTTTGGAGACATAGTTGGAATCATGCATGATGTCCCTAGCCAGACCAAAGTCACAGATCTTCACAATTTTTCCTTGAGCCAGAAGGACATTACGAGCTGCCAAGTCACGGTGCACACACTGCATGGAGAGATAATAAGTCATTTACAGAGATACCAATTCCCATGAAGGCCCATTTCTTTTGGAATGCACTGTCCCCTCCCTGAAGGAAAAAAACAAACAAAATTTGTTGACTTTGCACAGTTTAAATTGGACGACCTATTGAGCCAGCATTCACAAAGGGCAGTTGTGGGAGGGGGTGGGCCTTGTCAGCTGGGAAAGTGTGGGGTGAGAAAGCTCTGCTTTACAGTGGCTATTCTGACTGGTGGCTGACATGGGGTAGGGGAAGAAAAATGCTGCTGTTTTGGTTTTGTAATCACTTTTGTCTTGTGTTTCTAGTGAATGGAGAGGGTGCCTAGAACCCTAAAAGGGCACTCTTCCATGTTGTGGTTTTTAAATCCAAAAAAGACTAGGCCATTTCTATTTGGTTCCTCATGGCACTTACATTTTTAGAAGCCAAGAACTCCATCCCCCGTGCAACTTGGTACATGAAGCTTAGTAAATCCAGCAAACTGAGGCTGTCAGAATTGTCGTCAGAAAGCAGGTTTTTGACTTCTGGTTCTGTTGAAAAAGGCGGAGGGAAAATATGCTTGTGTTATAAAAGTGTATTCAGGCCATGAAACCAATGCCCAGTTCTTTCTACCTTCTATGCTTCTGAGGTGATGACTTTAGCAGAGTATCATGGCCCAAAACCATCTTTTCGGAATAAATAATCCCGTTGCATGTTTGCATCAGTCACTAATACAGACTGCATTCCTTAAAAAAAGAAAAAACATCTAATACTAAATATAGTTTTTGTTTGTCTTCTGTATATAGACTTTTTTTTTTACAGGGGATTGTAGAAAACGGCTAAGTTAGAAAGGGCCACCCCACCTTCATTACGTGAGTTGTTCTTACTATTTGACATGTGGTTAGAAACAAGACATTGATTTAGAGACGGTAATGCCATTAAAACTTTTGTACATTTTTGACCATTTCAGTTTTGCTGAGCGCTGTTATGTTTCTCAGCAAGTATGCACTGGGACATGTCCTGTACTGTCACTGGAGGATCAGGAATTCTATGGCAATCATTCTTTTTTTAACAAAAAAAAATGACAGCAAAGAGCAGACTAGGCTATTCATTTACCCCTCCTGGCCCTGAGCAAAGCAGCAGTGCACTGGTCTGCCAACTAACTCTGGGTCTGCAAATGATTCAGGACCTCAGGCCTAGAGCCAGAAGTGAGCAAGCCTCTTTTGGAAGCAATGCTTTGAGTTTCTGAGAAAAGGGGAAAGGAAAGGGATGTGTTGCCCTTCATCACCCTGTTACATAATCCAGAAAAGCATCTGGAATTTTTTTCCTTTTCAGAAGTGTCAGTTAATGAAAGTGGAAACAGACAAAGAAAAATTATTCATTATTATTATTATTATTAATTATTACTGTCACATTGATCAGAATCTTGCAAAACATACAAAAGTAACAATACCTTTGCCACTTAAGACTCTGAGGCTATGTCTACACTACTGCGGTAAGTCGACCTATGCTATGCAACTCCAGCTACGTCAGTAAGGCCCGGCTTGATAAAGCCCTGGCTGGGATGATTTCGTTGGTGTTGGTCCTGCCTTGAATAGAGGGTTGGACTAGATGACCTCCTGAGGTCCCTTCCAACCCTAATATTCTATGATTCTATGAATAACGTAGCTGGAGTCAATGTACCTTAGGTTGCGTTACCGCAGGGTCGACGGGAGAAACTCTCCCGTCGACTTACCTTACTCTTCTTGTCGGGGTAGAGTACAGGAGTAGATTGGAGAGCGATCTGCTGTCAATTTGGCGGGCTTCACTAGAACCGCTAAATCAACCGCCGGTGGATGGATCTCAGAGCGTCAATCCTGGCTGTAGGTAGACCTGCCCTAAGTGTCACCATGCTACACACCAGGGCTGCTGAGGACTTCACAGCAGAAGCAGCAAAGATAAAACTCCATTATTCTTGCTCCACAAGCATAGGCGCTTATCACTTGAGCTAAAGGAGAATCTTTCTCCCTGGTAAGCCATAGGAAGCTTGCCACAGATATTGGAGTAGTTCTAATTCCTTCCACTGGAGGGCAGAGGTAACATGCATTTCTGAAGGAATGGTTTTTAACAACAATGAATGCAGTTACCTGACACAGATTTTTTCTTATATGAAGCAGGTCGATCATACATTGATCTCTGGATATCCGAATACTTAGAACCCTCCTTCCGTTCCAACATTGGCACATACTGAGTCGTATCAGCTTGTTTCATGTCCATGTATTCTCCATTGTTTTCAAAGGATAAAATGACATAACTGAAATAATAAACAAAGGCAATATTGCCCAGTGATTTGGTTCATATTTCACATGGCATCTTCATGGTTCTGCTTCTGGGTCATAGTTCATTGTGGCGTTGTTCATGTCACTCTGATGTATAGAAGTATAAAAAATTACTTCTCATGGTAATAAATAAAAAACATGCCCAATATTTTCAAAGCGGAGTGCCGAAATTACGTGTCTAAATATGGATAGAGGAGTCTAAATATAAGTTACCTGATTTCCACAAATGCTGAGCACTCACACATCCCACTGAACTCAATGGGAGTTGCAGGAACTCAGCTAATATTATTGCCTGTGGCATTTATTTTAAATATTACAGTTGATCAAAGTACAACATTCATTCAGACAATTTTCATAGGGCCCAGTCCTGCCAAGAAAACCCATATAGCCAAGTCAATGGGGCTGTTTGCCTAAATGAAGATTTGCATTGTAATATCATGCCCTTAATGGACAAACTATAATCCTTTTTGTCCTTTCCCACCTTCTTGTGCTTTCATCAGCTGGGTTCATCCCAAAAATGTCCAAGTCCTTCTTTGGCTTTTCTGGATGTCGGCTCAGGAAATTATCCCTGTTTTTATGCAGGTAGTTTACCAAATCCCCATAAAAGCAGTATTCAGTAATGATGTAAATTGGACCTAATGAAAGAAGGCAAAATAATACCTTGATGATAAAAAATATATGTCAATGAAAAGATAATGGAAAACTAAATATACAGGGGACAGAGTGTTAAGGATTATGCATGTCAGTTTGTTGAGCAGTGAGTATAACTACTAGTATGCATAGGCAGTTTTATCAGGCATCCATTTACTCACATTTATTTTTAAAAGTACTTGCTCAACATATAGGCTACGTTAAATGCTAAATTTTAGTTGCTTGGCACATTCTAATTTGGGGTGGTTACAGGCTCAATTTTAGTTGCTTGGCAAACATTGATATTGTGATAGACAAACCTACCTGATTTAGTACAAGCTCCTAAGAGATTCACAATGTTCAAATGGGGCCCAAGATGTGTCATTATCTTCAGTTCAGACATTAGTGCCTGTTTTTCACTGGATCTAGCTGTGGCTGTCAGAAAAATAAATAGTTCAGTTAATGGTCAATGATCCTTGTTCTTGAAAAATGTTAATATCATTCAGTTAATATAACTATTGAATATGATACATTGCTTGCTTGGTTTAAACATTTATACGGAGGCCACTTAAGGAGGGCTTTGCACTTTATCTGGTGATGGCATTCTGAAGGTCTAATAAGAAGTACTAGTCACTAATAAAGACTCAATTGATCCAATTCACTAGTGGGCCCAATCTGTTTGCCCTTCTTTGTGGTACGAAGCAGTCATAATCCCAGGTTAGCTAACCCTTTGGGCATTCATCCATGGGTGGGCGAACCTCCAAGTGGCACAGAGACCAGTGCTTAATTTGTAATGAAAGGTGTCAGGCTCAAGCAGTTAGGTGCTGGGGCTCAAGAGATGTTTTATTTTCATAACTGGCACGGCAAACCCAGGGGCTATGGACTGCCAAGCCCAGAGGTGCTGGGGCTCAGCCCTGGCAAGCCCTGGCACAAATTAAGCCCTGACAGAGCCTCTTTAGAAGCTCCCTCCTGAGCAACCCCACTCCCTGACAGCACTTGCTGGCTGAAATGGCCCTTGGGGGCCATTGGAAGCTGGAATAAAGTAGGGCAGCCCTGTGGCAAGTCTCTTTTATGCAGGTTCAAACTGGCAGCCAGACAGCTCTAGGATCAGGGGCCCACAATCCTTCTGTCCAATCCCTCCAATCTTGCACCAACCAATCAGTCTTGTAAGATTTATATATGCAAGTGCTAACCACCAGACCTCTATGCTCATGTCAGAGCACCACTATGAGAAATACTTACAAAAACAGAGATATTAGATTCCAAATGTTTATTACTCTTTTTACAGCTAATGTAGCTCTTTCCTGTGTGAAGGATGAACATTATCACATTTATGCTGTAGACATTAATTTTAAATTTCTTTTAAAGTCATTGGGTCAGCTCCTCAGATAGCATAAGCTGATTTAGTTTTAGTGGAACCCAAGTGATCTACTCTCGCTGAGAACCTGACTGATTCTACTTAGTTGCACCATGGTATCATTTTAATCTGTTCAGAAAGGTTATGATTATTTATCCTTTTCCAAACTTTCTGAGTTATCATGATGTTAAGCCAATGCAATTAAGATAGAATCTTCTAATATGTAGGGATAAATTATA